>NC_023759.2:42386504-42708171 GCF_000499845.2 Phaseolus vulgaris | reverse complement strand
CTCACAACATTCACAGAAATCATAGGAGACAAGACAACAATGAAGTTTATATCATTTAATGGAGGTTCCTAATTCCACACTTTATATCATGATCATATGCACTTTCGTATTACAAAAGGCAACTAGTCCTAAATTATTTCCATTTTACACTTTAAAATTTTCGATTTTACTTTCTTGAAAGTATTTACTTGTTCTCTGTATCTCTTCTTCTTCTATCCTAGGAGGCGAATCTTAATACATTTGTGGTAAAAAATATTAACATTAATTAAATCATAACAATCTTATCCCATGTTAATTTGATTTAAAAGAATTATAGTTATATTTTAATAGCATAATTATCAAATAATACAAAGGCTTTCAGTGCTTCGTTCCATTTGAAAATCATTTAAGTTCACTACTATTAGTTTTGATAAAGAGAAAGAAAAAAAAAACTGATATAAAAAGTAAAACATGTGATAAAAGGTGTAGGATATTGCAAGAATAGCGAAGTGGATCCCTGGCAACGTAGTTTGTCTTTGCATTTTAACCTATACAACTTTTACCAAACATCGCGGCGTGATCACGTGCCTTTTCCGGGCCATGCCCAGCAAGTGGTAAACACGTAGGTGTATTATTATCTTCATAATTTAAAAAATAGTATAGAATAAAAATTTTCTATCTCAATCTTTGTAATTATTACATCTTTTGTTTTCTTTGCAATTAGACTCAATCTTTTAACACTATAATTTTCAATTTTCATACAACGATAGATTCCTATAATTGAAATTATTGTTTTTTTATCTTTAAATTTTAGACCAAGTATTTATAATATAAAAATAATGGAAATAAACCATTTTATATGTGAAATAATTATTAAATTTTTAAAAAATTGTTATTATTTTGATATGTCTATTATAACTATTTTTTGATGAGTTAATGAAATAAAATTTTGAATTAAATTAATTTCATCTATATAATTTTTTTAATACTATAACCATATGGATGATTTAAACTTTAAATAAAAAATAAAACTAATTTCGTATTATAATATTTAAACGAATATTTCAATGTAAACATATTTCACCTTATAATTATTAATCGGTTTTTTTACCATGATGGTTTTTTTTTTTTTTACCAAAATGGGATCTGTTTAAAAAAATTACAAATTTAGGCAAGTCGTGCCTAATTGGGACGACTTCATATGCAGAAGTCGTCCCAATTAGACACGACTTCTGTCATGTCATACTAAAGTCATGCCAACTTGGCACGACTTCTGCCCTGTCATACTGAAGTCGTGCCAACTTGCCCCGTCATATTGAAGTCGTGTCAACTTGGCATGACTTCTGCCCTGTCATACAGAAGTCGTGTCAAGTTGGCACGACTTCTGCCACGTCATATTTTTTTATTTTTATTTTATTTTATTGTTTATATATTGGGTAGTAAGTTATGTAATGTTAAAAATTAATTTGATACATAATTTTCTAAGAGTGTTAGTTTTAAGGAATAAAAAATTGGATAATCGTGTATGGATCATGTTTGACAGTAATGTAATACAATAACTTGATTATTTGATTAATTAAAAAATGAAGAAAATTGTTATTGAATTTGGAAATAAATACATAAATGAAAATTTATTGTATTTGGAAAATAAATAGAGAATTATTGTTGTGAATTTGCAAAATAAATAGCTTGAGAAGTAATGATTTTACAGAACATGTAATGATGAGAATAGATTAATTAGATCTAAACAAATTAGTAAGATTCATTACAAGATATAAAATAAAACTATAAAGTTGAACTAGAAGTAAATTATTTATGGGAAGACGTGACACAATGTGGTCTTCGTATTTGTCGTCAAGGTCTTCGTGGAAGAGGATCATCAACGACATGTTCATCATCGTTGTTATTGGCTTCATTATGAGATGCTGGTGAGGGCATTGTGGGTCGATAGTGCATGGATGATGTTGACACGACTTTTGTATGACAGGGCAGAAGTCGTGCCAAGTTGGCACGACTTCAGTATGACAGGGCAGAAGTCGTGTCAAGTTGACACGACTTTAATATGACATGACAGAAGTCGTGCCTAATTGGAACGACTTCTGCATATGAAGTCGTCCCAATTAGACACGACTTGCCTAAATTTGTAATTTTTTTTAAACGGACCCCATTTTAGTAAAAACAAAAAAAAATAACTCCATCATGGTCAAAAAACCTTATTAATCACTACATTCACATTACTTGATTTATAAATGATTTTTCTAATTAAAATTATTTATAGTAACAATGTTTCAAAGTTGAACTCTTTTTTCTATTCTCATCAAATTTAACACACTTTTTATTATTTATTTATTTTATATTAATCTAAAAAAATAGCACAATTTCATCCGCAAGAATAAGAAAAGAAAAAGGAAATTGAGTTTTATTAATATTTTGAAATTTTGATAGAATTAGAGATGAGAAACAATAATGAGTTATTTTATTTCCATAAATATATAAAGTAAAGGTATGTAATTAAGACAATACTTATTATACATCTAATATCGAACACTTAATTAGTATTGAAGTACTTTAAAAAGGTACACATAGAAAGTTAAAATTTGAGATTTAGAAACGAAAAAAAAATAAGAAATGACAACGGAATAAGAGAAATTAATTATTCAACTAATTATTTTTAATTTTTCAACTTCATATTCAAGAATAAAAGTAAAATAGATATTGATAGTTGAAAAACAAACCTTTATGATAACCATTATTTTACATCAGTTCATTAATAATCTATGTGAAGTATAAAACATTATAAAAAATTATTATTTTGTTAAAATTTTCAATATATGATATAAAATATAAAATTTATATACCTTTATATTTATATCATGTGACATAGTAAGTAAACTTGTTCCAACAAAAAAGGGAAGTTTCCCTTCAAGGAAAACATGTTCAAATAATGTTGTGCTCCTTCAAAAAGCTTCGAGCATTATTTCGATTTCACTCCTTCAAAATGGCCCTTTATGTATAGCCATGTTTCTCCCTATTGATAGTGAATACTATGATTTTCCCTTTCCCATTTTTTATTTCAGATTTTTTTCGTCGTCAGAATATTATTATGTTGTTGATTTGTTGAAATAGTTCAAGGTAGTAGGAGTTAAGGTAGATCATAAAATTATAGTAGTAAAAAGGAGTTGGGATAAACGGTTGAAATAGAATCTATTATGTAATTTCTTGTATCTGTCTTTTCTTTGTTTATAATTTTATGTAAAATCAATCATTAGTGAAAATAGTAAATTACAAGTTAAACTAATAAACGGAGCATTGAGAGGATTTTTTTTACTGTGAAAGATGAAGAGGCTTCAATTAAGAAAATAGCATTATTATGATTTATTTTTCTTCTTTTTCTTATCTTTCGGCAATGTGCAATTGCTTTTTACTTTGTTCCTGCACGGACACATACTGTGTCTTTGTCTTTTAGTATGAACTTTATTTTTAAGAAAATAATAATTTCAAAACTATTTGTTCTTACAACACCAGAACTAGTGTAACTAAACCACAATTTCTTCAGGTCTAGGTTTTCTTTCGATTTTAATTTTGTCTCAATCCTCTTTAGTTTTTTTTTTTTAATGACTTCTCTCGATCTGCTTACAGTTTCTTATCAATCTTATTTAAAAGATGATGTATATTTATAAAGACATTTAAATGCTCAAGTTATTATAGAACATCTAAGTTATAAATGTCATTGAACTTATCTTTTACCTTTTATCTGTACAATCTATTTATACTATATTGGATGCATCTTTACTATTATATACTTTGTTTAGGTTCAATATTTTTGGTAACATATGCTTATAATTTGTTTAATAGTCTAATCTTTGATTAAGGTTATTGATTAAATTCTCCTTTTGAGGTGGTTATTGATAATTAATTTAGTTTATGATCTAGATGATAAGTTCGAGGATTGGTGATCATTTGACCATCAAGTCATACGAGATCGAAAAATCAAATGACATTAAAGTTTCTTAAAGTCTCATATTGAAATACTATAAGAACAAATTTTGAGAGACTAAAATACCAAAGTATACAAGAATCATTTCATCATTATATTATAATAATATGAATTAATTATTGGTGACTAGATAAAATTCTTGATTTTATTATATTAAAAATATAATTAATAAGTGAATGAATAGTGATTTTTTAAAATTAAAAATAAACTTATAATTAATTTTTTTTTTTATCTATGTAGAAATATGAATTTTCTATATTCTTTCTAGATATTTCAACTAATTATTTATTTATTATATTAGTAAAAGAAAAAACCAATTTAAACTTGGTGGGACTCAAAGCCAAGGCCCTTGAGATATGTCCATAGAGACTTTAACCATTACACCAATCAAGTTTTGTTATCATGATTATTATTATTATATTTATAAGTATGATTATCAATATTAATATAATTAATAAAATAAAAATTAATAACATTCTTCATATATTTAATATCATCATTATTATTAATATTGTTTAATATTATTAAATATTATTAAGATTATTAAGATTATTAAATATTATTCATCTTATTTAATATTATTAATATTATTAAATATTATTAAATATTATTAATATTATTAATATTATTAAATATTATTAAATATTATTAATATTATTAATATTATTAAATATTATTAAATATTATTAATATTATTAAATATTATTAATATTATTAATATTATTAAATATTATTAATATTATTAAATATTATTAATATTATTAAATATTATTAATATTATTAAATATTAGTAATATTATTAAACATTATTAATATTATTAAATATTATTAATATTATTAATATTATTAAATATTATTAATATTATTAAATATTATTAATATTATTAAATATTATTAATATTATTAAATATTATTAATATTATTAAATATTATTAATATTATTAAATATTATTAAATATTATTAATATTATTAAATAGTATTAATATTATTAAATATTATTAATATTATTAAATAGTATTAATATTATTAAATATTATTAATATTATTAAATATTATTAATATTATTAAATATTATTAATATTATTAAATATTATTAATATTATTAAATATTATTAATATTATTAAATATTATTAAATATTATTAAATATTATTAATATTATTAAATATTATTAGTATTATTAAATATTATTAGTATTATTAATCATTATTAGTATTATTAATCATTATTAATATTATTAATATTATTAAATAAAATTAATATTATTAAATAATATTAATATTATTAAATATTATTAATATTATTAAATATTATTAATATTATTAAATATTATTAATATTATTAAATATTATTAATATTATTAAATATTATTAATATTATTAAATATTATTAAATATTATTAATATTATTAAATATTATTAATATTATTAAATATTATTAATATTATTAATATTATTAAATATTATTAATATTATTAATATTAATATTATTAAATATTATTAAATATTATTAATGTTATTAAATATTATTAATATTATTAACTATTATTTATATTATTAAATATTATTAATATTATTAAATATTATTAATATTATTTATATTATTAAATATTATTAATATTATTAAATATTATTAATATTATTTAAATATGATTAATATTATAAATATTTATTAATATTATTAAATATTTATTAATATTATAAATAATGTTAATATTATTAATATTATAAATAATGTTAATATTATTAATATTATAAATAATGTTAATATTATTAATATTATAAAAAATGTTAATTTTATATATATTTTTATTAACACTATTTATATTATTTAATGTTATTATTACTGATATTATTAATTTTATTATATTACTAATATCATTAATATTATTATTATTAATATAATACTATTTATATTATTTAAATTATTATATTACTTTTTATATTATTTAAATTATTATATTAATATTAATAATATGTATAATAGTTGGTAGGTAATAGAGATCCGTAGGTAAAAGTTGGTAGGTAATGCTGAATTTACCTACGGATTCAGAATTCCTGGGGAATAGTTGGTAGGTAATGCTGAATTTACCTACGTATTCAGAATATGTAGGTAATGTCCGTAGGTAATGTTGTTCGTAGGTAATATCTGTAGGTAATGCTGAATTTACCTACGGACTCAAATCTGTGGGTAAAAATCTGTAGATAATACTGATTTTTTTTGTAGTGTATAACTAATTAATTTTTATTTCATATAAACTTAAACTCTATATATGTAAATTATATGCATTCTCCTATAACTTCCTGACTGATTAGTAATATTTTTATAAATAGATTATATAATTGAGGAAGTGATAATAAGTAGATCAAGAAAGTACAATTATAATTTTGATTTGGGTTGTATTTTTCTCGCAATAAATCTTTTTTTTTTTTAGGATTTAGAGAAATTATAAATACTATTTGTTTTAATCAACTACAAAGGAAGAATATATTGATAATATGATAAATAGGAGATATTATTATGTAAGGTTAAAGCTTTGAAAATTCCATTAGTTAGTGTGGATGTTTGTGGTATTATAGAGTTTGCTTTGATAGGCATGTTGCTTCTCGTTGATTTATATATGTTGGAATGCGATGATATAATGAATTGAAGCTATCTTGAGTTATAATATAACTAGAATGGATATGTATTAAATTGTATTGGAGAATTGGACTAGTTTATTGTAATTTAAATGGATCATATTCAATTTGGTTTTCAAAATAGCTTCAAATTATGGTGAGTAGCTTCAAATTGGTTAATTTTGTGTTTGGATGCAATTACATACATTTTTTTGTTGTTGTTAAAAAATTGTATATATTATTTGAGTGTAGAACTATCGCTCAAATGATGTTCAAGTGATAAGTAATCATTATATATTATTCAATGTTGTTCAAGTACTACAATGATTGCTCAAGTGACAATGCATATTGTTCAAGTTATGATTTGAGACTTGAACAAAAAAGATGTCAAAATAATTCTCTCTCCTCTTGATATCTCACTTTTCAAGTAACATATGGTAATTCAAGTGATTTAGAGTTTTATATGAACTTCTAGAATTTGGTGGAATGTGAGGCAAATTACATTGCTCAAGCGACCAAGTGATGCTTAAGTGAAGGAAAGTCAACTTTAATTCACTCTCCCTTGAAATTGGTTGAACAGGTAAGAGGACCCTTGAGCAAGAGAAAGGTTGAATCAACTCTCTCCTTTTTGGAGTTGATATCGCTCAAGCAACCTTAAATGACATGAGGTTGCTCAATTTATAATTTGGTCCTACTTTTGAAAAGAGAGATTGCTCAAGAGACATGTATAAGATAACATGAAATTATGTGTTGATGATGCATGTTTTATATACATATATATGTATGTGTATACATGTTATATGAAATGAGTATACATGATTTGATGAAATTTGAATGCATGTAAATGAATATATGTGAAGGGATTATATATGATGAATGGATAAACATGTTGATGTATGTCTTTTCAATATATGGAATGATATTGTGTTTTATTGTGGTAGTATTGTAAAGTACAAGAACTCATTAAAAAAATAAAATATTCAAACTTCACTAATCACTACTAGAAAATCATTAAATAAAACCTAATTTTAGAGACAAAATAATTAGTTACTATATTAGTTAAATTAGATATTATTTTAGAAACGAAAAAAACTATTGGTATATAAAGTAGTTTCTATTACTGATAAATCATTTCTAAATTGATATCTAATTAGCTACAAAGGTTTTAACATGTCCAAAAAAGATTTGCGAGCAGACTTCATGTTGCTACCTAAACTAAAAATCATCCTCTAAAATAACCACATTATATATTTCAATGAAAAATGTTAGGAGAGACTAAAAAAGAGACATCAGACCTATACAAAGTACCCACAGAGAGCCAATATCATGACATTTGTAAACATGTTAAAGGACTCAAGCACTAAAAAGGGTAAGTGAAATCAATTTTTTTATTCATATTAGTGATCCATACCCACCCTTTCATATGTGCTAAGCCAAAAATTTCCTCCCCCATCACAAATTACATTCTTAAACACAATTTTATTTCTATGTGACCAGATTTCTGACATCACTGTTATCCACGTGGTCTTCCAAACTAAATTTTTCCTTTTACTTAAGCCCAGACCATTAAAAAGGTAAAAATTCTCAAAATAGAATTATGTATTGCATTCGAAATTCCTAACCACTTGAAACATAAATTTCATACCTACCACAAAATTTTGCATTCAAAAAATAGATGTTTGGTAGACTCTACCTATTGTTGACAAAGAGGGCAAATAATTGAGCCTAAAACCACTCCCCTATTATGCAGATTCAATTTAGACTGGATTTTATTAAAACATATCCTCCATTGGGTTTTAGCATTTGGAACAATATAAATTTTCATATATCATTGAAGAAATTCTCCTAGTTATCAAAGTTATTATTATGTAGGAAGTCATATGTCGACCTAACCAAAAAAATCCTGCATTTTTCCCTTTCCACTTCTATCTATCAGGACTATTTTTATTTGAACTCATTTTTATTAGGTCTAGCTTTAAGGTTTCTACCATGGATCTTTCCCATTCAAACCACTCTCGCCTCTACTTGAATTTGCATACCCAACTATTGTTATTCCATCTACGAGCTTGGACAACTTGAATTTCAAATTCAATGAAATTCATGAACTTTTTGGAAATTTATCTGGCATTGATATCCTCTCATTCCTCTTATCGTAATTTTCTTTTATAGTGATAGTAATTCAATCTCTTCATAATAATTATTGTGAAAATTATCATTATATATAAATTATATTTTATTTTTACAATGAATAGCTTAAATTGTGATTTTAACTATTGAAATTTTAAAATGAAACTATATCGAAATTTAATTCAAAGGTACAAAAGAGAGTAGCTTAAAAGGGATTTATCGGTAAGAAGAACAAATATATAGAAGAAAAGTAACCTGAGATGGTTTGAAAGGAAATAAATTTATAGTTGGTAAAATACTATGCAAAATATATATTTAAAAGAGAAACCAAAATAAAGATTAATAATGTATAATGGAGAATGAAAAGAAAGATGTATGTTTTAATTTATAGCATAAAATTAATATTTTTTATCATGGAAACCTAGAGTTAGAGATACACTAGAACACGTTATCAGATACAGTTAGAATACTCTATCCACTCAAACCAATCCAAAGGAATGTTGACACAAGCAAAGGAGGTCTCAGTGACAGAACATAAATATGACATTCAGTGAGAAGAGATTATGAACATCCATATTCGTGGAATGCATGAAAAGGAGTTGAAACTCAAAGTAAGTGACTGATTCAAGAACATTTATTACATACATACCTGCATGATTACTGACTTAAAACATTGGAATGTTTCTTGCATGTACTCTCCCTTTTGATTCCAACCTTATTATTTCTGACAAGTCCAACAACAATTTTACTTTCAGTGAAAACAAAATTAAGAAGGTGTTAAGTTTTGTTACATGAAAAGGTTGTTTTCAAACAGTATAGATATGATTCAACAAGATTTATTTTTCCTTGGTATTTTGCTTTTCTGAAGTTACTTTTCTTTGTTTTTTTTTTGTCTGTCATGAACTCTTTAAATATTGATTTCAACATCAGGTGATACTGTTGGGGTGATGATTTGAATTGTCATTGACTGAATATGTAGAGAGAGATGAGTGTGTCGCATATTGTGTGCATGTCCCTGGCTTCTTCTCCAAATCATCAAAAGTACTGTTCATGCGATTGCGATGTGATGGCAGGTTCACGCGGTTTATCCAATCCAACTTTTCTCCATACATCCTTGTTCTTTCCAACACCATTTGATATATAAGGAGTCAATGTTTTCATGCATGTCTTTGTCTTGAATCGGATTGGATATGCTTTAAGGATGTGTTGTTTTGTGTTGTGTTGTGTCCACCATGAAAGTTGATGGTATCAGAAAGCAATATCGATGAAGTTCAACTGTATTTGCATGAGTGATGCTTACGTTCTCAGCATGTTAGTTTACAATTGGTGGAAGAGAAAACAAATATTGCCCCATTGCATATCCAAATGATGAGAATGAAAAAAGAAAGGACGTGTTCCCAACATTTCTATAACGGAAAGTGGAGCATGCATAAAGTTACATATTTTATATTATGCAAAACATACACCCCATTTTTAGAAAGTAGAGATGAAAAAAAGCGATAGTCCAAAATAATAATTATTAGTATTATAATTAAAAATCTAAAAGTGTTCATTGGCCACACAAAAAAATTATAAAAAAATAAATTATATACTTGTTAAAAGTATTTTAAATAATTACTTAATAGTATTCATTTTTAGGGTTAAAGATACCAAGGATCCATTCCAATATTTTTATTTTCTTACTACAAATACCTTAAAAGTTTAAAATTTAGACTAAAAATAAACATCAATTTAACTTGAAACTACCAAAAAAAAAATATTTCTCTTTTTAAAATATCTATCATATTCTTTTATTGATCCACCGTATATTTTTTAATGATGCAATTATGACGGAAAAGACATAATGTTTCATAATGCGGTGGTAATTAACGTGATTTAAAGTTAAAATATTTTATTTATTTATTTCATTTCAAACTAAGTTTATTATCAAACAATATAGTTTGAATAAGAATAAACAAAATGTTTTTTCCAGTTGATATTTAGAAATACAAATTGTTTTATTTCATTCTCACTTTTAGTTCAATTATCATAAATTATATTTTATAAATATCTAACTAATTTTCTTATATATTGTTTTTATATATAGCTTACTCTTCTCTTATGGAGCACTCTTAGAAGATAATTAATTCTTAACTTTATAGATAACTTGGAGTTGGAATTACTCTAGGATAGGGTGGTAAAGTGGATCGGTCCGTCCGCATAGGTCCGTCCCACTTAGGCCCGTTCCACATACAAAATGTGGGTTGGTTTTCATGACGGCGGTGTGTAGCAGCGGAGTGGCAGTAGCGCGCGACAGTTGCAAGCGAAGCCACATGGAGTCGCAAGCGGAGCGAGTGACGACACTACATAGGAGAGTGCGTCGGTGTTGTGTGCATTTTTTGGAACCGCGTAACTGCGTTGTGTTTTGAGTGAAAACCTAATTTTCTTTCACTCAAAGTTGTCACTCCTCCACTGGACCATTGTTGTCAAGTCAATTAAATTTTTTTTAATTTTTTTTTTTACAGGCTAGCGGGTCAGCTCGCCCCGCCTGCTGTTGGCCCGCGCGGACCGTGAGTTATGCGGAAGCGAGCTAATGCGGGTCAGCGGGTTGAAAACGTCAGTTTGTCCCGTATTTTTTATCACGGACCGCGGACCGGTCCGTCCCACTTTATCACCCCTACTCTAGGATGCACTTGTATCCTCATAGTTATTGGATCTTATCTTAACTTTTCAATCAATATTAATAAACATAATATATTTTTATTATAGAATATAAACTTTAAAAAATAAGTTGTAGATTACCACAATCAAGTTTTTATAAATTTTTGTCCTGTATGAATGCGAAATAAATAAATAATTAGTAATTATATAATTCTATAATAGTTCTAACAAATCTTTTATAGGATAGATGTTTTTTATATAGCTTTCATGATAGTAAATTGTTTATGTCTAATTTAAATTTACAAAATTAACTTAGAATATAAGATGAAAAATATAAAAAAAAAATTGAAATTATATTTTAAAATCAATAATTTATAATAAATTTTGAACTATTTCATATTAAGAATATAGGAGAAATTGAAATTTAAGGGGTGCAGGAAGCAAGTCCCATACAATATGCAAAGCCTTGGATCCATAATTATTGTAATAATTCCCATGAATTCTTTGAAGATGGGATTCTAGAGTCTATGATGTAACACACCCACCCAAAGATATTTGCACTATGCCCTCTCGTCACATCATGGACATCACAATTTGAATTGCATTTTATCTTAACCCAATCAAAGAGTTTTAGGGTCACATTCCACTAAGAAACCTTTTCTCAATATCTATGTAAAACTCAAGTTCATTTATAATTCTTATTCATGTTTTTTCACTTTTAGTCTTCTATATAAACTTGTTTTAAACATCTATATAAACTTATTTTAAACATTTTATAATTTATAACAAACTAGAGTTGCAAATTTGTAAGAAACTACTCACAATTACTAACAATATCTTGATAAAAACTTACAACTTTTTCTATTACATAAATATAATTACTTGTGAAAATATATTTATGTTTTTGCGAATATGTTTTAATTATCATTAAATTTTAATTAATTTAAAAATTAAAAATAATTAATTATTATATTGATTAAGTTATATATTATTTTATAAATTAAAACATTATTGGTATTTATAGTTATTTTTATTTATTGTTAAATAAAAATTTATAAAGTATTTTTTAAATTGATATGTAACATTAATTTTTTTTAACTATTAATTATTTTATATTTTAAATTAATTTTTAATTAAATTAATAATTAATTTAGAATTTAAAGTAATTAATAGTTAAAAAATTTGGAAATAATATTTTTTAGTTATAAAATAATATTTAACTTAATTGATATAATGATTAATTATTTTTAATTTTTAAATTATTTAATATTTAATAATTTTCTTATAGTATATAATATATTATTTAAATAATTTATAATTTAATATTAATTTTTATTTAGTAATTATGTATTTTTTAAACATTTCTCTTCTTTTTAGCTCAGTAACTATACGGAATATTAGGACAACATTTATATATTTTTCATTTAGTTATTAGTTGGTTAGAAAACAAATATAGATTTTTTTTTTAATTTTAGAGAGTGACAATTAGATATCATATATACAAGTAATTTTGGAAGAAGGAATATATTAACCAATTGTAGCAATCTCCTTTATTATTGTTGTATAATAAAAAAATATTTTATAACTATATTGTTTCAACACTCCATAATTTATTTACGAAGTAAAAGTTATTATTAAATTATAGTTATTTAAATAAGATATAATTATTGAAATGGAAACATATAAACATAAGAACTAACGCGCGTTTTTGTTAATTAAATGTGTGAATAAATAATATACAAATAATATATATATATATATATATATATTATAAAAGGATTGATCTTATGTAATATTATAAAATATTTAACAAATATTTATTTGGTAATGGTTTAGAACATTATTTGTTGAGTGGACAAAAAATATATTAATAGTAAATTTTGAAAAATTATTATTCAATGACAAATAATTGTATAAAGTAAATTTATTACACTTTTAGAAAACTATTATAAAATTTATACTAAATATATTTTTTTATTATTAATCGTATAAATCTTTCTACATAATAATAAGTTTGCGTTAAACTTAAATCAATTATTTAAAGAAAATTTACTCAATTATTTAAAGAAAACTACTCAAGGCGGATTAAAAAAGTTAACGAGACGTAGTATGAGATTTCATAATATTTTTAAAAATATCCTTCAAGTCAAATAAATTTATCAAAGAATAACATAAATTTAATAACTTAATATTATAATTAGAAAAATTAAAAGTATTTTTGAATAATAGTGGAGTCGATATTCAATTAAATTAAGTAGAAGTTTATCCAAACTACAAATCAAAAAATAAAGAGACTACATGACTACAAGATAAGAACCACTAACCAAGGAAAATTAACTTATTTTAATTAAAATTTTGAGATTAATTTGTAACTAATCACTCGTACTAGTTGTTTTAACTTTTCTTCTCAAATGAATGAATGTTTCTAGCATACCATGTTTGTCAGGTAAGAAATGAAATTGAAAATTTATTAATGATTTTGTTATACATCGATAACCTAATCATGTGAATGTACATATTGACTTTCAAGATCTTTCCTCAAGATAATATCTCTAACAAAATGAACGTTTATTTTCAATATGCTTCTTTTGAGCAAAATGAGTGGTGTGAAACAAGTCTTAAAGTGACTCATCTAAGATTTCTTTAACAACTCTTGAATATAACTTGATTATGTAACATAAATCATTGTTTCGGACTTCAATGCCAAGAAAGTGTTGAAGATCTCCCATGTCTTTTAGAGCAAAAATCTAATTTAATTTGTGGAAAAAAATTTGCACAAGTGTTTGATAATTTCCTAATAACCAAAATATCATCAACATAAACAAGAATAAATAAGATTTTGTCATGTGATCTGAAAATGAAGAGGGATGTATCACATTTGGAATGATGGAAACCCCAAGAAATTAATATGTTCTTCAACCTATCAAACCAAGCACAGAGCTTTTGTTGATCCCACAGATAGTATTGTCAAGTTTGGATACAAAATTTGGATAAATTTGTTTTATTTTTGTTCCAAATTGATTTTCAACAAGAGTTTTTGAAATGATTAAAAGCTTGAACAACATCACTTTTGAATTTAAGAGGATAACTCCAAGTAAAGTAACTAAAGTCATCAACAAAGTAAATATATAAAAATGATATATGTTAAGAGTGTTGGTCCAGGTACCCAAAGATAAATGTGAACCAAATCTAAAACATGTTTTTCTTAAGAATGTGAATCTTTGAAAGGTAAGGCATGTGATTTTCTAAACTAACAAGCATCACAAAAACTAATGTTATTAACAACAAATTAAGATTACAATATTTTAAAACTCGAGACAAGACTCTTTGAGATGGATGGCCTATTCTCTCATGCCATGCATCTTCCTTTCGAAGAACTTGACAAATCAAAGGGAAAGGGAAACAATTCTGAAATTTTGAAACTTGGATTTATTTTAGGAAGGTGCAGCTTCAATCTTGTATAAACCATCTTCACAAAACAGCCGGAAGAGTTAAAAAACAATAGTTACTTTGTTATCAGTCACCAAGGAAGACATATTTAGCAAATAAATTCTTAGTAATTTTAGGCACATGCAACACATTATTAAGATACAGGTCTTATAACTTTGCATTGTCTATATGACTAATGCCAAGTTTGCTTCCATTTGCTATAAGAGACTACTTACCACTATAACCTTCCTTATGTGACAGATTTTGTTGTTGGTAACATGATGGCTAGCTTCAGTGTCTGCATACCACGACGGATCTTCAACCACCTTTAGGAGTAGCCATTATTGCATTTAAGGCTTGGTTGTTGGATGAATTTGGCATGAAATTACAATCAATTTTTTTCTAGCAGATTGAATTTGTGTGACCTCCTTTATCGCATAGTTCACACACATGTTTATTTCCATTGCTCCTTCCTCTTCTTTCTTGAAATCTGCCTTTGGAACTTCTGTTGCTGTAATGTGAACAAATTTACCCTTTAGTGTTAAATGGCTTGTTGTCAAATTTTCTAGAAGTAGAGTGGGTAGTAGCATGTCTAAGAGTAACACCCTATGTTGGATATGTATTAAGCTACTCGAGCCTACTTTCAAACGTTAGCAAATGCTTTTTCAATTCAATTTCGGGCACAGACTCTTTATCAGTCGGAAGAGTGACAATTTGGGTGTATTTTGTGTCAAGGCCACTCAAAATTTGAATTGTTAGTGCAAACTGAGAAATCGAGTTTCTTGTCAGAGTGAGATTGTCAGCAATAGACTTCGTAGTTGTCAGATATTGCTCCATATTCATGTCTCATTTCCTTGTTTTCTGTAATTTAGCTTTGTAATAAATAATCCTTGATCAAGTATGCTCCCTTGGAAGTTCTTTTGCTGCATCCCACAGTTATTTCGATGTTTAATTTCGCATCAACTGAGTATATTGTATATGTACTCATAGTGTTGTATAGCCACCCTAAAATAAATTGATCATTTGAGACCCATTCGTCAAACTCTGAGTTTGGTGTTTTTACTGTTTTGCCTGGTGTGGTTCTTGGCAAGAATTCTGGAGGACAAAGGTTGTTGCCAAGAACATGACCATCTAATTTGTGGCCTGTAATGATGGCATGATCATTTGCCATAAGAGATTAGTGCAATCAAGTTTGATTAAGTTGTACCAGGTGGGTACACTGGTGGTTTGTAAATGAAACAAGCAATAGGGCATACTTGAGCTTGGAGTGCTTGGAGGAGTAACCATGATTGGCCTAAAGAGGGAGATTTGCCAAGGATTTTGTGTTCCTGATACCAAATTAGAAAAGATAAAAGGATCTTTGAAGAATAGTGTATAATTCTCTAATGCAACACTCAACACTATACTGATATTCAATTTAATTAAGTAGTAGGTGATCCAAATTACAAATTCAAAAATTAAGAAATTACATGACTATAGGATAAGAACCACTAATAAAGAAAAAATTGACTTATTCTAACTAAAATTTCAAGACTAATTTATAACTAATAATCGATAACTGTTTAACTATTATATATTTTTTTTAAAGAAACACTCAATAAAATATATCATTATTGTATAAGATTTCAGTAACGTTTTTCTAATAATATTATTTTACTAAATTCATAAAGAGTCTCACAACCTATCTCACATTCTTAATGTTTATCTCCCTCCTTTCCTCTCCAAAACACAAACTTAACTTGCAATGGCATCAAATGGGTTGATGGTGGTCCAAGTTCTAAAAATGGCTATTAATTGGGTGGTGGTAGGAGATGATAACGATAATGTTTCCATTTCTAATGTTTTCTTTCTCGACTCTTTTTTATTTTTACTTTTGGATTTTTTTCAATTTTTATCAAAAAAAAGTTGCATCTTTGGGCCCATTTTATTTCCGTGCACGAAGGGAAATGCAAAAAATAAACGATATAGAGAGTGAGTGAGAGAAAGGAAAGAGAGAGTTGCAAATATGGTAAACAATGTGATCGAAAATAACAATAAAAATAAGGTTAACAATAGAAAAAGAATAAGATGGGAAGAAAACAATAAAATGAAAGAAAAATACACATATAATAAATTCTACCAGCCACTGACTTAAACTATTCATATACAACTGCGACCATCTTTAACGAGATAATTTTAGTTCATTATGAGTAATTATTGCTTATATTTTATGTTATTATTTTTATTTTTAATCGGGGTTAGAAATAAGAGAATGATTTGGACTATTTTTTTGTCGGTCAGGTATTTCGTTTTTTTTTGGTGAAGTGTCTCACTCGTTCTTATACTTTTCCTCCTTGCTCGCTCCAAACTCGAATAGTACTTGCAAAAGATATTTCGATGCTCAAGTCAGATTTCAACACTCGATATCAGTATTTATGATTAGATGATTGCCTATCTCATCCATTGGGATTTGTATTAATTTATATGATTATTGTGGCCCATTGTGATTAATGGGTTAATAAAAGGAGATTAACAAATGTTGGATCATTAATGAACCTCATGATTGAGTCAAGATATCAGACATTTTATTATTATTATTAGTTTCATTGCTTTTTAAAAAGTGAGACAAAATTATAAACCTTTAAAATAATAAAATAAAATTAAGAATTATTCTAATAGTAAAAAGGCTACTTAACCTATAAAACAGTGTTCAAATGCATGTTTTGCAATTTTAGTTTGTACATATATGTTTTGGAACTTTCATTTGTACATATAGTTTTTATTTTGTCTGGTTTGTTCAGTTTGTTTTTACAATTTTATTTTTTAAGTACTCTAGGTTATTTTATTTAAAATATTTTAAATATGCTGACTTAATTTTTTATGTGATTAATAGTCAAAATTAAGCAGCTACATAAAAATAATTTTATTTTTTATATTTCATTCTATTTGTGATATTTTTGTTTAGTTAATTTTATATCTATTAATTCTAATTATTTTTTTTTATTTTTTTAATTATTTTCATTTTTTATTAACTGCAAGATTTATTTGTATTTTGTAATGATAATTCTGATTTTAGAAAAAATATATTTTTTTTTTTCAAAAGTTTTATTAATAGTTATTGAATTAAAATAGTTAACCAATTATTTATTTTTAGTTTATTGATTAAATAATATAATGAACTTTAAAGTATAATTGAAACATACACATATCACTATGTGACTATGTTATATTTTTATTTTCTTTTAGTTTTTTACTTTACTTCTACAATAATTTAAATTTTACATAAATTATTATTGTTTCATCCATTTTTTATTTATTATTGTTGCATTTAATTTTTATTTATTATAGATGTACTTGCAGGATAATGTTAGAGTGCATAATTTATTTAATTTAAAAATATTGTAATAAATATAATATTATAATCTTTTATTATTATTATTTTTTATATAAAATACCCGTGCTATACACGGGTTCAGGGCTATGTTTAATTGAAGAGATAAAATGCTTCTCATCTGACGGTGACTTATCTTTTCTGCTACATAGACCAATAAAAATGAATATCCTTGATTTTATGGCATCAAACTAAACGTTAATGTAACAGAATATCTTAGTTGCAGGTGCGACTGTTAAAACGCCGTCACTGTCAATGCGGGTCCCTGTCCTTCTCAATTGTCAAGACTTTGTCCTTCCACCATCATTCAACTTATGGTTTTGTTTTGTTATTTATTTACATTCAACATTTGAAAAAAAATAAAAATAAAAAAAAAAATATATATATATATATATATATATATATATATTTACAAGTGTAGATGAGAAGAAGCATAATTGTTTATAGATAAATTAAGCCTAATTGTATAATTCCTAAAATGAGTTGGGTTAGATTAAAAAAATAATTAAAATTAAAATTAGTCAATGTTGATATCATCCATTCAATAGGTGACTCAAACGGATTCAATAGGTGACTCAAACGGATTAAAAAAATAATTAAAATTAAAATAATTTACACTTCCAATCACCTTTAATATTATATTTGATATTTTATCCTTTAATAAATAAAAAAATTTAACCATGTTTTTTTGAAATTTTGAATTAATAATTTCTTTTCTAATAAATGAAGATATATTTTTTAATCAACAAATATGTAAACAATTATTATCTCCAAGTATAATTTCTTAACCTTGTCAACAAAACATGTGTTCCCTTGGAAAAAGTAAAATAAAAGTTATATTAATTTTTGGAAAATCAAGAATAGCATTTTCTTACAGTAATCTAATTTCAGTTTTCTTTTTTATTTACACTTTTTTGTGCTCCTTTCCTTTGCACAGAAGAATATCAAGCAGTCCAAAGGTTTTCACCATCTTCTCTTCTCTTTTCTCTTCTGCTCTTCGCGCACACACAGGCATAAGCATTAACTTCTCTCAGACTTTATTTTCCTTTTCGAGATCTATGCTCCTTCCTTCACTTGTTTTTCTTCCTTCTGCAGACGAGCTTTCCCTTGCGCTGGTGAGTTTTTCTCTTCGCTGCTTTCACTTCACAGTAAGCGTCGTATCACTTGCGTTTGCGGAACTGGCTACGCCGGATTTGTTTGGCTTTCGATCATGTCTTCAATCACTCACTTGCAGTGTTTGCGACGTTATTAACAAACTATTCGCAGCCACACACGTCTCTGCGGAGCGCTTATGTTTTAACCATTTGAGGTGGCGTGTGATGGTTTTCAAAACTCCGTTCTGTAAAGAGTAGATTATGAATTCGAATTGATTAGATCTGCGGTCATTTTCGGATTTTTTTTTCCGACTGTTTCTTTCTGTTTTCTGTTTGACTTTTGTGCGCTTTGGAAACGGAAAACATGTCCTGGTTTGATTTTAAAAGCAAATTATTCGATTCCTTGATCCATCTATTAAATTTTCATATATGAATAAGAAGTGTGGGTGATGCTCTTTGGAGCTGAATAGCAGATTTAATTTCTTTACCGTTTCAGAATTGCCACCTGTGATGGTTGAAACCGACATGGATACTGAAACTGTAAGTAATATCTTTTGCTTTCGTTGTTTATTTTATTTTATTAGATTGGAAAAATAAACAGGGGCATCTATGTTAATATTTAATTAATTTATATGTGATTATACTTTCATGATGTCATTATAATATTGGTTTTTAGTAACGTGCATTTTGGTAATCTCAGAAAGGTTAAATTGCAAGCATATATATTTTTTTTTATCATTTAGTGTCTATAGTTTTTAGTTGAGATTTAGAAATTATGATATGCCAAGCCGCCGGAGGTTGCGCTCGGCGGGACAATAAATTGAGAAATAATGTTCCTATTTAGTGACTGATATTTGGAAAAGCTTTTGTGTTGTTAATTGTTACTATTTTAGGTTGCAAGTGAGGTTCCGTCAAAGGAGACTCCAAACAATGTTCCCATCTCTCATCCTTCTTCGCATCCTCCTCTTAATGAAAGGATTATTTCATCCATGACCAGGAGATCTGTTGCTGCACACCCGTGGCATGACCTTGAGATAGGTAAGCAACTAAACATTAAAAACTTGGTGAAAAAATGGTGACTTGTTATGTTGATTACAACCAAACTAAATTGAGACCCCAATCAACCTCAATCATTATATTTAAGAATAAGAAAACAATACAAGTGGGGACTAGTGGATCAAAACTCAGGAAAAAATTATGAGAATATAAAATAAGACAAATTAAGTCTATCTCTAAAAAATCAACACTAACAAAGGAGGAATACCATCTCACCAGTAAAAATCTTTATTTCTAATGTCAAAGTTAGCAAGTTGATCACACAATTATTTCCTTCTCTATATATGTGAGAGACATAAAATCTCATGTTCTCGAGCAACTCCATACAATTTTATCACCTGTTTGGAAGTCTCCATGGAATAAGGTTCTGATTAGAAAAAACGTTTACTACAGAGTAGAATCACTCTCAATCCCAAGGTTACCAATTTTTTCTATGAAAATCTAAATAGCATCTCAATAGCATACATGACTCCTAGTAATTCAGAGAGAATTATGATGACCAAGAAAATTTGAAAAGCAGCCCATAACCATAGCCCTATAGTCTTGAAAATTTCTCCCCGCACTGGTATAGAAGGAGAATTAATAGCTGCTCGATCTGAATTACAGTTTGCCAATAACAAGGTGGAGGTAACCAATTTACTTGAGGGATCTTTGGAGCTTTTTTAGGATGACAATCAACAACAAATGCTTTTAAAATGACAAACTCCTCAATAATAGAATGCATACGACCGGAGCAACGATTGGCAGCAATATTAACATATGTATAGGTCAACTTTTTAATTCTAACATAGGATCTCCTTAAGTTCTCAAGCTGCAAAAGATTCCCGCTATACCATATTTTATTCAGGATATGGATGAATACAACTATCAAAACCACTTTAACATGCTCACTCCGTTGTTTATGTAAAATACCCAAAATAGAATCAAGAGATGAGTGGTTAATTGCCACTCCAGTCAAACTAGATAGTCAATTCCAAAACCTGGTTGCAAAAGCACAGAGAAAAAACAAATTCTCCTTAGTCTCATCATGTTGCAAGCAATGGCTGGACATAGAAACTAAAGTAGCACCCTTGCTATGCATAACCTCACCAGTAGGAACCTTGTTATGACCAGTCTCCATATTAAAGCAAATTTGAAGGAGGAATAATGAAATGCGAAATATCCTTCTGCCAGCTATAAACGGAACCAATTTGGCTTTCAAAAGAATATGCATCCTTGGAAGTAAAAATTCCGTTAGCAGTGTGTACCCACTTGAGAGAATCTGAACATCTATCTTTGGTATTATAATTTTAGATATCTACCCGACAATTTATTTATTTTTCTCTTAATTGGTTTCCAAGCTAACTCTGTTTTCTTTCACAATGCAGGGCCTGGTGCTCCGACAATCTTCAATTGTGTAAGCATGACTGAATAGTGAAGTAAACATTCCATTGTAGAATCTAGGGCCCATGTAGTTCACATATACCTAGATGATTAAATTTCTTCAGAAAATGTTTTAAAGGTTAGAACCAAGGAACTTGTTGGATAACCAAGGTTTTCTGATGAGCTTAATATGGTCAAGTAACAAAAAGAGAATGCCCTCTGCTCTCTTTTCATTTATTCTTTCTGGCTTCTTTTTTCCTCACATGCTATCGAAATAGTAGTTACAGACTTTGTAGTTTAAGTTATAAATAATGAAACAAAATTTGCCATGAAGAATTTTTTTTCTCAGATTATATTTGAGGAATTTTGTAATGTAAATTGACTGAATATTGCAGGTGGTTGAGATTGGGAAAGGAAGCAAGGTGAAATACGAACTGGATAAAAAATCGGGGCTTATCAAGGTTGTAGTAGTTGCTCAGTTATTTTGACTTCTGCAGTTACTAAGTCAAGTTGCTAAACACTAATATATGCACAGATCGACCGCGTGCTTTACTCATCAGTTGTGTATCCTCACAACTATGGTTTTATCCCACGTACTCTTTGTGAGGACAGTGATCCCCTGGATGTCTTGATCATCATGCAGGTATTTTTTTATCCATTCATATTATCAATATTTCCTTGAAATCAGCGGCATCGTATATGTTGTATTTCTTTTTGGCAACAATCGAACCTCATTGAGATATAGTTCCCTACGATTATTTGCATCTCATTTTCTAATAAAGTAATCTCTATTAATTTTCAAATCCATTTTAAGCTCGACCTTAACTTTATTTTGCTATGTTATGCACTGGTGGTCCAAATTTTGTGCTAGTCAAGTTGTTATCGTATAATGAATTTCTCAATTTCAACTGATGAATAGTCTTCTAGTCAAACAATGCTTGGTGATCATCCTACATTTAGGGATCTTATTTATCATCTTAGTATTAAATTTCTCTAATTTATGTGATGTATGCTTTGTGTGATGCTGAACTTCACACGTACTTGGACAGGAGCCGGTTCTTCCCGGTTGCTTTCTTCGGGCGAAAGCAATTGGTCTCATGCCCATGATTGATCAGGTATAGTATATTAAACATTAAATTTCCCATTCGCCAATAACTCCTCTTTTGATTATTGAATATTGAGTGTCCACTAATTGTGCTGATTTAAAGGGGGAGAAAGATGATAAAATAATCGCTGTATGTGCTGATGATCCTGAGTATCGTCATTACAATGATATCAAGGAGCTTCCTCCACATCGTTTAGCTGAAATCCGTCGCTTCTTTGAAGACTGTATCCTTCCAAAATTTCGAATTCTAACGCCTGATTCTCAATTTTTCTATTTGTTATCGTCTATACACATAATGAAATCATGAAACGCATTGGTCATTTTAGTGCAATGTGTAATGAATGTTATACATTTTCCTTTATAAAGGATTTATAGACAAGAAGAATGAAAACAAGGAAGTTGCGGTAAACGACTTTTTGCCTGCCACAGCTGCTTTTGAAGCTGTCAAGAGATCCATGTAAGCAACATTCGTCTTTACTACTTTAAACTTACCAGTCTGGAAACTCAGGTGGTCCAAAAGTTTTGGATTGAGTTATTCAGTTTCACACCATGTTCTATTTTCTTTGAATGGCTGTTTAAATTTAGTAGAAACTGTCTTTCAAATACCCCAACATTTTAGTTATTATAGTTATTTTATCGGCATATACAATCAGATGACAGTATTAGTTTCTTATAACACTTCTCTTTATTGAGAAGGAGCTTGTATGCGGACTACATAGTGGAGAGCTTGAGGCGGTAGCCATTGATGAACGATGCACGTCAAGGATTTTGAAATGGCGGAGCAATTGATGGTATTTGCTTGGAAAAAGGCTGCATTATGAATATTATGTTGGAATAAAAAGAAAACATTTTACTTTAGACACATATTCCTATGCGTTTTCGAAATGTGCTTAATTTCAAATACTTATCCCTGCAATTCAGTCACATGTATGTGCCTCTCAGCATATGCATAATCTAGTCGTGTTCAATTCCGAATATTTTCGTGTATAAAGTTACATTCCCTTTTCTAGTACTAGAACGGATTCAAGGTGTGTTAATCTTTTTTGGTTTTGTTAGTATGTTAAGAAAACAAAAGTGAAAAAAATTATATGCTTAGTAACAGTATGCATCTTTGATAACTTATGGTTTGTAGATTGGCTTGGATCAGTTCAAAACCTTAGGTTAAACGAGATGTTCCCATTGTCAAATAATTTGCTTTATCATTTTATTGTTAATTTGGAGTGAATTTGCTAACTGCGTATCTTCCTTTTGAAAGCTTTTGCCTATACACTGAGTGTTAGCCTACTCACGTGAAGATAAAATGGGTTAGGTTAACTTCACTTATTTCTTCAATTTACAATTTAAGCGTAACCTGTTTGCTTATGATAATTTTTGTGTGTGAATATAAACAAGTCATAATCTGTTTATAGAAATAACAAACAGAGGTAGAAATTAAGGAGTAAATATTGTATATGCACTCACCTAGCACGTCATTTAATACTCAACCAATCACAATTTAATAACTAGTTAAAATAAAATTGTATTAAAGTAATGAAAAAAATGCATTCAAATCTATAAACAGGATAAAAAGTTATAATTTTGCTTGAAAATGGTCATGGTGACTTCATAGGTATATGTTCTAATAGATTTTAAACGCATAGAAATTAATTATGTTTTTAAAAAAATAAATGTTTGATGTAACTTGATGAGAGAGAAAATGTATTAAGGAGAATAATCAAATATACCTTTCACTTCTTTTTTCTACCGATAACTCCTCCTTTATATCTTTTCTAATAATTTGTATAATAAGTTAAACCATTTAACACATACCAATATTTATATAAAAGTGAAATCTACTTTAATAACAAATGTTTAATATTATAGCATATTAAGAGCAATTTCATTTTTAATTTTTAAAAAACTGTTAATTTTAGCACAATGATTGAAACTTCTTGTTTGTGATCAAACAAGTGAAATAATTCCATTTTTTAATTAAGTAAAGATAAGTTTATGAGGAGGACCTCCATTATTAACGGATGTTTTCAAAATGCTTAGCATGTTTTCTTAATTGTTGTAGGTATTTATATTCTTATTTTATTATTAATTATATTTTAAAATAAAAAATATTTATGCTTAAAGGAAAATTTTCCATTTAGTGTATATATTTTACATTTTTATTTTATCATAAAGGATATTTTTCTATTTAAACAATATACTTATTATACTCTTAATTATATTTTAAAATGAGAAAAATAAATTAATTAAATATTCAAATAATTGCATACACTATAAATTATTTATATCCCTTAATAATTTAATATATTACAAACTATTCGTTATTTTTTATGGAACTACTATTATTAATTCTATTTTATTTTTAAATATATAGACACGACTGCTCTTTTCCACTAGTCCTTTTATAAAATCATTTTTTGCAAAAAAAAAATATAGTGTTATATGCATAAATATGTACGATACAAGCTTAAGTTTCACATAAAACAAATGATATCATTATTAAAATGGTTAAAGATTTAGATTATGAAACCGTCTTTAGTTTAACAAAATCAAGATTGAGGTATTAAACATTTTTCTCAAAAATTAAACTTTTTTTAACCAGAGAATAACGGATTAGGTCTTATATAAATATGAAAGGAAAATATAAGTTGAGGCAACTCAACTTGTTTTGACTACATTTTTTTTTTAATTTGTTTTCACTAACCTTGTCATTGATTTTTAAAAAACAAGTCGCACACGTTCCTCCACCTTTGAAATACGAGTTACAAGATGCTGTAAACAAATAAGAATCATAAAAGCTAAATAAATGGCTAAAAATATAAAACAATTTTCATTACAAAGTGAATGGAAAAATTGAAATATTATTCCTTTTTTTTCACTTAATTTAAACAAACAAAAATATAAGTCTAGCTAAACATCTTCCCTCGTCATAAGTTATAAGAAAAATGAATGGTTTATCAAACAAACAAAATAAATATAATGTCCTAATCACTATTTTACTTCTTTTTTCTCTTGACATAAATTATTTCTTTAGAAATACCATCGCTGGTTAAATAAATATAGAATAAAATAATATGAAATGTATAATATTTCTTAATTATTTTATCTAATAAAATAATAATTATCTGAATAATTTATAAAAATTTAACAAAGAATCACCATCAACTCAATTTATCTCTTAACTTGTTGGGTTAATAGATTAAACGAGTTCAAAATTTGAATCATAACCTATTTTGATGGTTAATTCTATTGGATCTAACCATTTTGGTAATTATAAGTTAATAAAAATATTTTTCGAAGTATGTTAAATTTTCACATTGAAAAGTTTTGGCGATTAATCAATTGAATTCAACTTTTTTTCACAACCATATATTTTAATATAAAGTAATTTTTTTAAGTATATTAAAATTCGAAGCCAAACTTCTAAAAGTATTGAATAAATCTTAGAAAATATAATAAATCATATATCAGGCTTGGATTTTGATTTTTTTTTAAATAATTTGGACTAAATCTATTCCTATCTCACCTACCAACGTAAATCGAAATAAAATTTCTCGTAATTTCTTTAAATTTTACTAGTAAATATTTTATGGAAGTGCGTGATAAACAATTACAATTTATCAGAGTGAATTTCACGTTGAAAGAGACTAAAATGAGAAAATGATTAAAAGAAATTGTCAAAGAATATATTAATTCAAAGATTTAATCAAATAAATATTTGGTTTTTCTATATTAAAAATTCAACAAATATTTTTTTATAGTATAAATAAAGTTAATATATTTTATTTGTATTTGTTAAACATATTTAAACGGGCAACCCAAACCCGTTTTGGCCGGGTTAGTTTCCCACTCAATTAAGAAGTAGTTGGTGGGTGTTAAGCCATGGCACAAATATCGAAGGTGTGGCGTGTGGGTATAAATAATGATAAAATAACCCATAAACCCTTTCACCTCAGAGTCTACCATTCATTTTCTCTTGTTTCATTCTAAAACCCTCACTTTGGTTTCGTTCAGTGAAAACTCCCATCAAACACCATGAGTGCGTTCCCCAACGGTTCCAACTCGAACCTGGACAACCTGCTCCTCCAGACCATGATGGGCAGGCTCCAGCTGCGAGCTCCGATCAACAACCCTTTGGTCACGCAGTCTCTCGAGGACTTCCTATTCAACGACCTCGACGAGGACGACGCGGACGAGGAGAGCTTCGAAGGGAAGTCGGAGCTGGCCAGAGAGGAGGCTAAACTGGAGAAGGAAGTGATCAAAATCATCCTCAGCGGCAACGGCGAATCCCTCTTGAAACCCAATTCCGGACAGGCGGTGTCGGTTCGGGACCATCACATATGCGTCGGGTTTCAAGACGAAGAGGCTTCTGGGTACCGCGTGTGGGAGTGGCACGGCCACATCATGGCTTTCGATGAGGAATTCGGTTATAATCCTGAGTATATATACGGTAATTACTTTCAGTGGTTTAAGCCTAGACCTGGTGGTGCTTCTGCTGCTGTTGCTGATCCTGTTGTCAAGAAAGAGGAGGAAGAGGAGGAGGAGGAGGAGGAGAAACAGGAGAACCAGGGTTTGAGGGAGTTGATTGATACCAAGGATTCCGCCGATGCTCGCATTCTTCACAGGAACATCAATGCTGCTTCTCCTAGGTTTGTATCCACAACCCCTTTTCCTTGTGCTTCTCATTTTACTCTTGGGTAGCTCTGTTTATTCAAATATTATTCGAGTAGCTTGTTTGTCTAATGGGGTGTACCTCAGTGAGGGTTTTTAAAATTGGTTTTTAATGATATTGATTTTTGAAATTGTGTGATTTATGTTTGGATTTTTTATTTTAGAAGGAAGTTACTGTGGATATACCCTTTTTTTTTCAATGCAAAATCTAGCTAAAGTTGTTTCAACTCAATATCAATTTGGAACAAAAACTAGTGAATGCTTTTCAAAAAAATCATGTTAGCGTGTTAGTTAGAATAGCAACGTGATTCTACGGAATTTAACATGAATGGAAATACCCACTTCAAGAGTTTTGGTTTTGTACATGAGGTCTTCTGGGTGGGTACAAAATTGCAAATTGTTTCCGTGAACGTAGGAGATGGATCTCCCAATGCTGGGATTACAGTTTTTGTACTTTTAGTTTCATCAGAGTTGGTTTTGGTCATCCTTATTCCAATTATAGCAACCTCTTCCCAGAGTTTTGAAGATTGATTGATGCTAGCCAGCTGTATCTTTCTTTTGCTGATTTTTGCAGTAAATTTTGTGGCAAGTCACTCTTAAATGATGATTTTGATGTGAATATGACATGACATTCTGCAAATCAATGAGTGACAAGATACTTAATGCACTGAGCAGTTCTTAATGTTAACTTCTTTGATAACTTGTGGTTTGCGCATTAGCTTGGATACAGTTGAAATTCTTGAATGTTTAAGGAGATGTTCTCATTAGTGAATAACTTGCCTTACTGTCATATTGTTACCTTGGTGTGACCTTGCTAACTGTACCAGTGCCTTCTTTTTGGAGGCCTTTGCTAGTATACCTAGGGTGAGTTTAGACAAACTTCTCCAAAAACATTTATCTATGAACTAAAATTAGTTTATACAAGTTTAAAATAATAATTTGGAGAAACTATATGTGAATTTTTACAAATTAACTTATGCCTAAATTAATTTTAGGTTATGTGATGAAGTTCATTCAATTTTTCATTTTTACTTTCCTCTTCTAGAAGTGTTTATGAATAAGTTTGTCCTAACAGACCCTAAGTGTATGCCTGTTTTCCCTCTCTAAACATTGGACGCACATCAAACCTGAAGCTGCTGCATATAGTTTTTATGTTTTTAACATGAAAAAATATAATATGCCCGTTAAGGATGCTAGTCCAAATACACTGCAAGTGTCGGCTTACTGATGAAAAGATAAATCCAAGATTTATTGTTCCTTTCAAGTAGCTTTCAAAAAATAAAATGGTCATTGTCGTTCTAAAAAGAATCTGGAACACCATGGAAGATTAATCCCTTTGTGAATTGAAAATACATTTCTAACCAGTTTTCAATTTTCATTTTCTCTTCCTTCTTGTACAATGATCAATAGCAGTTGCTGTCAGTTTGGTTTGTCCCAGCACTTTCTTAGATAAGTGGTTAGTCTACAATTTTACAGTTTTCCCTGCAGGCAGCTGAGGAACCTTCTTATTTCTTGTTTGATTGCATAGAGTGCACGCTTGCTTCCGAATGAACGTTTTATCATCCACGTTTGATTTCTCTCATGTTTTCCCTTTCTGCGATAGCCTGACAGGTACAAGATAAGAATTGATTCTTCATCAGAAATCAGGTTGCGAGCAGAGAGGTCACAGCCAACCAGCATCTCATTTCCTGTGTTCCGCAAAGATTGATTTCCCTGCTTTTCACAGATAAATCTCAGAAGCCCGCATCTAAGAATCTGTTTGAGCTTTAAATTACATACTGTAAAGGATGTGAGACAAGATGGTTACAATAATACATTATCTTTGCTCAGTTTTTTAATCTTTAGAGCAATTTTTTGCTTTTCCCATTTGCACTAAAGCTAGCTGGTGTGGTGGCAGATGCTTGGTTTACGGGTAGAATTGAGTTATATAAAGCATTTTATAAAGTTGCAATTAGCTTGAAGTCTATTTATTTAAAAGCTTAAATTTTTTATAAAGGGCTACTAGATAATGAATGTAAACTTTACATTTTAAACAAGTTTTGTTATAAATTTTAAATACACTAACTTGTTAAAAAATTGAAATAAACTAACAATTATAATATTAAAAATCATCATTATAATTAAAAGGTTTTTCAAATTGTGTAAAATTGAACCTTTTTAATTAAATAAATTATAAGAAAATGATTTTTGTAATAAGTTGGTCTAGTCTAACTTAAAATTTGGGCATGAGCCCAACAAATATCTTAATTTATTTTCTCCCTGACTCGAATTTTGGATTCAGAAACTGAGTTTAACTGACATTCACGAAAGTCATTTTAATATGTATTTTTTAAATATTTATTATTTTACATTTTATTATAAAAAAAAAGATAAACTTTTTAACTATTTTATTTTAAAGTATATTTTGAATTTCATTGTTTTTAACAAATTTTATTTTAAAGTGTATTTCAGTTCGAATGCATTTATATAAACAGATTTCTGTGATCTTAATAATTGGTCAAATTTTTTTAATGTAATTCTAATATTTTTTAAGTTTTGATTCAATTTTTATTTTAGTTAAAATGAATTTAAAATTTAGGATTTAAGATTAATATTGATTCTTTTTATCATATTTACCTTGTTTTAGATTTTTTTTTCAAAATCATATCCTTTAAATTCTTGATTAGGCGAAGTGTTGGAGGTACTAGGGGAATCTCTAAGAATTATTTCTTTTATCTTATTTAACCACTTTAAATTTTTCTTCTTCATTCTCTATTTATCTACCTTTTCTAAGGTTATTTTTGTTTCCATTCGTAACATATTTATTACATAAATACAATCACAATTTTCTCCTCCATCACAGGAGTCTTCCTGACATTCTTCTTCTTCCGAGATAATTTCTTCTTCCATATTTCTCTTTTCATTTCCTCTGTTTCTGAACATTATAGAAACAAATTTGTTAATTATTCTTTTAATTCATCTTCTATTTTTAGATCATTTTATTTTTCTTAAAATTTACAATTTTTTCAGACATGTTCGGTTTGTTTTGATCTATTATTACTAGACGATATGTTATTTTGAGAATTTATCTTAAGCTAGTCTTTTAAGGTATATTTTTCTATTAGGTAGAATTTTGTTTATATTTTATTTTCTAATAAATGATGGATGATTTCTTTTCTTGTATATGTATTGACTACCAAATTTTATTGTATCAGTATTGATTACAAAATTTTCCTAATTCTCTAATATCAAATTCTCCCAATTCTCTCTGATTTTTCTGTTTGACTCTTTTTAATCTTATTTTCCATTTTTAAGTTATTGTTCAAAGTAAGACATTTCAAATTATGCAATAATATTGATGTTCGTTCATGGAAGATCTTTGGATCTTCAATAAAATTATATATTATAGTCAGTAGCAAGGTTTTCCATCTTTAAAGGAAGTTGTTGCTTTTTTTTTCATTTTAACATGTGTAATTGTGTACATTTTTTTTTCAAAACTTAGGTAATTATTCTACCAACTCTTTAGGATGCTAGGAAAGCTTGCAATAATCAATTTAATGGTTATTCCTCTAAATGTTTTACTCTATAGGCATCACATAATTATTTCATGTGTTTTTTCTTAATATTTGATGGTTATTCATTCCATTAATATTTCATTATGTTCTAATTCACATTCTTCAAATTGAATATCAAACTAGTGTTAGTCTCTTAAAAAAAACTGACTACTTAAAAATTGAGTATGTCTTTATCATGGTATTCTATTTAGTTGTTATTCATTTTCAAATTTTAAGGGTATCTAATTTTTTATTTATTTATTCCAATATTGTGTTAGTATCTCTTTATATTTTTAAGTTTTCACAATTATTGTTCTGAAAATTTAAAGGGGTTTATTAGAAATTTTTCTATTAAATTACTATTATTATTCTTTAAACTTTCCTTAGGGTTTTATAAGTCAAAGTTAGTGACAAATACTTGGTGTAGCAATTGGTTTGTATAATTAAATTGACTATGAATATTTTGAATATTTTTTATTTTAATTTCTTGTTCTTCAGTAATCATTTTAAAAGGTGATGTGACTACTTCTTTGTTTTTTATATTATAAAATTTTACTTCTTATAAGAGAGGTATGATACTAATTACTTCTGACTCGGTTTTATCATATTTATTTGAAATTTATTTATACAATTTTCTTCAAACCACCTAAAAAAAATTTGTTTTTGTAGTATTTCTAAAAATTTATAATATTCTTTTTTATATTGGACTTGTTTTTCTTTCTATAAATTAATAATGAATGAGGTTTTTTTTCTTTTTATTTTGATTTTCATTTAACTCACTTCGTAAAAAGTATTTGTCTATTTCAAATATTTTTATTTTTATCACATTTAATTGACTAAAGTTCGGTGAATTTTGGAATTTTGTTGAGTCATAATTTCTATTACAATACAAAACTAAATCATTTCTATATAACAATTACATAAAATAAAAATTCAATAATTTAATAAATGTGGTTTAAGGTCTACTAAATAACATAATTATTATTGTTTTTTTTATACAACTTAAAACCTTTAGAATTTGTAGGTTAAATAATAAAACTATGACGTAAAAATGATCACATACATATAAATGTAATCTTAAAAAAAAATTAATAAATATAATTTATGAATCACTATAAATTAAACTTTTTATATTATGAATATAACAACCTTTAAAAAAAATCACATTAAAAAACTGTGACCTAAAATAAAATAATAGAAAGACATTTAATTGTGGATATTTACCTTATTCCTCTGACAACATAATATTAATAATAAATAATAATATAATATTAATAAAAATAATAATTATGATAATAGGACCCTTTTCTGGTTTCTTAGTAATAAGATTGTAAATAATCTAAGTACATTATAGTGTGTTTATCAATCCCTTATCTAAATAAAGATATTTTCTTGATTACATATTTTTCTTTAGATATGTGATCTTAGTTTTATATAGGGTTGATATTATTAGTTTGAGTAATTTCCATTATTTAGCTGAAAATATATCTGGGGAATCCTTATTCCATGTTAAATTATGTGATTATTACACTCTTTATCTATATCTAGTACTTCTATATCCTTTACCTTCTAAACCATGGGGGTAAGAGAACACTTAAAAAAAAATATTAAGTCAAGTTAGCATTAAACACTTATATGTTAAATTATTTTTTGTAAGAAAGAAAATAAAAAAGGCACAATTGTACACAGAATGCATCTCTTCTAGCTAACTCGAAGGTCATTTAGATACGTTCTTCCACACCAGAGTTAATAACTTAAGATGCAGTCCATAAAATAAGAAAAGGACTAAAATAAATTCCAAATGAAATAGTTAAAAAAGAGTCACACCTAATACAAATAAATATCTAACTTTAAGATAATATAATATAAGTTATATAACCCATAAGTCGATGAGGCTAAGATGTAGATTAGATGAGACGTTGTTTTCACTATTTCTTTTAATAAATAGTTGGGCCCGTGTATGTTATTGGGCCTGGGCCAGTGATGACAGCTGTGAGAGACGAGGTCAAAAATATCTAAGATCCTCACGATGAATGAAACGTGTACGTTGGAGATTCGGTCTGGTTAATGAAGAGAAAACACCAAGAAGCTTGACCTTCTAGATTCCCGTCATATAAATTCATTTTTTCACCTCTATTCTAACAACCTAATCCAGAATCCTTGTTTTTCATCCGACAAAGTTTTCTTCTAGTCTCTCTTCTTTTTTCGGTGTTTTCATCCAAAGCGAAAACACATAGATACATAGATTCTTTCCATGGGTTAAAGATAAATCTAAATCTGATCTAAGCGTTTTTGTGTTAGGTTATTCGATTTGAGTTCCGACACTCTCCGATTTGATTGCTTCGTTCTTCAACCAAACGCCGTTGTGTTTAGGTTCCGTTTTGTTGGGCGTGTAAGTCTTTGGGGGGTTTCGAAGAGCATAGAATAATGCCTTCGGTACCCGGTCTTCTCCACCTGCTTCCTTCCTTAACCATTTTCCATGGTGGTTCCTCCTTTCATCGTCTGAAAAACTTAGAAAAAAGCGATCGGCGTGGTAATCTTAGTTAACGCTAAGACTCTCTCGTTTTCCCCCCTTCTCTTTGGTTTCTTTCTTTATCGTCATTCTTGTTATTGGTTCTGCTCCAAACTTGGTGTGATTCTTCCGTCAACGGATCGAGATCCAGGGTCTGGTTTTGCTGTTCTTTCTGTGATTGTTGTTCTCAGTTCTGTTTTGATAGCGTCGTAGTTGCAGCTCCAAACACCGTTTTTAAAGGTATTTTTTATTTTATTTTCAGCTTTCAAGTGTTGGGAACAGTTGCCTTGGGATATAGTACTTTAGGTGTGATGTGCTTATAATAAACTCGTGTTTGTAATGTGGATTGGTTGTTACCGTGTTTGAATTCAACGAGCTTTGCTTATTTTATCCATGTAAAGCATGTTTCTGGTTTATGACTATGCGTCTCTCGGTTGTTTTGTGTTCAAAATCATGTTAGTGGGTTTGGATCTGACTCCTGGAGAGCGGTCATTTAAATTAGAACAATGCGATTATAGAAGTAGTTCGATTAGGTTTAATTGATTATACTTAAAAGTTGTAATTAGTAATGTTTTAACTATTTTGTTCTTATTATGTAGTTTAGTGCTTTAATTATTCTTCTGAGGATGCTGTTTCTTTTAGTTGCTTCAGTTCCTGATACAATTGATGGACATGAGCTCTGATGACAACTTCGTAAGTAATCTTGGAAGGACTTTTAGTGAGTCACTACATATTCAAGATGCTCAGAAATCTGTACACGTTCCCCAGGGGAACGATATCTGTAGTGAGAGTGAGGAAAATTTGTGTGGAGCAATTAACAAGCAAGAGACAAGCGTAAACATGATGTGTTTGAAAAAATCTGCAACCTTCCCAACTCCTAATACAATACTGCCTTCAAGCTCGTCTGATGAGGAGGCCAATACAGCAGTCACAGATTCACTCTCTGGTGATTTTGCTCATCAAACTTACTCACGCTCAATATCTCTTCCTGTAAGTTCGTAGATTTATATTAATAGTATTGTACAGTGTTACTAATGCTTGAATGTGTTTTTGTAAGAAATATATTCCTTGTTTGAGAAAGTACTGGAAGATTTAGAACGCATTGTTTGGCTTGTGTTGCTTTAAATAAATTAATTGTTTTTCATTGACAGTTGATTTCATACTACTCCCTCTAGGGTATTAGTTTGTTGTGTTTTCTGTGTTCTGCTTTTTATTCAAGCGTTTCTAGCTAATGTCAAGTGCGACCTGGTTCCTGTGAACTTAGATCTATCACATAGGAAGCAAAGTTATCCTGGTAGGCTGTTTTCAGGATCAACTGTGACTCAGGTCACAAACGAAACAGCAATCTTACTCGTGAAGGATTGCCCAGACTGTTTCTAGTTATGTAACACATTTGAAAATTTATTATGTATTAAATGTTGTTTATGCGAACCTCCCTCCTCTTTCCCATTTTAGTTTTGAACATTCAACAAGGAAAATGTTATCTGCCTTTTCTAACTAAAGAGCCATCGATTTTTTCATTGCAACTGAAGGATTGATGCTTTATTGCAGTTATTTATTTAACACAACTCTATTGTGTTTTCATGCCCATGTCAATTCCCATTTTAAGTTAGAAATCAGTTAATTACTTTGTTTTGGGAGTATCTCGATTTAGTTATATTTCGCATTCTGTCGTGTGGTGTTTTGTTAGGTTTGCTTTTCTTTTAACAATGGGGTGAAAGTATCTTGTAAGGTTACTATAACACTAGTTTTTCTGTATTTTATACGACAGGCTCCTCTGAAGCTCGTATCTGCCATGAAAGGTAGCCGTGAGAAACATGGGGTTTCACAGGGGAAACTAAATGTGAAATGGGCGCCCGATGTGTATGATCCGGTACCTACATTATTATCACACACTGTCAGAAGCAACAAGAAGCAGCAGAAATCCAGAAAGAAGAAGCCTGAAAAGAAGAATGGAAAGAAGGGTCAAAAAGGAAATTCGTCTCGAGGGGGCAGCAGCAAAGATAAGCAGTTTCGCAAGCTAAGTGGAACTTCTGGTTTGTGCTACAAGTCGATGGATTCTTGTGATAAAGTGTTTGTAGCTGCTACTGAATTAGATGCTCTTGATGTTCGTAGCCAGGATTCAAACTGTGGAACTAGCTTCTTCAAAAAATCTGTTACTGAAATGCACTACTCAGTTGCAGAAGCGCTATGAGTGAAACACCATGAAATGTTTTGTATTCTACTCTTTCCTTCTATGTACATAAATAAGCACTATTTTACTTTTGGCTTGTATGGTGAACAAAAAAAGTATTGCATGGTGAAAGTTGTTTGATGCTCTTAGAGCACGGGCAGTGAAGTTTACATTTTTATTTGCATTGATGTGACAAATTCTGGTAGATGATGTTATTTCTGTTTTCCTGACAGTAATTTTAACGAGGGATTTTGTAAGTTTTTTCTTTCTTTTGGTGATAACCTATGTGATTATGTTTTGTTTCATTTGTGGGTATATACATATTTGATAGTTAATTTGAAGACTAGCATTTACTGTCTTATATGTTAGTGTAAATTTATTAGTCCATTTAGAGGAAGGATTGCAACCATTCTTGATAGTTTGAGTTTGTTCTTAAAAATTTATTAAATATGAACTTCTTACTTATTTAGCTCATTTATAGTTTAATTAATTTTTGATTGATAAAAAACTTCAAATTATTTATCAATATAGTATCCAAAAATGATTTTAAGGTTCATCTGTAAAACAAGTATGTATAAAGTTTTTATTAGAAAAATAGTTCATATATTAAAAGAAGCTAGTATTTTAATGCAACTTAATGTTAGTTAATAAAAATATAAACTTTGAAATAAGCCTATATGACATTAAAATAAAACAAACTATAATATATTTCATATTATAATATTATATATATATATAATAACAAATTAAATCCGAATAATTCACTAATAACTTCACTAATTTAACCCAATTTAGAAGTTTCTTTTTTATTTTCGGTAAGTTTTGCAATATAGATTTTTGGATTGAATTAGTCCTTTAAAAACTAAGTATCTAAAACCTTTGTATACTTAATTCCTTTTACCCTATTTTTTTTAACTAATCACATTACCTATTGTTTTTTACCTGCTCTAAATTATCATCATCTAAACACAATTACCTATTGTTTGTACAAGAATCCTTTCAACATTTATGTTCCATAACCAAAAAAATCAAGAAAAAACAATTGAAAAACATGTATAGTAGAATATATATTTATGAAAGGGATCAAACTCCTCTAAAATGCATATAGAGAGCAACAACGCTTAAAATTGTGATAAAGATAAAGTAAAAGCATGTTAAAAAGGGTATGCTGAATTTGCAACATTAGTTTGAAGACACTCCTAAAAATTAGGAAGAAGCAAAAGTTGAACTGAGATAAATGGAATGAGGATCTACAAAAATAGAGACATAAAAGATAACTGAAACAAACAAAACTTTTTAAACCTAAGAAGAAAAATTACCCTAATTTTAGATTAAAAAACCTGATCATGAGTTTAGACTTTATTTTTGAAAAATATTTTTTTATTTGATTTTAATTCTTTTGTTTTTAAACTTTATCTTACTTTTTTTTTTCTTTACAATGATGGAATTAGTGTTTTGTTCTTAAAAACTTTTTTTTATACATTGATTTTTTTGCTAACTACAAAATGTGATATTTTTGTTTAATATGAATTGGTGGAATATATCATACTTTCTTGGAATATTGCATTTTACAGTTTTTGTTATATATATATATATATGATAGATAGATAGATGTATGTATGTTATAACTAAAATTAGAATGATGTAAATAAGAAAAATACATAAAAAAAAAACTACATTACATAGAACCCTTTTGCATAAGTTTGGTTTATATTGAATCAAGCGCTTGAAGCTATTTTAATATATTAAACTATGGGTAAAATCATACTGAAAATACTATGTCCCAAAACACTCTCCATAGATTTATAAATTCACCTTGTAGAAGTAATTTAAGAGGTGTGGCGTTGTGAACGAAATTTGTACACATGATTTGTAAATCCAACTGAATTCATCATTCTCCACTCGGAGCAGACTCGCGAGTTCATCGAGTTCACTCCGAGTTTGTCAAGTTTACTTAAAAACCGAGTTGACTTGGTAAGGATATGTGAAGACGTAAACTTGGACGAGTCCACGTTGACTTGCGAGTTTGACAACCATGGTTGCATGTGCTTTTATTGAGTTTCATTGTAAATGAACATTGGTGGTTAGTGTATTTGATACGGTGGTTGTTTGTTCGTAGTGGTTGGTTGGTAGTTGGAGATATTGCAAGTTAAAATTTTATATTTGAATTGTATATTGGAAAATATAAAAAAAAAACATAATGAATTGTTATTAAAAAAATTGAAAATTTTAATATTTATTAAAAAAAATTACATTTTTTAATAATTTTTTTATAGATTTAATAATGGTTGTTGAATATAAAAATGTAGAATAAAATGTGAAATAAAGTAGACAAATTATCTTATATAAATAAGTCAAACATAATAAAGTTGGTGACATTTAAAAAATAAGTGGTTGGATGAGATTATATTCATCCATTAACAACCCATTTGCGACATTTAAGTATAATAATATTAGTTTGTGTAAAAAATGCGACTTGACTTAGTATATACTTGTAATAACTTAGTTGAATGTTTGTACTGAATACATATATATTAAATTGTGCTTTTTTTCAGAATATTTCTAAAAAATATTAAAGATATTTTAGTTGAAAAATGTGGAGGGTAATTTTGGTATTTCAAATATTGTAGGTGCAAGAAAAAAACTGTAAGGGTGCAGAAAAAAAAACACCTACTGCTAATAGTAAATAGTTGAGATAGACCCAATGCAATCCATTAAAGACCCATATGTTTTACAAGTTAGAATAGCACTCAATAAACACTAATAGTCTGTGATCAAGTTTTAAAGTATAATTCTTTCCATCAATAAAAAGTCTAAAAAACAACATGGGATTTAGGGATCCTGTTGGGGAGTGCATGAAAACAAGGGTTTAAGGATTCTCCAAAACCTCTTCACTCCAAGTTCAAAGTTCTTTGTTTCTTTTTGTATTTCAGATGGCTTTGATGTCTGGACTTCAGCGTCTACTTCGCCACACCCCACTTCTTCATTCGCACCATGCTTCCATTCGTTTCGCCTCAACTCTCACTTCCCCCAAACTTTTCGTCAGCGGTGAGCTGCTATCTCTTATTTATTCCTTTTCGTCTTCCAAATATCCCTCTTCTATTTGCCTCTTCAATTAATGAAGTTAATTGTTTAGTTGTGGATGTTAATTGGTGTTTTCTTACTCCATTGTTACTGTATATAGTTGTAATGTGTTATGTTATTCAATAAACTGTTGTGTCAATAATAATTTGTTTTCAATCTAATGATGCAAATTTTAAAATGTTTTTACTTGACATTAAAATCCAACTTTCGATTTTCACTTGCCCTAGTTTTATGTTTTGTCAAATTGCAAACCCTTTGTGAAGGATTTCTAGGAAGGACTTTGTTTGTTTAACCATAAGGGTATGCCGGAGTAAAAGAGTCGAACACCCTTTCTTAGAAAAAAGTCTAGCCCCTCTAAAATCAGGGGGGATGCACTTTAGAGATTGTAGCAAGCTTGACTATTTTTATACATTTAATTGATCTTTATCTGCACTTTAGAGATAAATAAATATTCTGCTGAGCATAATGCATTTCAATGTTTTTTTCTCTTGTTTCTCTGGTTTGGGAACATAGATGTTGAATGGAGTTGCTTGTACAAGTACCCTTTTCAAACTTAAGAATCACCTCTAAGGTGTGTATATGGATATAAATATCCCGAGGCATGGATGTGGATACAAATACCCCAGTCTGGAACACAGAACATATTTTAAACTTAGCCAGAATTTAGTCACATTTGGAGTGGTTGTTCACTGTCGTAAGTGGGTCATTGGTGTATCCACAAACCTGGAAGCTTTCTTTTCATAAAGGAGGGCAACAGGTTAAGATTATGTGTACAGCCTATTGTTTTAAGAGAAACTTCTGGTGCTATAGTTGCTGTCAAAATATTCATTTCATGGTGTCTCTAGGTTTCTCCTGGGTGGAAATGCTTGCTCTATAAATCTCGCCTGTGTTGTTTGCTTTTATTTGCCTTATTGTCTGACTAAAGGCATTGTATATCCTTCTGTGTTCATTCTTCCCTTCCAATGATGTTCCTCTTTTTATTCAAAAAAGCAGTGGTCTAGTGATGAATGTGGATTAGAACATTGTAAAACTGAAAATAATTAGTCATAATTGTTTTCTTGTGCAGTAAACGAAAAGAGAATCTATGGAACTCGATAGTTCATATCCAACCTGCAGATCTAATTTGGTTTAATTATATCTTATACTTTGTTGCATCCTAAATTTCTGTTCGAAGCAATGCTTGTTTAAGCAAAACAAACAAATTATGGCCGTTATTTTGGATAATTTCCTTAGAAAACTTTGTTGGATTCCTACAGTAAAAAATTTAATTGTAAAGGTTACACTCTTATCTCTGTCTCATGAACACTTCCGTGAAATTTGAATGGACCAGCTTTCTGCTCTATTTTTTGAATGAACTTTAAATAAGTTATATTATACCTTTTTGTCCCATTTGGTGTATGAAATCTGTAGGTGTATTGTATAATGTATGAAATTTTATATGACAATAACCGGTGCAAGCATGTATATTATGTTTTGAATTCTTTTCCTGGTTAAAAAATTTCAATATATTCATCTAGTGTGCTGTAATTAAATGATTCTGTATTTAAAATTTGTAAATGTGAATGTTGTGCATACGGACAGGTCTCTCTAGATTGACAACAGATGAAAAACTTAAGGAAGCATTTACTTCGTTTGGACAGCTGGTGGAAGGTAATCATGAGTTTTTTTTCTCTTATTATGAAGCATGTTTTGCTTGATCTTGAGTTCATTTTGAATTTTTGATTATACAGCTAAGGTGATAACTGATAGAGCCTCTGGAAGATCGAAGGGATTTGCCTTTGTAACTTATACAAGCATAGAAGAAGCTGAAAAGGCTAGAGAAGGAATGAATGCTAAATTTTTGGATGGATGGGTTATATTTGTTGATCCTGCTAAACCAAGAGAGCCCAGACCTCCTCAGCAATCACAGTCTCGCCCCTCTGAATCAGGTTTCACTGTTAACAAAACAGTTGGGTGGTGTGGTTGAGCACTAAACCAACTTCAATTATGATCACCATATTTGGATGATTTTTTAAAGACTGATTCAAATCAGCCAATTATACTACAATTTGTTGAGAAATATTTGCATCAATCAGTCGACATTGACTATTAAACTTTGGGATCAAGCATTACTATTTATGTAACTTTGATGTCTATTGAAAAGTAATCTGGTGCTGACCTCGGTATTTTATCTGTCAGGAAATTTCACTGTTTTCTTTGAAGTTTGTTACATTTTAAGCTAATACTTCTCTTCTATCTAAAACCTTTGGACATTTACATTGGAATAGTTCAAGAGTTCTTTGCAGTAGTATTTTCTAATGTAAATGAGAATAAATCCTCTAATCTATTTTTTACCACTAAAAGTTGAAACTGATTTTATGATGCTCTGTATACATTTTGTTTAATGTATAGCAAATGAGTTAAATGATTTGAGTTAGATTAGGCTTTTATCTCATTTTGCAGTTAACTAAAGGACCAACTTTGGCCACTTTAGGAAATTTTTTACTATCATTATTTTCTTACTAACTTTTATTATCATTTTTAAAAAATATATATGATACATTTCAGAATAACCAATATTTTTATGTATAAGAAAAAGTTTATATCTTTGAAGTATCTTTTAATAACTTCTGTAATTTTACTTTTTTATCAAGATTCACAACATCAACAGAATTAATTTGAAATGTGTTTTTTTAAATTAATTATAAATGTTTTGCTGATCACATCAGTAATTATAATTGTAAAGAATATTCACAATTAAATTAGAATTAGATATTTGAAAGAAATATAAATACATTTTGTGATCAAAATTAGAAAAGAATCAATTCATCGTTTTTTATTATGGTAATTTTGAACATTTAAAAAAAAAAGGTTGTAAGAGGATGTATTTGAATTAAATAAGATAAGATGCGACGTTAAAGATTATTTTAAGTTGCATTTCATTTTTTTTTTCGGTTAAAGAAGTATATTATAATATGTACTTTATAATCTCAACCCATATATGTACATGTAGAAATTGCATCATTGGTATTGTCTATCCATAAATATATTTGAGATTATAATTTAGGATGCATTAGTATATTGTGTAAGATATGGTAGAAATAACAAAATGTTATAGAAATTGATTCAACATAATCGTACAAATATTTTTATTTTCAAAAATCAGATTTTACAATTAAAAATGTAATAATATATTATACATTTTTTAAGATATTTTTTTACATCTGAGAATACATACAATTCAAATTGTATATTTTTTAGAAATAAATTTGTTATTTTACCTTTTATAGAAGTGCAAGTTAAAAAACATGGATGTAAAATGTAGTCTCCTTGACTATCAAAGATGTATAAACCTTTATTTTTAGGATTTAGGGTTTAGTTGATTTTAAACTCTCAATCCTCTTGTCCAATTTTTTTTTGGAGAAAAGTACAATCTAATTCACCAATAATGATTGAAAGTGTAGATCCAAGTAACTTTTCACCTTCTTCTCCATTAATATGCTTAAAGCTTTGAACCAACACTGCATCATGAGTCTTCTTTTCCTCTTAAGTGATAATGTTTGTAGAAGAAACTCCTTTACAGAACCAAAAAATCAAGAGAAAACAACATTGAAAAACATTATGCATAGTAGAATATATATTTATGAGAGGAACCAAAATCCTCTAAAATGCAGATAGAGTAACAACGATTAAAATTGTGATAAAGATAAGTAAAAACATGTTAAAATGGGTATGCTGAATTTGTAATAATAGTTTGAAGACAACCTCATAAAAATTGGGAAGAAGCAAAGGTTGAACTGAGATAAATGGAAGGAGGGTCTACAAAAATAGGCAATGAAGTGTAGACATAAAAAGTAACTGAAACAAACAAAACTTTTTAAACCTAAAAACAATAATGACTCTAGTTTTAAATTAAAAGACCTGGTCATGAGTTTGGACTTTATTTTCGAAAAATGTTTTATTTATTTGATTTTAATTCTTTTACTTTTAAACCTTATCTTATTTTTTTTCTTTAAAAGAATGAAATTAGTGTTTTGTTCTTTAAAAACATGTATTTTTTCTCCACACTGATTTCTTTATTACTAAAAAAATACGATATTTTTGTTTAATATTTTTAGATATACTATGTATTATGTATTTATCTTGCTGATAAAAAAAAATTATGAAATATTTGAATGTGTGTTGTTATTTATAAGGGAAAATGATATTTAGATATGTTATATTAATTGTTATGTTTATTTATAATTATATTTAAATTTATTATTTGATTAATAAATATTAATTAAGAAATATTTTCAAAATTTTGAATTTTTAAGAACTAAAACGAATAAAATAGTCACACACTAGTTCACAAACATATTAAACCTATATTTATTTATAAAGTCAGGGATAAATATATTACTTACCGTAAATAATATACCTTTCTCTTTATTTTATTACAAAAAAAGTATTTTCTTGTTAGGTGATTGTTTGTTATTTGTTGTTTTAGAACAAGAAAAAACTATTACAGAATTATAATATGATAAAATTATGTTAGTTATTTTCTTGATAATCTGTTAACTATTTTTGTAGTAGTTTCCATAACATATACTCATTGTAATCAATTTAGTTACTCATTATAAAAATAAATCTTACACAATTATGTTATTTAAATGTTCTCATTGTAATTGCTATTTAAAATAAATCGACAGGTGTTTAAAATAAATTCAATTCTGTTATGGGTCGAATCACACTAAAACTCAAAATAAAAAGCCCGAGTAGACTGAGAACGGCCCAACCAATATATTAAATAAGGCCCATATGTTTACAAATTAGAATAGGCACTTAAACTCTACTGGCTTGCTTCATCGTCTTCTAGGGTAACCACGGCGCCACTTGAACAAGTGCGGCCATATCCAACACTTTTCTTCTCTTCCCAGGTTTTCTTCTCTCTCCTCTTCTTCCTTTCCATATTTATCTCTCTCTTTATCTTTTACGTTTTCACCCTTGTTTCAAACCCTACCTTCTATGCGATTCTGCACCTTCGCCACTGCCAGTGACGGTGACCGTGGAGGACGATAAAATCGTCTTTCGCTTTTTCGATTTACTAGATCCCGATAATTTCGAATCATTGTTTGTTCTTTTCGTTCCTACAACCCTATTACATTTTATAGTTTTATTAATTCTCAATTCTTCATTTTATCTGCTGGTTTAATTTGGCGTATGGGATACGCTGATAATTTCAATTATTGTAGTCGTGAATCTGTTTCTCATTTTTCCTCTTCCACACGACTGTGCTGTTATTAGTGGTTAATCTATCTGATTTTAGGGAACTTTTAGGGAACGTAGACAAATTTACTCGATTCCTCAGTTTATGAATGTATTCTCTTTATTTTGATTCCAATATCCTGAACTGTGATCCATTGTGATGAAAATTTCACTTTAGATATATTTGTTTTTGTTACACTTATTTGTTCTTTTTTATTTGTATCTGGACAGGGTGTCGTATTCTGTGAGTTTTCAGTATGACATCGTTCTTAAAGCCTGAGAATGCTCTCAAAAGGGCGGAAGGTTAGTTATAGCAATGCTTATATATCGTTTGTGGTTTTTGTTTATTTACAGATTTTCTTAAAATCTATTTCTCTTTTTTATATGTTTGTTGATTATGTATAGTGTGATAATGATGTAGTTGAGTGATTCTGGGAATTTCTGTAAATATGCAGAGTTAATCAATGTTGGGCAGAAGCAGGATGCTTTACAGACTCTTCATGACCTCATTACCTCAAAGAGATACAGAGCATGGCAGAAGACACTTGAACGGATTATGTTTAAGTATGTTGAACTTTGTGTGGACATGCGCAAAGGTCGGTTTGCAAAAGATGGACTTATTCAGTATAGGATAATATGTCAGCAAGTCAATGTTAGTTCACTGGAGGAGGTGATCAAACACTTTATGCATCTGTCAACTGAGAAAGCTGAACAAGCTCGGAGTCAAGCACAGGCATTAGAAGAGGCCCTTGATGTTGATGATTTAGAGGCTGATAAAAGGCCAGAGGACTTGATGTTGAGTTATGTCAGTGGTGAGAAAGGAAAGGACAGATCTGATCGAGAGCTTGTTACCCCATGGTTTAAATTTCTTTGGGAAACTTACCGGACAGTGCTCGAGATCTTGCGAAACAACTCAAAACTGGAAGCTTTATATGCTGTAATTCTTTATCTTTTTTTTTTTCCAACTTGACTTTATTGATGCATCATAAGTAGTATCTTCTTAACTTCACAAAAATATAGTTCTTAAGCTAAATAGTTTTTGACATTTATTTATTTTTACTACAAATGATTACTGGCTTGTTGATTATTCCTTCTCTCTTTGAATGGGGTGGTTGGCTTTTTTTTGATAGACTGGCAAATATCCTCTGTTTTACTAAGGTTTTCCTGAGTTCTACAGCGTACTACATTTAGACAATTAAAAGTGGCTTGCTATTTGCAGATGCTTCTATAGATGATATTTGCAGATGCTTCTATAGATGATAATGATAATTTAAGACACATACCTTTTGTTTTTAAAACTTAAACTCCTAATGCATCCTAATGCTATTTGCAGATGACAGCTCATCGAGCTTTCCAGTTCTGTAAGCAATATAAACGAACAACAGAGTTCCGCAGACTTTGTGAAATCATAAGAAACCATTTGGCTAATCTCAATAAATACCGTGACCAAAGAGATAGGCCTGACCTTTCAGCTCCTGAAAGCTTACAACTGTATCTTGATACTAGAGTTGAGCAGCTGAAAATTGCCACTGAACTTGAACTCTGGCAGGTTGGCATTTCTGATTTTTATCTACGCATCTATTACATGTTAGTTTTCTTAATGTTAAAGGCATTGAGAATTTTTGGGCAACAACCTAACAATTTTTTTCTGGGTGCAGGAAGCCTTCAGATCAGTGGAGGATATACATGGACTGATGTGCTTGGTCAAGAAAACTCCCAAGCCATCTTTGATGGTTGTTTACTATGTGAAGCTGACTGAAATATTTTGGATATCGTCAAGTCATCTTTATCATGCATATGCATGGTTCAGGCTCTTTTTATTGCAGAAAAGCTTCAATAAGAATCTGAGCCAGAAGGATTTGCAATTAATAGCTTCGTCTGTTGTTCTGGCTGCACTTTCAGTGCCTCCTCATGACCGCACACATGGTGCGTCTCATTTGGAACTGGAGCATGAAAAAGAGAGAAATTTGAGGATGGCCAATCTCATTGGCTTTAATCTTGAGACTAAACCTGAAAGCAGAGAAATGGTATATTACTTCCCCTCAATTGTAGTATTCCTTCAGGTAGAATATGGAGATCTGTTTTGTTAATCTTACTATTTTCTTCTGTTTCCCTTTTGGTTTGTCCCCAGCTGTCAAGATCATCACTTCTTGCTGAACTGGTAAGATATTCCTTTTAAGTTTATCTTCTTACTTTTTTAAGTTTTTATTGTATATTATTTGCCACTTCAGTTTGTGTGATAGGTTTCCTTTTATTGTCTTTGATGTTCTAGTGTATTTGATTTGCAGTTCTTCATCAACTTATTTTGTCCATGTGGCAAGTTAAAAATATATCTCTTTCTTTTTGTTGCAGCTTGTTTGAATTTTTTTCACAACTTTGTCACGTATATTTTTTCACCTGCTGCCTGTACATATTTGCTGCATGCTAATTATTTTAACCTCAGTATTCTTTCACTATTATCACTGAGGATAAAATGAAAGCAAGATGCAGACTATTATTTAGTTGATGGTACTTGTGGCAAAAAAGCCAACTGAATACTGTGATTCATGTTTGTATTCTAGGTTGTTCAGTACAACAACTACACGTGCTGTTTGATAAACATTACTAACTTAGTAAATGTAATTCTGAGTATCGTAACAATTTTGAAGTTCTTAAGTGATGATGTTGATTGATTTGACTGCTCCTTAACTGCCTTTGTTATATAACTGATTTTCCAATTCATATTTGATTCAATTGCAAGCCTTCTGTATAGCATTGGGTCTATTGATGATGTATTTTGGAGGTTGAGTGGACTCTGGTTATCAGGAGTATTGCTAAGTTAAATGCTTTCCTTACAAAATAAGGCTGCCGAACTCAGTCTCTTTGTGTCTGTTGGTCCATTACAGGCATCCAAGGGAGTGATGTCTTGTGTAACTCAGGAAGTGAAAGATGTTTACCATCTTTTGGAACATGAATTTCATCCCTCAGATCTTGCATTGAAAGCGCTGCCCTTGATAACTAAAATCTCAAAGTTAGGGGGCAAGCTTTCTACAGCTTCTTCTGTTCCAGAAGTACAATTGTCTCAATATGTACCAGCACTGGAAAGACTAGCTACCATGAGGTTGCTGCAGCAGGTGCATTTTCCTTTTTTTGCTCCTTTGTTATGTTGGGGATGAATAGTAAACATGTTTTCCATTTTGTTTTAATGTGTTTCCTCTTGTCTTCTAGGTGTCCAATGTGTACCAGACAATGAAGATTGAGACTTTAACTGGGATGATCCCATTCTTTGACTTTTCTGTAGTTGAAAAGATTGCTGTAGATGCTGTAAAGCAGAAGTTTGTATCCATGAAGGTTGATCACATGAAAAATGTTGTGATTTTTTGCAAAACGGTATGTTTTGTTCATTCTGTTGTAGTTGTCTCCCTCTAAAGTTGTTAACTTTGCAGAAAACTTTGGGCATATTATGTTAACTTAGAAATACTTGAGTTTGTTTATCATATTTATTTCTGCATATTGGTTATTTACAAATGACTTGTTTTTGTTAACAATGTTATGAAACGTCTAGTATCAGCTGCTATGAATCATCATATTCTTCAAGTTTGTTGTATGTCAGCACAGTTCTTTTAGTTTTTTTAATGGCAAAATTGCTTCATCTCTAATGCAGAGTCTCGAGTCTGATGGTTTAAGGGATCACTTGGCCAATTTTGCTGAACAATTAAATAAGGCCAGGCAAATGATTTATCCTCCTGATAGGAAACCATCTAAACTTGGAGCTTTACTTCCAACTTTGACAGAGGTTGTTGCCAAAGAACACAAGAGGCTTCTTGCTCGAAAATCAATTATTGAGAAGCGGAAAGAAGAACAAGAACGACAGCTTCTTGAAATGGTAAAAATTTATGAATACCATTTTTTTTACTGTCTGCTTAATAACTGTTTACTAAAGCTGCTTATGAAGAAGCTCTTAAAATAATTATTTCTCTAACACGATTTAGTCCATGATATCACTTTTTATAATTCAACTGTCTCGTTAATATTTACATTGAAAGGAACGGGAGGAGGAGTCAAAAAGACTAAGACTTCAGAAAATAACAGAAGAAGCAGAACAAAGACGGCTTGCGACAGAGTATGAGCAGAGGAAGAATCAGAGGATCCTCAGAGAGATAGAAGAAAGAGAAATTGAAGAAGCTCAAGCTTTACTCCAAGAAGCTGAAAAACGTATTAAAAAGAAGGGCAAAAAGCCTATCATTGAGGGAGTAAGTTGAAGTCTTCCCTTTGTTAAATTAAATTCTTCATTTATGGTTCTGCAACTGTTGACTATAAACCCTGTCTGTAGGACAAAATCACTAAGCAGACCTTGATGGAGTTAACTTTGACTGAACAACTCCGGGAAAGGCAGGAAATGGAAAAGAAGTTGCAGAAGTTAGCAAAAACAATGGATTATTTGGAAAGAGCGAAAAGAGAAGAGGCTGCACCCCTTATTGAAGCTGCATATCAACAACGTTTAGTGGAAGAGAGACTTCTTCATGAGCGTGAACAACAGGTATGTGTGGGTTACTCTTCTTTGCATCTGTGATCGTGTAACTTTGACATGGGCTTTTTGCATATATGTCTGATAATCACCTCCTACAAAACTTCATTTGAGCCAATATGTGTCTTGTTTGAACTGAATCAGACCTATTTTTGATGATGCAGCAAGAAGTTGAAGTTAGCAAACAGAGGCATGAGGGAGATCTCAAAGAGAAGGAGAGGCTTGCACGAATGATGGGCAATAAGGTTAATATGGACAATCTGTTTGGCTTTTCAAATGTCTTTTTGCGAATCATCTTGGACAAATTGTATTTTCTATCCTTTTTTATTTTGCAAACTTTTTGAGGATATTCCACAGGTTATGATGGGTGAAGACCTATTATTGCCATTGGCCATAAAATTATTGCAACTGTCAAGTATTATTTAATTTAGCCTTATAAAGAAGTCAGGCTCTTGCTATTTTTTTTTACTACCTATTATTTCCATTGGCCATAAAATTACTGCAACTGTCAACTATTATTTAATTTAGCCTTATAAAGTCAGGCTCTTGCCTTTGACTGATATCTTCTCTTGCGATTGATTATGCAGGAGATATATGAGGTCCGAGTTGTTAGTCATCGCCAAGCAGAGTTTAATAGATTGAGAAGAGAACGGGAAGAGCGAATCTCTAGGATTTTGCAGTCGAGGAGACAGGAGAGGGAAAAACTGAGGAAGTTGAAGTATTATCTGAAATTAGAAGAAGAGAGACAACAAAAAATGCATGAGGAGGAGGAAGCTCGGAAACGTGAAGGTATTTTTGAACTGTCTTTGTAGGAAAAGTTCAATATAACTTGTTTTTGTTTAGATCTTTTTAGAAGGTTGAATATGCTCTTTTTTTAAAAAAATTCACAATGATTGTCATATTTTGTTTTCCAATTTCACCTTTCATATTTTATTTTACTCAAGGAAATGCAAGTACAACCGTGGTAATTTACCATCTTTTAACTTTAACGCACAATGTAGTAATAGCCTGTCTTTTGTATTTATCCAACTAATGGTTTCTTTTAAATTTCAGAGGCTGAAAGGAGAAAGAAGGAAGAGGCTGAACGCTTAGCAAAACTGGCCGAAATAGCTGAAAAACAGAGGCAGAGAGAGCGGGAACTCGAGGAAAAGGAGAAACAAAGGAGAGAAGCATTGTTAGGCAGAGCTGCTGAACCAGCTCCTCCTGCTCGACCATTGGAATCTGTAACAGCTCCTGCTGCAGCAGCTGCAGCCGCTGCTGCTCCAACCCCTGGGAAATATGTGCCTAAGTTCAGGCGAACTGAAAGAACAGGAACTGATCCTCCTCCGGAAACAGACCGCTGGAGTAACAGTAGCAGCAGCAGGCAGGATGGTGACAGGTGGCGTAGTGATGATAAGAGAACTAGTTATGTTGCTGGTGGTGGAGGTTCAAGGTCATCTTCTTCTTGGTCCAGGAATCCCCGTTGAATATTTTGTGCCCTGATTTATTGCTGGTTACTTTTTGGAGTTGTCTGCACTCTTTCCAGTTTACATTCTAGAATTCTTTTTGATGCTGAGTTAATTTATTACCTTCTTAATACTCGCAAGTCCTCTAATGGATTGAGGGACATACCAGCAAAATTTTCTATTTATGATTGAATGGATTGAAAATGGTAATCGAAGTTTCATACTTTCGTCCTATTTTTCTACTCAGAAAATAACCAGTATTTTGCCTTTATTTTCTATTTTAAACTTTCGGCTGTCACTTATTTAATTTTACATTAAAAAATACATCTCTTCATCCTTTCTGCTCCTTCAGAAAATTGAACTTTAGGAAGTAATAGAATGATTAATGCTGAAATGAAAAGAGAAAATAAATTGGATGGAAATATTGTAAGTGTTAGCTGAATAAAAATATGAAGAGATGAATATAGAGATATTAATGATAATTTTATTATTTTTGATTCATTCCAAGAGATTTCAAATATGTTTCATTATATAGTTTAAGATTTAAAAAAATAAAGTAAATAAGAGAAGTTGAGGAGATAATGATAGAGAAATTTTGAAGATTGAGGTGAATTGTATACCTTTTATTGTAGATCTCTATTCTAAGTTTAGATATTTGTGGGTACTATGTAGAATTCACCAAAATGTGGGACTCACCTAGTTCATAGGACTTTCCTAGCTATAATAATTTTTATTCGGTGGGACAATTTGAATTGAGAAGAAAAAAAGACGGAAAAGAGGAAGAGGAATATGAGAAATGAAGAAATTGAAGAGAAAGTTTATAAATATTCATGAAATGTAATGAATAAGATTGGTAAATTTATTTTTTTAATGGATGAAATTGTAATGTTATAATTTTATTATGGTTAAAATTAATTTAAAATAAAACATGATTTATATGCGTTATATGATAATATGTTAACTCAATTAAAATATTTATGTTACCGTGTAAATATATAAAAAATCTAAATCTTATAATATTAAAATAAAATAATTATAAAAAATTTAAATAAATTAAATTTTTTGTAAAATTTAATAAATAAATCAAAATTACTTTAAAAATTCCGCACTTAATTACTATTATTAAATATAGAATTGTGTAATACAATATAATGGAGAATTATTAATATTTCTTTTGCAGTTGTTTTCAAATTCAATCTTGAAATATTAAATTATATAAATTTATCACTAGTAAATAAATAAATAAATTTATTTATAGTTGTAAACATCAAATAGTTGGATAATGAGTAAATAAATAAATAAACAATGTGTCACAAACTGAAAAGGTGTATGACATAAAAGCGTGCCCAAGATCCAGTTGAATTCATATTGAAATGGATGAACAGATTCAGATTCAGTCAACCATTATATAGTTTATATATTTATGAATGATTTGATTAATTATAATAATTTTTATAATAAACTCTAAATAATTCTAATATTTAATGAATAGACTAAATTCACGAGCTTCATAGTATATATATTTTTTTCAACGTTTATTGACACAATAAAGGACTAACAATTATATTTGCTGTTTTAAAATTTGATGTGTAACCCAATCTCTAATTTTCGCAACCTTTAAAACAAAAAGAAGTAACCAAAAGAAAGAATCCAAGGTAGGAATAATTAAAAAATGAGGAGGCCAGCAACAGTGTTACGGCTTGAAAATATTTTGATGTGAAGAAGGGGAAAGCAATAATAGTGATGTAAGCGTGAGGGAGAGCTTTTCTTTGAAGAGGACTTTTGGTTTTTGTTTTGTTGGGCTAATGAATTGAAGAAGGAATCTTAGGATAGTATCTATAAGAAGAAGAAACAAAGGAAGTATGTGAAAGTTTTAGATTCGTCTTGTAGCGTGCGGAGTTGGGCCGGCAAGTTGCTATCACGTTTGGATCTTAATGGAATCATGACGTCTGACGAAAGCAGATTTGGGAATATTTATATCCATCCATCCACCAATCGGGAGCTACAATCTCAACCAATGGCCTCTGCAATACCCGGCGACGAAGAGACGCCGCTCGTCGCCGACAATTCGCCGCCCCAAGCGCCGAACACCAGGACTCACACCAGGGATATTCACATCCTCAGTTTGGCCTTTCTCTTGGTTTTTCTCGCCTTCGGTGCCGCGCAGAATCTGCAGAGCACTCTCAACACTGTCAGTATTTTTCGTTTCCTTTTGCGTTTGGTTTCGTTTGCGAGGTAGGGAAACCGAGGTCCTCCTCCAGTAACCGTCTCGATTCGGTTGAGTCTTTAGTGTTTCATCGGTGTTTGAATTTTCACTTCAGGAGGACGACTTAGGTACCACTTCTCTCGGGATCTTGTATTTGTCTTTCACATTCTTCTCTGTGGTTGCTTCTTTGGTGGTGCGAGTTCTCGGCTCTAAGAACTCTCTGCTACTCGGGACTACTGGCTATGTCCTTTATGTGGCTGCCAACTTGAAACCTAATTGGTAATTACAATCTATTCATCTATTTCGTTTTTGGATTTTCACCTGCTTTGCTGCTGCTGCTAAAAATACTATATATACATGTATATGATGGATTTCATATGGATAAAATGTGCTGTTGGTTCTAGGATTTAGTCAATCTTAGTCTTAATATCACTATATTTTCAATTATTTGAATTTTAGTTCTGATGTTTTCCATTCTTAAACAGTTGATTGTCTTTATTTTACATGATGGATTGGTCCCTATATGTAACCTTTAACGAGTGACAAGTATGTGAACCAAAATCTACCTTTCTTTATCATCGTTTATGATTGTTGCTCATACATGCTCGTAGATCTGCTCTATATGTGAGTACCAATTATTTTTTGCTTTATAAATATGTATGCTGTCAATCGTAGTAAAATTTATATGCATATCCTTGACCATTGAGCAATTATTGCTGCAGGTATACATTGGTTCCTGCTTCTGTGTATCTTGGGTTTTGTGCTTCCATAATATGGGTTGGAGAGGTACATGTAACCTGTCAAGGTTTTATAGCTCCTTCAATTTGTCATTGGTCACCTTCATCTTTACTTATTTTAGTTTGACGTGTCAGGGAACATATCTCACTTCTGCTGCACGCAGTCATTCTACAGATAACAACTTGCATGAAGGCGCTGTAATTGGTGACTTCAATGGGGAATTCTGGGCTGTGTATGCACTCCACCAGGTGATCATATTATTTTTTAATCATGATTGATCACTCTGTTGTTTGTTTCATTTTTAAAAAATCTCTTAGAATTTGAAATTGATCAAGGAAATACCTGTTATGCAGTTTATTGGAAATCTTATTACATTTGCTCTACTGAGTGATGATCAGCAGGTACGTGGTGGTTACTCTTTCATATTTTTAGAATTTTCTTTTATTCTGTATTTTAACTCTCGGTTCATGGTATTAGTCACGCATGCCCCTACCTTGTTAGAAACTAAGAATGAAGAATTGCTACTAGTGAAATATCTTTTAGGAAAAGGAAAAAACGTCAACTAACTTGATAATAACGGGACCCCTGATTGAATGAATATAGTATTTAACTTCTCTATCAAAGAAGTTCGTAACTTCTGATAGACCACTATTTATCTATGTGAAATGTGAGTAGCACTGTATAATACACTTTTAGATAAAACTCACGCCACTTTCTATTTGGTGTCTCATTCCCAAACTTTTGAAACTTACAGGAATTTCAACCAATAAAAGAAACACTCCTTTTCAAGCTCTGCAATTTAGCATTTCTGTGTTTTCTTTTTAATTTCCTATTTTATTTATTATTTATATATGAAAAAAATGTTAATATGTATGATATGCAAAAGATTTCGAGGAAATGTAAATATGAGCTCAGTTTTTCCCTGTACCCTTCAACAATCTCATTTGACAACCTAACAAGTTTGAGTTTTTGATTTAAAATGTTCTGCATATTCCAGTATTTGATTTTGTTTCTCATTAATGCAGGAGGGAAGTACCAAAGGAACAACTGTATTGTTTATTGTATTCCTTTTCATTATGACTTTTGGTGCAATATTAATGTGCTTCTTGCGCAAACGGAGTGTTAATAGCAAGGGGGAACAAGAGCTTTCAGGTGCAGATGCTGGTGCATGTGCTTCCTTGAAGTCTCTATCAAAATCACTTGGCGGTGCATTGTCTGATATAAAGATGTTGTTGATCATACCCCTTATTGCATATTCAGGTCTACAACAAGCATTTGTGTGGTAATTTCTTACGAATTATAAGGCATTCGTTCTTTTGGATTTTCAATACTGGTTCTATGATTTATTATGTCCTTTTATTTTTGTTATATCTTTTTTGTTAACGAAATACTTTTTTGTAGGGCTGAATTTACCAAGTATGTTGTAACTCCTGCAATTGGTATTTCTGGTGTGGGTAGTTCAATGGCAGCCTATGGGGCTTTTGATGGAATAGTAAGTACAGGAATGTTGAAGTATATTTCCTTGCCATTGCTGGGTGTTTAAAATTAACCTTTGATTATATCATGTGAACGAGCTTCTGTTTCTTATTTCCTCATCTTTTATTTATGTACTTATATTTTGAAATGTCTTCGAGCAACTGATACCAATATCGACAAGGAAATTGTTATGTTCTACATTTTTTCACGGTGGTTCTAACATGTAGACAAGGAAACTGCCATGTTCTATGTTTTTTCACGGTGGTTCTAATATGTAGAGCTCCTTGCCACATCGAAATATGTTCTAATGGAATCTACTTTATTTTCTTAATTTCTATGAATATGTCAGTGTTCTCTGCTTGCTGGTCGTCTCACCTCTGGTCTCACGTCCGTTACAACAATAGTTTCTGTTGGAGTTTTTGCGCAGGCAGTCGTATTAATCTTACTTCTGCTAGACTTCAGGTTGGCAGTAAATAATTTTCTTTGAATGAAGTTGATGTTATTTAATTTATTTCCCCAATGTTATTTAATTTATTTGCCCAATGTTATTTAATCGTGCTTATATCTCTCTTTCCCACTCCTGATGCAGCATAAGCAGCGGATTTCTTGGTACTCTTTACATACTCTTTTTGGCTGGTTTATTGGGCATTGGTGATGGAGTTTTAATGACGCAACTAAATGCATTGATTGGAATACTATTTAAGCACGACACGGTATACAAATGATGCCCTATTAACATGTTTGCCTTGCTTCTGCATTGCTGTTCATGTCTCAACGCTACTGATTACATATATCTGATTCACAACTTGGACATCCCCAGTTATTCTTCACACATTTCACATGCTTTCTGCTTGATTCTTTTTCTCTATCATATATTTTCCCACTAACTGATACTTTATTTTCCATCATTGGCTTAATAATTATGTTCTTGGATAAATTTTTCCATAATTACTTGTAGGAAAAGGAAATAAAATTGTAAATGAATTGGGTTTATTTTATAAGTTAAAATCAATTTATATACTTAACATTTGTCGAAACTTTTGTAGAAATGCATAAGTTGATTTTAATACACGAGAAAATATCATTGAATTTTATCCTTATATTTTTTTTCCTCCGAAAAGTATTAATGGAAAAGTTTATTCTAGTACGACCTTAGTTTAAGTTGCCTCTAATGCCAAGTCTCTGTTGCTTTCCGCTGCAGGAAGGGGCTTTTGCGCAGCTAAAGATATGGCAATGCGCAACAATTGCTATCGTGTTCTTTTTCGCCCCGCTCATCTCGTTCAAATCTGTGCTTGTGATTATGCTTGCTTTCCTTTGTGTCTCATTCTGCATTTTTCTATCGCTTGCTCTGAAGGTGGGGTACACATCATCATCCTCCACCAGTCACCGAATTTAAAGCTGCTTCAACTACAAAACTGTAGATTTTTGTGTACACATTGTTTCATTCTGTCTTCTCGCGAGCAACACGTCCAATCTGGATTGTCTTTATGTTATGGTGAAATTTCCTTCAGTTGAATGAGCTGTATAAATTGTGACAACTATCAGTGTGTTCGGTAACACATTTGTTACCGCTGGCTGGACGTGATTCCGCGAAAGCAATTAATAGTTGCTTTTGCACTGTTTTTTATGTAAAGTTTCTAGTAAACATGCCCAAGCTTATGTGTAATGTATCTATATGTATTCACTAAAACAGGTTGTTTTATAAATTCTCATTGATCTTTTCTGGCCTTATAAGGGAGTAATAATCTTCTCTGATTTTTTTTTTCTCAGTACCAAAAAGATTATATATGTAACCTGCAGAAGAGGACGTCTTGACCTAAAATGTGAAAAACTAGAAGCAGAGTTTCGATTTAATGTTTGTGAACTAAAGTGCGGAAAGAACGAATCCGCCAACTACCCTGTTTTGTTTCCACGTGTAGAATGCTCTCAATTTTTTAAGGTGCGAAAGTCACTATCCAGTCTAAAACTAAACCGAAGCCATAAAGCATGGCCTGTAACAAGCCCATCGTAGGAGTCTCTAAAGTCATCCTCCACTTCAATACTCATTGGTCCATCACTTACCATTTTTCCTTACCAAAATCACTAAAAAAGTAGCTATGGTTAGGTAGTTTCGCACCAATTTCACTGCATTCCTGTCTTGTTTATATAGACTACATCAACTATCTTATCAACCACCAAGTACCATCCTAGATCTTCCGACCATGTCTTTTTTCTGGTTCTCTAACCTGGTCCGTTTACACTTCACATGGCCTTTAGTAACCTATGCTGCCACTTGGATAACACTTCTAACGTTGACGGTGGCAGTGGCTTCTATCTCACCGCAGGTGGCGTTTGTCTCCGCTATATCCCCCTCCGCTTCGTTCTCTCAGAAGTGCAGCACTGGTGGCTCCATTAGAATGCCCTTGGATGTTCCAGGAGACATCCTGTGTTTTCCTCCTCATATGTTCATCAAGTCTAAGATTGACCTATTCGTTCCACCCGTCTTTGCAGCAGCAATTGTGGCGGCTTCTGCTTGCGTGGTGCGAGCTGTGGGCTTGTGGGAGCATGATCAAACTCGCTGAGAATTTGACCCAGATCACAGGTTTCGAGATTATGTGATAATTTCCTGCTGAAAAGAGCTTCTGATGAACACGGCCTGACGTAGAGATTATCTATGAAATTGGACTAAACTGGTTGCTTCTGTATATATGAGATTATTTATTTTTGTAAATCCACACAAGGACATCATTGTCAAATGTAAGCAATGATGTCTTCCCAATAGATTTCTGAATTATTTGTCTTTCGGGTATGCTGATCATCTGGTTTTTCGTCTGGGGAGTTAGATTGAGGCCAATAAATATTTCATTCAATACTTACAATGAATAATAACGTAATTCTGTAGCTGTTGTTTTCATTTCAACAAATAAAATTGAATGTCATGCAAGACAAAGGAGTAAACCAAAGAACGTCATGCAAGAATCTTGAGACTTTACGAAGATGGTTTGTTGCTAACTGCATCTCAATCCCGTCCTCTGAGAGTTTTAAGGGGCAGAACATTACTCCAGCATTGTTTCTGACATGAAAACCCAATGATATGATCCATATTAGGAATGACTAACTCAGACATTAATGAACTCAGAAATTGAGTATACATGAGATTTGAAGGTGTGGTGTAAAATTAAAAGGAAAACCAAAATTAAGATATTGAGAGGAAGATCAAGAGCTATGAAGTTGTCGACGAAAGATGTCACAGAATTGAGTGAGCACAAATCGAGCTTCATTATGTCGACTCGTGCAGACTCATTCTCTTCTAGTATACGTTGTTTAGCTTCTTTTGCAGACATCATGTTTCGTACTGCAATGATCACATGAACCTTTCGAAGTGCCAACACTCGAGTCGGAGACAAGGAAACACTATTTTATGTCATCTTATTCAACAATATCATATTTTTTTTTGTCGAGCTTTCCACTAGTATTTTGTATATTAGTAATTCAAATTCTTTTAATGCAAAACAAAATTAGCCCATTTTACAAATATTTTCCCATAAACTCAAGCCTGATTTGCTGACAAAAAAAAACTGAAGTCTGATATTGAAAATTCCCTAACCATCGAGTTAAAACCCAATGACTATAAAACAAACCTCGCCTTGAAATATTACAAGGTTGAGGCATCACAATGGTACAATAATAAACACTGGCCCCATAACTAAAAGGGTGACTAGAAAGCCTAAAAGCATTTGATGTATCTTCCTGTACTTGGGTACAAGGTCAAAGAAAGAGACGCAACATTTTGGGGTGGATAAATATGAATCTCTGTTCGGTTCATTTGCATTTCTTCTTTACATCTTGCAATGATAGCGAAAGATATGAAAAACTTGGTATATATTTAGTAAATATCAAAATATCCGCTCTGGTACGGATTTCTCAGCTGGTAGTTGAAGTAATTCTCGAATCCCTTCACAAACAAGCTTAATTTGGGCTTTAATTGATGCAATCAATTGGGTGTACTCCTCTATCTGCCTGGTTATCTTTTCTTCCCTTTTTTCTATGTAGTTCAGAGCTTCAGACCAAGTAAACTCCACGTGGAATCCAAATCCTACATCCACAAATATGCGTTGTGTATCTGGCACTTCTGCCTGAAGGTATACTTCAGACCCAATATTGACCAATGTCCTTAGACTGGTTACACTATTCTTCTCTAGGCTTTCAATATTTCTTCGAAGATCAGCAAAAATTTTCTGTTGTTCAAAAACCTTGTCCCGTTGATTAATCGCATGAATAAGATCCGGTTTCAAACGTTTGTCAACAAATTCTTCAAACTTTCTAACTTTATCCTGGCGTGAGCTGTCCATATGATGAGAGTCCTAGTAAAGGATTGGCCAGCAACGAATAAGCTATATTAGTAAAATCCATACACAAATACCACATAGGTTCATGTTTATATTCCCAACAGTAGCAACAAATAACGGCCGAAAGGTATACATCATTGAAACATTATACATATCCTAACTTGTGGTACATTTGGGCATTTCATCAAGTATGAAGGGGGCAAGGAACAAACGGATTGCAACAATATATACAACGAACATTTTGCATTATTTTCATAAGAGATCATTTAAAATAAATAGGGAACAGATAATCGAAAATACAGCAAAGAGGGTTTAATATGGTCGGAAATGTTACCCAAGAGAGGAGCACTGATTGCTAATTCGTAACAGAGAGTGCACCGCTAGTATATCCGAAGGTAGGGTTTTGAAAGATCACAAAATTGAAAACTGTCCCCCAGGTGATTGCGGCGGTCGGAAGTGGAAACAGGTGCGTGAGCGAAGGGCGTGGCCGACGCAGGTGAGCCGGAAGGGGACGACGTTGGAGCAGAGAGAGAGAGAGGGAGATTCGGTTGAAGCGGAAGAAGAGAGAAGAAAGGAAGAAAAAGAAGAAAAAGGTTAGGGTTGTATCTGATGAAATCTCACAATCAAGTATAATCCAAATTTAATATTTGATCATTTTAAATTATTAGATTAGTCGGATACGGTTGTTAATTTGGTTCGGATCCAGGTTATTAAGTCAATTTAAAAAAAATATTTTCGTCTTGAATAAATAAAATAAATATTCTCAATCTTTAACAAAAAAAAATTACATTTTTTGTTTTAAAAATTACTTTTATAATGAAATATTATTTTATACAGTTTAATTTTAAAGTTTAGAAAAATATTATATCAAAAATAAATTTTAAAATATACCAACAAATTTATAAATATTAAAAATTCACTTTGATCTCTAATCAGATATTTACAAAATTCTAATTTATTATCCGAAAACTATTATTATTTATTTTACTTTTATATATCTAAATTTAGTTTGAATTTTTAATTATAATATCATATAATAATTGATATTGATATTTATATTATGTTTGTTATTTTAATAAAACTACAGAGAATTTAAAAATTAAAAATTATTTCAACACATATTTGATATAATATTTTTAACATATTTATATATATCATATAATGTTTGTTATTTTAACATAATTATAATATCATATAATAATTGATATTGATATTTATATTATGTTTGTTATTTTAATAAAAATATAGAGAATTTAAAAATTAAAAATTATTTCAACACATATTAGATATAATATTTTTAACATATTTATATATATTATAGATGAATCACTTACTTAAACATCAAATCTTATTTAAAAAATCAACATGAGATCTAAATAATAATTTTGATCAATATTCACAAATTGAATTTTTACATTTTAGAAAAAGTTTACATCCTTCAATTTGTGAACATTAACTTGAATTATTATTTAGATTTCAGGTTGATTTTTTAAATAAAGTTTAATGTTGAAGTTATTTGAAATATTAATAAGTGATTCATTTATAATATATAAATATAATATTTTTATTAAATATTATACAAATATGTGTTGAAATAATTTATAATTTTTTAAATTTTTTATATTCTTATCAAAATTTTAGACATAACATATGAATTATATGATATTATTAGTTATTATATTACTTAATTAATTATTAAGGAAATCATTTATTAATTATTGTATCGTATATAATTCATGATTAGTTGATTGAAGATATAATTAGATTTTATATTTCTTTTATATAGTACAATTTTATTTTATATATATACTATACTCTTTTAATTTCAATGATAATTTATTCAATTTAAAATCAATTTTCTATTCTTGACATTATGTTAATCTTTGTTCATAACTGTAAACCAGTCAAAAATGTTATTATGATTTAATTAATGTGTTATTCTATCTTATAATAAAATTGTTGCCAGTCATCATCTTTTAAAAAAAAAACTTAAGTTGGGTGATTGAAAATTGATTATTTATTGCAAACATTGAAGGCATGCAGTCGAAGTTGAATGATCCACATTATAAAAATGCCAACCACTTTAATTCAACCTTATACAGAATCCACCATTAAAACCTTATACCTGCTCCACCCAATGCACTCACTCTCCTATGAAACTCTCAACCAAACACATATAGCCCAAAGGCTACTCCATCAACAAACCACTCATCTACTTGCAAGCACACATTACCTTAAACTTTCGGCATACATTTCCCAATGAAACTGCCATCTGAGCAAATTCAAACAACATCATAAAATAAAACACATATTGTGACTATGTAATTGTACACCTATGACAAATCATTCTTGCGACCACACATTGTTAGTGTTTACGCATAACTAGTTAGTCACACATACTGTAATTATTTCACATGTGTGACTGATCATTCATATCAATAAAATTATCGGAGCTCGTGAGACTGATATTCATGCATGGCTACTCAATCACGCATGAGAATTTATTTATTTCTCTCTTACACTAATCCATTAAAAATTTATTTATTTAAATCTAATTTTTAGTTTTATCTATATTTTATTATATTTTCATAGCAAATATCCATTTTGTTTATAAAGATCTTCAAAATTAGAAAATCCAGATTTTCAATCTAAATTTTCTATTCTATCTAAACCATCTTTCTATACTTCTCTCATTTGTGGTTTTCTCTCTCTCTTTCTCACTCTCCTTGCATCTCTTATTCACTTTTTTAAATTTTAGTGCTCTCTCCTGGTTCCACCTCTCTCTCTCTCTCAATCTCCTACATGTCTTGGTTCCACCTCTTATTCACTTTTAGTTAGTGTCTCACACACAGATTAAATTATTATGCAATCAAATTTTATATATTTTTTTTATAATTTTATTTGTTCTAATATTTTGTACATAATAAATGGATATAATATTTTCAAAGTTTAATTAAAGTATTATAGGTAGGTATATTTTATTGTTAAAAAATTATATATTATGTTATCTTTAATTTTTTTTAGTTTTATTAAATTATAACTTTATTATATTTTCTTAATATTTATATAATATTAATATTATGTTAATTTTTTTAAAAAAAACATAATTTTTTATTTAAAATACAATTTCTTTTTTTATAAAAATAAGAATTTGGATTATAAATCTGATCCAAATATTTGGATTGGATTACCCAAAATCCAATCCATGACCACCCTTATCTGCGTGCAATGTACTTGATAAGGTTGACGGTTATTACATAAAGTTATTGTTTAAGTATCATACCATCACTTGTTATTGCTGATAAAATAAAGAAAAATGATAATTTGATCATCATTAGCAACAATTAACAATTATTAATGTAATGAGTTAAAAATAAATATATATATAATAAATAAGTTTAAAAATAAATATATATAATAAAGAATAAATTTAGAATTAATAATATAAAATAATATTAAAATAATAATATTAAAAATTATAACTATATAAAAAATATGGATTGTATAAAATAAATAACTATTATTTAGTAAGTAAATTATTCATATTCATAAGTGTAGAATCTACAACAACGTGCTCTCATTGTTGTTGGATAAATGTGTGTATATTTTTTCCCTACAATTTATATTATTATATTTGTTTAACAAAATCTAGATTATTTCATTTCAAATTCAAATCAATATCAACGTATATATATTTTTTTTTAACTTAAAGTATATTGACATAATATTATTAAGATGAATAACTCGTTTAGAATTTCGTCATAATTTTTTTCTTAAAAAAGAATAAAAAATAAAGTATATATAAACTGTCATTTCACATAGGAGGTTATATTGAATATCAATATACACAAATTATTTTGTCTAAAAATATACTACGGAAGAATTGAATATCTAGTACTCTTAATTTCTCAAACTCTTTCCTTACAATCAGAAAATCATTAAATAAAAATCAATTTTAGAGATAAAAAATAATTAGTTGATATATTGACTAAATTAAAGACTATTTTAGAGAATAAAAAAATTATTGGTTTCTAAATTAATTTCTATTATTATAAATAGTTTCTAAATCGGTATTTAATTAGTTACCAAAATTTTTTATGATAAATAAAAAACAATGAATACTTAGTAAATATTGATAAAAGATAATGTGTTGATGTATGATACGAGTCAAATATATAGCGACTTCAATGTTTTGGGCTTGATTAATATGAAATTTTTATTTTTTTATTTATATTTGCCTACCTTCTTATTATGTTAATTAATAATATATTTGTGTTTTTAATATTAATTACAAAATTTATTGCGTTTTTTCCTTCAATAACGGAAACATTACTGCTAATATAATTTTAAAGATATATGCATATAAATTATATAAATTAACTTTTTAAAAATAATTTATTTAAATTATGAACTATTTTTTTTAGTACCAAAAGAATTTTATCTCAATTAAGCAATTAAAATGTTAATTATTTTTAACTCACAAAGTTTCATTATATGAAAAATCATATTTTTCAAAAATACTAACACGTTAAAAATAAAAAATTAAAAAAAATCATTTTATTTACAATCAAGTCAAAGTAATATAAATAATTTTTTTAATTTTATTCAATATATCAAGTAAAAATAATCCTTATATTATATAATTAATTTAATAAATATATTTGAGTAGTCAGAGGGTTGTAAATATTAAAAAAAAAATTCAAATTAATTTTATTAAATTATTAGCTAAATTAATATATTATTGAAATTCCCATGTATGTATTATTGTATATCTAAATAACTTAGTGAATTTGATTAATTATAAAATTAATCTGTAAAATATTAGTGTTTTCCAATTAATTTTAATTTATTTTTTCTTAAATTTTTTGTTTTATTAAAAGAAGGAAAACAGAATGAGAATTTGGTTTCTTAAAAATGGAATTCTAATTGAGAAAAAAAATCCTCTTTCTCATATTTATTGTTATATATTATATTTTAAAAAAATTATTGGAATTGGTCTATAACTAAAACAACATTTTATGGCGATATAATCTGTTATTATAAATATAAAATATAATTTATATTAGAAAAATACTAATTTATTGTAAGTTTTAATTATACAGTAATAAAAAATTATTCTACGCATGAAAGATAGATATTAGTTATAGTAATTTTTCCATCAACTAACTAAACAGATGAATTCAAGAAGACATGTCTCTAAAAATTTCTTAGAAAGGAAAAACTTTTTATAATGACACAACACATAAAACTAGTAGCACATGACTTTTGTTTTAACGTTGGATCGCAGACAATGAGATGAAGAAGATACCATATCCAATTCTACCATGGAACTACTAACACGATAGGAACAATACTAGAGGTCGAACACAGAAAGATTATGGTATAAACTTATGCTAATAACTGAAAAACAAAATTGATTGTAGCTACCTCTAACTTCTGGATAGTAAGGATGAGATTTTGGATGAAGTGAAGAGTTTGATGCAAAAACGTTTGGATGCAAAGAAATGCAAACACCTCCTGGTTGCTCAGTGAAGAATGAAATGTTTGGAAACATCCTCATGAGAGAACGACAAATTGTTCATATTACTGTAACGTGCTTTTTATTGCATGAGCAGCTACAGTTTTCATGGACTGCAAGAGGTTTTGTCCTTAATTAAGGACGAAAACTTCAAGCTGCAATCGTATTCAGACTTTTGAAATTGATTTGATCAACTCGTTACTGAAATCCCAGAGTTTCTTTGCTAGATGTTTTTTTTTGGCATGCGCACTTGGCTTGCGTTGATTGCAATCATCAAAGTACTTCCCAGTTACACCTTTCACGCTTGGATGGAGAGCAACATAGCATGTCGTGGCTGCTCCCTAAGATTTTCATTTTTTAACAAATTAAGCCATGATTAGTGACATTATATTTGGACTTCTGAACCATTTCAAATGTAACATTACCTATAACATACCTGAGGGACGTTCTTCCATATGTAAAAGGTGAAGATCTTCAGGAAGTCTGCAACAAATCATGGTATGGTGTTACAAAGGAGTAACTATTAAAAGTGCATCATCTACTTCTGTAGTTTTTGTTTGTGTTTGAGGAGAATTAACATACGCATAAGGTGAGAAGAATGTCTCATAAGAGGTGTCATTATCACTCCTGGATGGACTGAGTTGGCTGTGATGTTCACACCCTCTTCCTGCACACAAATATCAAGTTACACGCTCAATTTTCCAATCCATGGTATCATCAAAGAAGGAAAAAGCCTTTTGCCAGTTTCTCTTATCAATATGATCAATTGCCAAAAACAAAACACTAAAACAAAAGGCAACCAGCCAGTGCAATACATTCATTCTGTCACGTTATTTTGAATACACTTTATACATTAACTAAAATTTATTTAAAATATAAAAAAATTTGTGAGTTTTACCTCGTATCAATGATTCAGTCATTTATCTTATAGTTTTTAATAGTTTTTTTTTTATTCCTCTCTTTCTTTTCTCCTGTGACATTATCACTCTGATGAGTTGTTTGTTTATTTATTATTTTCTACATAGTTCGGAGAAACACATAGATGGATCACCTGCAGGCGATGAGAAAGCTCATTTGTATGCAGTATGTTAGCTAGCTTGGACTGTCCATAAGCCTTCTTTTTACCATAACTGAAAATTTAAGGAAATAGTCACAAAGAAAATGTGATGTTCTACTGATCAAAATCAAAATCACTGTCATAATGCAGTAACTTGAGGCCAGATGCCATTGGAGTCAAAGTGAAAATACCCTTTTCGCTCATTGATCTTATTGAATCTAATCCCCTTTCTGTAAGTGTAGTTATGGGCAATTGATGACAGATTTATGATCCTGCCCTCTATTCCAGTGGCTTGTGCAGTTTGTTTCATTTTTTCAAGAAGCAGGTTTGTCAACAGGAAATGACCTGAGATGTCAAAAAAGATGAGAAAAGACAATACTTTTACTACCACAAAGGAGTAAACCAAAGAACTTCATGCAAGAATCTTGAGACTTCACCAAGATGGTTTGTTGCAAACTGCATCTCAATCCCGTCCTCTGAGAGTTTGAAGGGGCAGAACATCACTCCAGCATTGTTTCTGACATGAAAACCCAATGATATGATCCATACTAGGAAATGTAACTCAAAGACATTAATGAACTCAGAAATTGAGAATAGATTGAAGGTGTGATGTGATATTAAAAAGAAACCAACATTAAGATATTGAGAGGAAGATCAAGAGCTATGAAGTTGTCGACGAAGGATGTTACAGAATTGAGTGAGCACAAATCGAGCTTCATTATGTCGACTCGTGCAGACTCATTCTCTTCTAGTATACGTTGTTTAGCTTCTTTTGCAGACACCATGTTTCGTACTGCAATGATCACATGAACCTTTCGAAGTGCCAACACTCGTGCTGTCTCCAACCCAATACCACTTGCTCCTCCTGAGTCAGAAACAAGGAAAATTTTTTATTCATCAATATGATACTTTAAAACTACTTGGCGACTACACACCATCCAACAAACCTGCTTTGCATCACGGTCAACAAAATCCGGAAACATAAATATTTAGAGGGGTGTAACAGATGTATTGGAAGTATTCGCTTTGGTGCAACTAAAGACATGGGCTTGGGTTACTTCTAAGTCGCAGGATGCGATTTTTTCCTTCTCTGATTGGTGTGTTGATCATTTGGTCTGTATAGTGATGATGTTTTGATGTTTTGTTTGGGTATAAGAGTGAGGGTTGTAGGCGGTTCTTTTCGAATTTATTTAAGTATTTAGAAGTTGGTGAGGTGTGTGTTGTGAAAAAGGTTAAAGGTCATGTGTTTTGTATAAGGGTTGAATCACCCCTAAAGTGACTCACATTTATTCATTGTTTATTGCTGATTGTTTATTGCTGATTAAAAAAAAACAGAAGGTCACTAGTTAATTTTTAGTGGCATATGTGTATTTATCATAATTTATGAACACCAATACAAGTTAACAGTTTATTTATACAAGTCAAAAAATAATTTATCATATTGAATAACACATTATTTCGATTTCAATTGTAAAGAAATCTTATTAATTTAGAAATAGACTTTAATTCTAATTTAATTTTATAAAACTAATTTTTAAGATGAGATTTATACATATTATATATATAAAATCGTGAATCCTTTCCTCCTATTTATTCTTCTATTGTTTGTCTTTTTTATTTAAATTATACTATTGTTAGTATTTTAGGTTGTGTGATACACAAATAAATTATTATTTTATAGAACTATAATTTATAACAAACAAATATTTTGAAAATATGAATTATTTTTTAATTTAAAATTTTAATAAATATATATTTTAAACATGTAAATTATTTTTTAGATTTACTATTGTGAGACATTATTGTTTTTTTACTATTGATTATTTTTTAAAGAAAAACTAAATTCAATTAGAAATAAAATGGAATGAAGAAATTGAAAGAAATAAATTGCTAAAAAAACTAAAAAATCCTCCATAAAATAAAATTAGTTTTAGAAAGACTCTCATTGAAAAAGTAAGTTCAGATTTGTAATACAGGAATAAACTAAATTTGATAGCTTTGACAGCAAGTCTACATATTTTTTTAAAACCCATTTAATACTTTACAATTTGTTAATTTTGTGATTAGGTTTGTATTATTTATTAGATTTATATGATCTTGATTTCTGAAAATGTGATACATTTACTTGCTTTAATGTTTTAAACTTTATTTTAATTTAAATCATATTTAAAATCACAAGCTTTAGTATTGGCGAATGATTAAAGCTATTTTTAAAATAAATAAAGCAAAATTTGCTTTAATTTTTTTTAAAACATATTATTATAATTTACTTATAAAAGAAAATAATAAAATGCTTATTTAATCTTATAATTTTTATTTTATTTTATTTTTTAAATCAAGATATCAAATTTAAATTAAAAAAATGTTACTTTCTTAAGGTTTCAAAATTTTCTTTGGTACATAAGTCCAATAGATAAAAATGTTAAAAGCATTGAAATTTTAAGTTGTTAGATTTCTTTACAAATATAAATTTCCATATTTTATGATAATGAAAATTATAAATGAAAATATAAAAAGTATATTAAATTGAGAAAATTATCACTCATTAAAAAATATTATAAATTAGCAAAAAGGAACAATTATTTCTTAAAATAAAATGAACTAAAAATATAATTTTTAGTCTCTAATGGAAAATTTACCAATCTTAATCTTAAACTTTTTATTAATATGTTTGCTTTTGTCATGAACAATTTTAAATTCTTATTAATATTTTTAGTTATATATATTCCATTAGTCTCTCAAATAATGTAATAAATCATTGGATGATCAACGTTACTATCATCAGTGTGAACGTTAATATTTGTTGACAGAAAAAAAATATATTAACAAAGACATGTCAAATTTTGCTTAGATATTGAAAATAATATTTGAAACTATTAAGTAAAAGAAAAATACTTTTTTTATTCATACACAAAATATAGAAATGATTTTTTGAACAAGACTCTTCCGTATTTTATTTATCAACTTTTGTCCTACGGACAAGGAGTGGTGGTGGGACATGAGATTAGTAGAATAAAGAGAGAGGTGGAATTCATATTAATTTTGTATTATGATTTTCAAACCTAATTAAGAGTGAAATACGAAAACAATAAAATAAGAGTAGAATCTCCCTTTTCTAGTGGAAAAAGATGTTTTTGATACTCTAAACACTAAAAACATTCACTTCTCAGCCTTTAGAATAATATTATAATATTTAAATTAAAAAATAAAATAATTTAATTAAATATTAATTTATAATTATTAAGCGAATGTATTTACTGTTTGATCTAAAAAGTGATTATGAATATGGAAAATTTAATTTTCCTCCACCCTTCTAACATCTAATACAAAAAAAAATAAAAATATTTTAAAGAGTATTGATAATTTGACAGACAAAAACACTTATGTTTTAGTGTTGTTTCTTTGAGACAGACAAAAACACTCATTTTACAACCTATTAAAATGTATTAAAATGGAATGTTTGCGTATCTTCACCTCATGTTAACAAGCAATTGCTTCACAAAAAGGCTACTTGCAATATTTTTTTTTTTCACAGTACACCTACCTACGAGTTCAACATCAATTCCATTCGCGCACAAATACTTTAAGAGCTGGGTTATTTCACAACTATATCAGAGTGAGTTAGTTAAACCTTAAAGAGATAAAGTACATATACTCATTCAAACTTCACCCTGCATATTGAAATATGCAGGTTCTTGGTATCAGATAAAAAACTTTCACACACAGAGAAGATCAAAAGCTTCGATGAAGATGGAGTAATGTAGTAGCTAGAATAATCTAAATTGTTTCTAATATATGCACGCAAAACATGAGATTGTGATGGTGCAAGGAAGGAATAACATAAACATATATAGAAGAAGATTCTGATTGATATGTGTGTTAAAACTGACCTGTGATAATTGCAGTGAGGTTGGCAGCATCAATTCCTTGGGTAACTTGTTCTGCAGTGGAAGCTGATCCAAAGCCACTTGGACCAGCCCTCCCTGTTACTAACGAAAGACCCACCATGTCTGAATAAAATGTGAAACCGCAAGCTATTCTGTTCTGAGTTATGACACAAATTGAGCATTGTCTGAGAAATATATATAGAGAGATGGAGGTAGGGTTGTATTAAGCAATTGCAGACAATAGTTATAAAAAGTTAAAGCTATAATGAAGTTGGGGCAGTTGCCAAACGTAAATCCTTCTCTAATTTAGAACTGCATTTAATTATGAGCGGTGAACACTGTTCACACATTCAACCACTTTCCTACCAATCAACTCTTCTTCATTTATGGTCAAGGTGCCTCAAAACTATTATAGTTACTTCTTTTTAAGAACTTGTTCAACACGCCATATAACACTAAAATTAAAAAACTTGTTTAATCAATATACCTGCTTAATTACAGTGCTCTATGACATGCTTTTTCAAGGAGCGTCTAGCTTCCAAACTTCTTATATCTTATTTTCAAAATATACATCAAATTACATTGTATTGTTTACTTTTCTTTAACTTAAGGTAAGGGTTTATTTATTTCTCTTTTATATTTATTTTTGTCTAGTCGAGTTTTATTACTAATGTCAAAAGTAAAAATTCATCAAAAAACTCTCGCATCAACTTAGTCAAAATATAATAATATATAAATATTAAATGAATATAAAATATTGAGTTTATGAGAAGTATTATCTGCAATTATATTTATAGACTCGAAAGAAATTATTATAACGTTATTTGTAACCAGTTGAATTCACATTAGTGTTATTAGCCGTAACACACAGGTGTGTTCCCGCGACGTTGTGTACATCTGCATTTTTTAGTTTTTATTTTTACTATTATTACTAATGGGAACACAGCGCACTGTGTATGCTTTATACGCATTGATGATGTAAAATTAACAAACATACATAAATAATGTTGGATGAGTCGAAATTGAAAAGTAAAAATTAATATGTAAAAGAAAAATGATGAATTGATTAAACAACCTGTTTTTTTCTTCTTCTCTAGTTTAAGTCTCTCTTCTTCAAGCTTTTTCTCTTCTTCCACTGATAGTTTTGAGATTGGAGAGTGTGATGATGTTACGTTGAGGATTGACTTGATGGTAGATATAAAAGAATAATGGCTTTACCAAATAATATAGTTGCTTGAAATAGAGTGAAAAAAAAGTGTTTGGAACTGAGTTATTTTATTTTATATGTGAGATTTGGTGAAATTATGCTCTCTCTTTCTTCTTGTTGTTACTTTAAAATAAGAAATAAAGGGAAGAGTGGAGAAGTTAGTCTCTGTATAAAAACTGTATATTAATATTAATTTAAAAATTAATAAATAATTTTATTTTTCTACCAGTAAAGTGAAAACAAATAAAATAAAATTTTAAAATTAAAAAACTGCTTATTTAATAAAGAAGAATATCAGTTTAAAACATAAAAGTAATCAATGTCTCCACCCTCCTACTAGTTAGGTGACAATAAAATAAAATCAACGTACCAATCTCTCTATTCCTCCTATCAGTTAACTGAGAACAAATAAAATAAAATTAAAAAATTGTTTTATTAACTTCTAAAATTACAAAATGTCCAAATAACCAAAATAAATTAATAAAACAAAATATTAAGAAAGGACAAAATAGAAAAGCAATTTAGAGCAGTTAAAGAGTGAATTCCCTTTATATAGGTATATAAGGTATATATATATATATATATATATATATATATATATATATATATATATATATATATATTTAAATATAAATTCAGGTGTATTCTTATGTAGGAGAGATATGTTATTGAGTTTCAAGATATTTGAAGAATGAGAGAGATTAAATAAGAGAAAAAAAAATTTAAAAACTGCTCTACATTCAAAACTGTTTAACTGTTTTAAATAGGAGAATCAATCTCTCTACTCCTTTTCAGTTAAGTGACCACAAATAAAATAAAATTAAGGTACCAACTTGCCAGTTAAGTGAGAACAAATAAAATAAAATTAAAAAATTGTTTATTTAATAAAAAAGAATATTAGTTTAAAACAGAAATGTAACCAATCTCTTCGAGTTAGTTAGATAACAACAAAATAAAATTAACTACCAATCTGTTCACTCTCCTGTTAAGGGAAAACAAATAAAATAAAATAAAATTAAAAAATTGATTTATTAACTTCTAAAATTATAAAATGTCCAAATAAGCCAAATAAATTAATAAAACAAAATATTAAGTAAAAATAAAATATGAAAACAATTTAAAACGTGGAAATTTTAACTCCATTTATATATAGGTATAATAGGATTATTATTTATAAAATATGTAGTTAACTGCAAGTTATTAATAATCATATTGCTCATGAATACTAACGGCTACCCTCATTCAGGATACATAGTACAATATACAAATGTAATAAAGTTTTAGTAGTATACTTTTTATTTTAAATTTAGTTTTAATATTTTACAATAAAAACGAGAAAAATAATGGAACGTAGAATAATAAAAAAGGTAAATAATTAAATTTACTAATTGAAGATTATGTTTAAAAATGACATATAGTGTTTATTTTTCTATTCTGGTAAAAGAATTATATGATATTACTGAAATTTAACGTTTACAATATAAAATGGACAATAAGATAAGTTTCCTAAAAAGTTTTTTCAATTCATTACGAAATAGTAAAATCAAATATCTAATCCGCAATCATATTAATTCAAATCCATTCAAGTTGAAGTTGATTTTAATAGATTAGTTTCAAATCAAAATTCATATTTTTAAGATTTTAAATTCAATTTAATTAATTGAAAATAAAGAAAGTAAATCTTCAATGTAAAAATTATTTGATCAAGATAATTATTTGTTCGTTTGAGTTGGCACATTTATACCCACTTTATTAGAAAATATGTCTTTGGTTCATTCATACTAAGGCCAAGTTAAATATATATGAATTTTATTAAGAAAGCATGGCAAAAATAAAATGGAGATTTGGAATGGAAAACTAAGAATTGTGGAAGAAAGTGATAGAATCCAAATATCGGTTTTGGAGGGACATGACAAACACAAATAACAAGAAGTACGTGCCTTGAAGGTGGAGAGATTTGTCCCATATTTGAGGAGAAAGGAAGGAAGGAAAGTGGTTGATGGAAAACATTTATTGGAGAATAGGGAAATGATCAACTATTGAGGAGTGGAATCTACAATGTAGGAGATTAGTTTGGATGGGATAAGAATTTATACAAGTATTAATAAGAAACAAACCAAAAAGAGAGAAATAGATTTTGTTCAACAATGGAAGAGTTCAACTTGTTAAAAGCAAAACCATTGTAAAAGCATCAAATTCTAAAGCTAATAATATTTCAAGTACTATATATTATAAACCCTTTCATTGTTATCTAAATTAATTTAAAATTCAAACAAATTTGATTTAAAATCTAAATTTTAAATTCAAATCATTTTGTTGAATTTGGATGGGATATTATATGAATTAAATATTTAAAATTTTAATTTTTTTATTGTACCCATTCTACGAAAATTTAACCTTTTTTTATTTATCTATAATTTAATTAAACACTTGTTTACTTTATAAAATACTAGGGAAAATACAGACGCAATCGGACTAATATGTCCATATTTTTCTCTTTTATTCAATTTTTGTGATGATAGAAGTATAACATACATACATAAATAATTTTGGATAAGTTGAAATTAAAAAGCAAAAAATGAAGTGTAGAAAGTGATTAAAAGTAGAAATTAGTTGATTTTATATATGAGATTTGGTGTGAAAATGTGTGAAAATATGCTCTTTTTGTTGACTTAAAATAAGGAACTAAGAAAAGATGTGTGTGAATCATATAAAGATTGTATATTAATATTAATTTAAAAAATTAAAAAATAATTTTATTTTTTTAAGTAATTTATATAAAATAACAATATCTCATTGTATTAATAAAATGAAATATATTAAATAAAGATAAAATCAGAAAAAAAAGTTATGTATACGAAAAATGGTTATTATAAGAAATCCCCTTTATATTTTATATATATAGGTATAAATATAATTTAGTAATTTTTGGTAAGCAAATTACCTTAAAATTATTTTTGTAAAATGTATTGTATTAAAATATAAAGGAAAAAATAGATATAGTATCATAAACACCATCATTTTCATTCAATAATTAAAATTGGAAACCATTACCGAGGCACAATAATTTTGTTGAAAATAATATCAACAAAATGGTTATAGTAATAAATTAAAATTTGATCCAAACACGTTATTCCACATTTATTGTTAAATAATTTAAGATATTGATGATCTCAACACACATGGTAGTAGTCACTTAGGTCGGCTAAAACAAATTACAATATTTAATGCTCTCTATCTATCCTGCTAAAAGCTCCCTTCCCAAGGTGAAAGAAAACTAATTAATCTCATAAATAATTATTTAGTTTTTAATTTCATTTTCACTTTAATTTTAACTTATATTATTACATTTATTTTTCAATGAATTATATTGGTAGACTTCAATTTTATGTGAATTGCGACCTATACCAAACTACCTTAAATTTAAGCGTGATACATATAATTTAGAAGTTGGACCACACAATAGAATACGGACCAAACAGTCTAGAATACGACAATACAATGAAGTCAAGTGAAGATAGTTGGTGTTGTTTTTATTTGTTTTCCCTTCTGGGAAGGTAAATAAATGAACCACACAAGAATCCTCCATCCCAAAAACTTTATCATTCAAATTTTGACATAAATTCACTCATCATTCTTATTCACAATGCTCCTACTTCATCCAAACTAGATCATGGTGCCATATTTATATTTAAAAAAATCACATCCTTGAGATTGTCACCATGTTTATCTAGATCAAGAGGAACTTAAAAGGAAATGTTTTAAAACCATATAAATAATTCATTCAAATTATTATAATTTTATTAAAAACAAATACATCTCAAAAATACATTTAACTATTACAATACAAATCCTACGTGTTTATATACAAATTTAGAGTTTTTCAAAGCATTCCTAATATATGATTAGAACATATAGAAATACAACTATTTACAATATAAGTTTCAAATCAACACCCTAAAGCTCTTCAGATCCTCCGACACCTGTATGGTCATTTGCTCGTGTACGTAGTACAATTATCGTAGTTCAAACACAACAAAAAAATTAAGAGTAAGCTAGTGAAAATATAATTTCATAATATGCACAATTAAATCAAAAGAGAAAACTAAATTATATTAATCAATTTCTCAATTATTCAATCTTCTTGAAATTCCAACGTAAAACAATCACATAGATTTCACATGGATCTATACATCCAGGATATTCAACAAACATAATAACATCTGACGCCTTCAGAAAGACACGTATTAAGTAAGTCCTACCAGAGACTAACATTTGATCCAAAGTTACCAGCATCTCATATGTCACAATGTGCATGAACTCACACATCAACTTCTTACCACTTGATATCTTAGTCTATTTAATTTAGATTACCAGTGAAGCTTAAATATCTTTGTTACCACATAGGCATCAATACTTAATACACAACACACATCAGTTCATACATTATCGCAAATGTATGAATTCAATAATTCAATTTCATACCATTTTCATCATACAGTATCATTCAAAACATTATCCACAACATTCAAAAGTCTATTTAACATGAAAAACAACACTTAAATACTATACCATCAAAATATAATATTTTTACAATTTTAAATAATATATAAACAAACAACACAATATATAAACACACAACATCCCTACAAAAGAAATTGAATATTGGGACCACATCCATATCTTCAAAATTTAAGGGCCTAATGCAAGTTATCTAAACAGAACATAAATAATAAGTTTCATATAGGTATATTTTTAGACTCTAAACACTAACCCTAATATGTTATATGTACTATCTTCTCTAAGATCAAAATCTTCACCATAATTTTCAAATCCTAATTTAGAATTTTAGTCATTCTTCTCGTGCATACTACTACATAATTTGTGGTTATTATTGTGGATCGTGTTCCATTTGTACCTTTTTCTCACCTGTTCACGATTTGTCGCTTGTGTCCGTGCTCGCATTCGTGGTTCATCGTGATTCCTAATGAAGTTTGTGTCAACCATCTGTGTTTTCTTCTAGGTATTAGTATTTGTTTTGCTAATGCAATGCCTCATTATTTTAATATGAGAATAACTTTCAAATTTAATAAATTGGAGATAATCGATGATTGTTATTCAAATTGTTTGTGTATATTTATAGTGATGGATTACTATTATTATTGTCGTGGTGTGTTGTGTTGTATAGTTTGGGAGAGAAGTTATACGAATTGTTTTTTCTTATTTTTGAGAAAATTTATAGTATCGCAAGCGCAAGATTGTGACTACTTGGCTTTTTTCTTGGTTTGTTGCCTTTGTAGTCATACTTTTTTTTTGTTTTATCTCTATAATCTGTTTGAAATAATGTATGTGTGACTTTAATGCATAAAATAATTCTTGTGGAGGCTAAGTTTTGCTTTAATTGCATTTTAGGCTGGACCAAAGTAGTTGTTGGCAAGCACCATTCTTTCCTTTCTTCTATAAAATGCCCATTTTGTAAGGTTTAGTTAAATAAATTTCATTTTCATTGAACACCAATTTTTTTTTTAACAATTATGTTTATTATCTCATCCATCTTATTATTTTGTTTGTTCTTTTTTAGATCCCTAACAATCTTATTCCTTGTTTTGATACAAATGAGTTTATTAACACGATCAATGCTAAAATGAGATTGAAGAAACGCCTTGCGGGAGATGGTCGTAGGCGTTGTGGCCTCAATCCGAACGGTGCAAAAGAGAGCTTGTGTAGAGGATCTACGCACTTGCACTTTGGATTAAAGGAGGAATTGCAATATCGATTACTGCAAGCAAGCAAACCAGAATGAACAAGAAAGGGATCTTGATGAACCCTAAAACTAAAGATGCATAAGAAGAAGATAAGCTGTTAAAAACAGATACGAAGGTAAGGTAAAAATATTATTTACTTCAGTCAGTAAATGATGTAATTACAGTGGTACCCTTATAAAGGGAGCATGGGCCAAAGGCATGGGCCAATGAAATAAACTAAACCTAACAACCCAAAGTAACTACCTACCTACTTTATCACCCCCCCTCAAGCTGGGAGTAAATATTTTTCATTCCCAGCTTGGATTTAAGTTGAGTAAACAAAGTTGGAGCAAGAGGTTTTGTGAATACGTCGGCAATTTGCAGAGAAGATGAAATTGGAAGGAGTTTGAGGAGCCCAGTAGTGACCTTTTCTCTGACAATATGACAGTCGATTTCAATGTGCTTGGTACGCTCATGAAAGACTGGATTGGAAGCGATTTGGATAGCAGATTGATTGTCACAAAAGAGAGTCGCTGGTTGAGTGTATGGAATTCCAAGATCTTGGAGAAGGAAAGTAAGCCACTGTAATTCACAAGTGGTAGTGGCAAGTGCCCTGTACTCAGCCTCGGACGAGCTCTTGGAGATAGTCTGTTGTTTCTTCGATTTCCACGAAATGAGAGACTCTCCCAAAAAAATGGAGAAGCCAGTTACGGATTTTCTGGTGTCAGGACAGGTAGCCCAGTCCGAATCACTGTATGCACGTAGATGTATGGGGCTGTTGCGGTGAAGGAAGATACCAGAACCCGGATTGCCTTTGAGGTAGCGGAGAACACGAAAAACAGCTTGTTGATGAGCTTTAGTTGGAGATGAGAGAAACTGGCTGAGGTTGTTTACACTGAAAGTGATGTCTGGTCTTGTGTTGGTAAGATAAATAAGTCTGCCAATCAGACGACGATATGTGGAAGAGTCTTTCTCAGAAAGGAGAGTGCCTTCAGAAGATTGCAGTCGAGAGGAGTGGATCATTGGAGTAGGCACTGGAGCAGAATCTAACATTCCTGTCTCATGGAGTAGATCCAGAACATACTTTCGTTGACTGAGATGTAAACCACTGCTGTTTCGAGCAACCTCAAGTCCTAGGAAGTACGTGAGGTCTCCAAGGTTCTTGATCTTGAATTGTTGATGTAGTGTGGCAGTAATGTGATTGATTTCCTCGATATTGTTTCCAGTAAGTACAAGATCATCAACATAGACAAGGATAGCAGTTAGTTTGTTTGTATCTCGTTTCAAAAAAAGGGAATGATCGGCAGAGGATAAAATATAGTTATGGGAAATGAGAAAAGAGGATAACTTAGCATACCACTGTCTTCCGGCTTGGCGAAGTCCATAAAGAGATCGCTGAAGTTTGCAAACATGTTGAGATGTAGGGACAGACAAGCCAGGAGGGGGTTGCATATACACTTCTTCGTGTAGATCGCCATGTAAAAAGGCGTTGTTGACATCTAGTTGTTTTAAGTACCAGTCATTAGCAGTGGCAACCGCAAGCAAGAGTCGTAAGGTAGTGAGCTTGGCGACAGGAGCGAATGTATCGAGAAAATCAAGACCTTCGAGTTGAGTGTAGCCCTTGGCTACTAAGCGTGCCTTGTAGCGATCAAGAGTGCCATCAGATTTGTGTTTGATTTTGTAGACCCATCTACAACCTATTGTTGTTTCCCTTCAGGAAGAGGAATGAGCTGCCAGGTATGATTGGTCGTAAGAGCATCAAGCTCTTCTTGCATCGCTTGCTGCCAACAGTCATGCTTGGAGGCCTCATTATAATTGCGAGGCTCCGTGTGTGAGGATATAGAAAGAATAGTGTTTTTAAAAACAGATGATAAAGCTGAGTAAGAAAGAAATTTGTGAATAGGGTATTTAGAACTTACATTGCTTGCACTTGGTATTTGAGTGTGGAAATCCTCTAAGTACGTGGGTGGTCTGCGTGGTCTATTGGACCGTCTAGGTGGTGTTCTAGGTACGGTTTGAATTAAAGAATTATCCTCATGTGGAGTAGTATCCTCATGTGGAGTAGTATCCTCATGTGGAGCAGTATCCTCACGCAAAACAGTATCCTCAGGTGAAGTATTTTCATATTCAAAAGTAAGATCGCAATTGGTATCATAATTTGAAGGTATAGGTAAAGATAAACTGTTGGGACTGTCATTTTTATCATTTTTCGACATGTAGGGAAAATGATTTTCGTAAAAGATTATGTGCCTTGAGATCTCAATACGATGATATTTTAGATTTAAGAAAATGTATCCCTTTGTATGAGCAGGAAATCCAAGAAAAATGCCATGCACAGACCTATCATCTAACTTTTTTCTATGTGCAGTAAGTGTGCTAGAGTAACAAAGGCATCCAAAAACACGTAAATTAGATATATCACAGGGTTTATCATGTAGTTTCTCATATGGGGCAATGTTTTGCAGCAAAGGAGTAGGAGTACAGTTAATAAGAAAAGTAGCATGTTGAACAGCAAAGTCCCAAAAAAGAGAAGGTAAATGAGCTTGAAAGATTAAAGCACGAGTGATATTTAAAAGGTGTTGATGCTTGCGCTCAACAATGCCATTTTGTTCAGGCGTTTCAATGCATGTTGTTTGGTGAATAATGCCTTTCGAGGAAAAGAAATCTTTCATAGAAAATTCAGGACCATTGTCCGTACGAATGATTTTAGCAGTAGTATGAAAATGATTTTCAATGTAGGCAATAAAACTAACAATCTTTTGTCTAACTTCAGATTTTGCATGTAAGAGAAAAGTCCAAGTATAACGAGAAAAGTCATCTACAACAGTCAAAAAATATCTGAAACCTTGCATAGAATTTTTAGAACAAGGACCCCAAATGTCCATGTGTATAAGATCAAAAACAGCGGTAGTTTTCGAAGTGCTTAAAGTAAAAGGAAGTTTCTTTTGTTTGGCACGATTGCAAATATCACACAAATGTATTTTTCCAGAAGAAATAAAAGGATATTGAGTTCTCAACACACGTAATCTTTCATCAGAAAGATGTCCCAGTCTATAGTGCCACAAATTAAAGTCCTTAGAAATGTTATGAACAGAAGGAACAGTGTTAAGTGTGGCAGAAAAAAGGAAAATGGCAGAATTAAACATGTACAAGCCAGCTTTGGCACTAACTAAACCAATCTTCTCTTGAGTTATGCTGTCCTGTATAATACAGTGGGTAGAGAAAAATATCAAATGGCAGTTCAGATGCAGACAAAGTTTGGAAGTAGAAATCAAATTGAAAGAAAATTGAGGTACATACAAAACATCTTTAAGAAAGAATTTTTTATTGAAAATGACAGTTCCAGAATATTCAGCATACACATGATTTCCATTGGGTAAGTTAATGAGAATAGGTTTGATTTTCCTATAAGCAGTAAAAGCTGATAAAGCAGTGCATACATGGTCTGTTGCTCCAGAGTCAAGAATCCATAAATTTTCAGTTTTAATTGCAGAATTTAAAATGGTATTACCCGTTGAAGATTGCTCAAAAGCTTTGTGATTTGAATCTGCAGAGAAGGATCCCACTTGATTTATTTGGGCAGCACCACTGTTGCTATTTTGTTTGAACATCTCAGATAAGATCTGATATTGTTGAGCTGTAAAAGGACTGTCTTTGTGTTCCTGTTCTTTTGCACAATGCTCAGAAAAACTATCATCAGCAGCAGCAACTATCATATTATTAGCTTGGTTATTTTGACCATTACCATAAAACCTATATCCAGCAGGATAGCCATGTTTCTTGTAGCAAGATTCAATGGTATGGCCACTTCTATTACAATAGGTACAATGTTTTCTATTTCCACTATTTTTTAGGGTTCTATTATCTTGACTGGGAAATCCAATTTTTCTAAAACATGTATTCTCAGAATGTCCAAATTTACCACAGAAGGTACAAACAGCAGAAGTATTCACATGTTTAGTGTTAGCACTATTGATATTCGAAACAGGATAACTGCTAGCTAATTCTTGTTGAACCACAAGGGAGAAAATTTTCGTTATAGGGGGAACAGGATCCATCAGCAAGACATGGGATCGAATGTTGTGATATTGATCATTTAGACCCCTAAGAAACTGCATAGCTTGATCCTCACATTTTCTTTGACATATGATAGAGGCAACAGTACATGTATCTTGATGAGTACACAGAGGATTAGGCCTAAAGTTGTCTAATTCATCCAAAATAATCCTCAACTTAGTGAAATAATCAGTCACGGATAAATCACCTTGGTTTAAAGAGGCAGCCTCAAATTGTAAATCAGAAACCCTAGACAAATTACCCTGAGAATACCTAACTTTCAAATCATTCCAAATATCCAGTGCTTTTTCCATCCATACAATACTTTGTCTAATAGGTATAGAGACAGAGTGGACTAACCAAGATGCTACCATATTGTTACATCTGTACCAGGAAGGGTAAGAGGAGTGATCCTTCGCCGGACAAGGGTGCGTTCCAAGAACCAACTCAATTTTGTTTTTTGCACTCAACGCCGTCAACATGTAGCGACTCCAGGAATGGTAATTCGAAGGTTCCAGCAGCGGCGACACTAACGGTGTGGCTGGATTTTCGCTAGGATGCAGGTACAGGTAACTTCCGATTGATGGGGTCGACTGTTCCGTTTGAGTGGGAGTTTTGTTTTGTTCTTCCGCCATATCTGTAAGGAAAAACAATAAGAAAAAGAAAAATAGAAGGGCGTGAAGCAGGAACCGATTGCGAAAGAAAAAGAGCAAAAACAAGAAATTGAAACAAGAAAATCAGAGTTACGCAGCAGAGCTCTTCAATCGAAGAGCTCTGATACCATAACACGATCAATGCTAAAATGAGATTGAAGAAACGCCTTGCGGGAGATGGTCGTAGGCGTTGTGGCCTCAATCCGAACGGTGCAAAAGAGAGCTTGTGTAGAGGATATACGCACTTGCACTTTGGATTAAAGGAGGAATTGCAATATCGATTACTGCAAGCAAGCAAACCAGAATGAACAAGAAAGGGATCTTGATGAACCCTAAAACTAAAGATGCATAAGAAGAAGATAAGCTGTTAAAAACAGATACGAAGGTAAGGTAAAAATATTATTTACTTCAGTCAGTAAATGATGTAATTACAGTGGCACCCTTATAAAGGGAGCATGGGCCAAAGACATGGGCCAATGAAATAAACTAAACCTAACAACCCAAAGTAACTACCTACCTACTTTATCATTTATTACAAAGGAAATGAAGTGCCTACTACAAGTATCTAATTATGTTTGTGATTATTTTGGATGTTACATGTAGTAAAGCATAAGATATAAATGATAAAATAAGTTGAAAAACATTTTTTCTAATCGGAGTTATCTCTTTGCAACATTGTGTCTCGTTACCAACATCCTTCTCAATTTTCTATGTGCCATTAAAAAGATATTTATTATGAACTGATGGTGCATATAGAGTTGTAACTTTTTTCTATATATGAAAGTAATATTTTCTATTACAAGTATAATTTTAGCCGTCATAAAAAGAAGGTGCAAAATTAAGAATATGACATATTTTAATATTTTTACTATGATATATCTTTTAGAGTTGTGAATCTGTCACAAAAAATCTTCAAATTTTCTATAGTATCTAAAACCGTCATAAAAAATCTATTTTAATCGTCATAAAAAATATATATTTTTCCATTAATAATGAAATAATTAATTTAAAATTTAAACAAAGTTTAGAAAAATTCAAGAAGAAAATGTTTTTATTATTATTTACATAACACTTTAATACTATATTTTATATTTTATTGTTTCATTAGGAGTAAAATATTTTCCCACTAATTGAACTAGTTTTAAATAGTTATAAATACTATTTAATTTTAAAAAAAATACCTACATAATATATAAAATATTTACAAATGTGAAAAACAGTTTAATTGAGTTTTTAGTCATTAGAAGTGTGTCATTTTTTGCAGCATGAATATAATACTATTTTTAGTCTCTTATCAAAGTTTAAAATCACATTTTTATGTTTAATAGAAACTAACTAAATGTAATTTCAATCCCAGTTTCATTGAGGGGTTTTTTTTACTACTGTGTCTTCATGCTACTTGTCCACCACCATGATCCAAAACTCAATAATCAATGATGGAGATGGAGGAAATAAATGTGAAATTGCCATGAAAACATTTTTATAAAAAAAATAAAAGTGAAAAAAATGCAGGATTATGGTGATGCAAAAACAAAGTATCTGAGGTTGGGAGTGACCACATATTAATGGAAAACGGTGAGAAAGCTTTGTTGCATTTTGGCACTGACGAGTGACTATGACTACACTTTAGCTACTTGCAAGAATAGTAGGAAAATTTATGATCTTGGTGTATTTTTATAGACAAATCATATTCCAATCCACAGTTTTAGTTATTATTTTAATTAAATTAAAATCGTATTAAAAAAGTTGACTTCATTCTTTTTACTTTATGCTTGAAAATAAGATTTTATTTTCAGTATGATGTCCGCATTCAATGTCTTAGAGTGATTAAATTTTAAATATTAATTAATTTTGAAGATAATTTTTAAATATTTGTATTGAAAATTGAGTCTATATTTTTTTAATATAATAATAAATCATATTCAGTTTATAATTGTTTATATAATTGAGTATCTCAATTAATAATGGATTATCTTGATCAAAATTAGTTTTTATAAATAATTGATTATGTTAAACTAGTTGAAAAATTAAAATTTTATAAATAATTGGTTATGTTTAACAACCCTAATACAAACTGTATTCTGATAAAAATATTTTCTGATTTACATGAAAAATATAATAATTAATTATATTTAATTATAATAAATTATTTGAGTCAATAATAAAAAATAATAATATTTCAATCTTCTTTAAAAAGGAAACTATTTCATTATTTAAAAAAAACCTATTTTCAACTAATCACAAAAGTTTTATTTTTCCGAAAAGATTTCTTAAAGAACCAAGATCATTAATTAATATTGAAAATATTAAAAGTTTTCTATTATAATTATTTTGAGGAATGTTTGTATTTCAAGTGATATTTTTTTTCTTGTTATAATTATATACACCAATAAAAAAAAAAATCTTGTTATAATACACCAATGAAGCGTGGTTATAAGTACTTGAGTCTTTTAAATATGTTGTGTTCTTTTTAGGGGAGTTTTCAATAATACTTGTAAGATTTCATGTTTTAACTGTATAAAAGTTCTTTTAACTAAATAATGGATCAATGATGTTTGAAATAATTAGGACGTAAATTTTTATGGAATCAACGAATATAAAAATTTATATGTTTTTTTAATCTTAATTAATTTTGTTCATTGTAACTATTATTATTGTTTATTTTTATACTTTCATAAAAAAATTTAAGAACATTTTAATAAAAAAATGACAGTTTTTTAAACCACTTCAGTGCTAATTGTTGTTAGTTACACTTTATTTTACAAATTATGCATTAAAACATGACTTTTTCAAAGTTATACTTCTAAGGACAACTTATAGTGTAAGTATATTTTTTAATATTTATTATATCCATACATAATGAGAAAATTGACACCAATTTTTATAAATTGTCATAGGAATGTTTAAATTTTAGTTAATCCAAAAGCTCTTGGAATGGTTGAGAGAGCAATGTTGCAATGGGCACCCATGAAGTACAATAAAAAAAAAAACTTACAATCACACCATACTATAATCAATCATGCAATTCATTTAATTCTCCACATGCTTATGCGTTTCCTTCAAATACCACCAACACCAGAAGACTCCAAGATACATTAAACATCCTTTGTATTTGAATAAAAAAACAAAACTAAAGCTAACTCTATTAAATATGATTTTTGTCTTATGTTCTCATTTTAACATTTAGAAAGAAAGACCCTCTTTCTTCATGTTGAAGAAAAAGGTTGAATAAAAAAATTATAAATAAAAATAAAACTAATTTAATTTTTTGTTTTATAAGTTATTCTCATGTACAAAGATAGAAATATCTTATTAACTAAAAAAAGTAAGATGAGTTATGTTTCGTACTTTGTAAAATATGTTAAGTACCGTCATAATCTTCTTTGTCTTTATCAAATATCATAATAGAAAAATATTTTTAAGATGTCTCAATAATCAAAAGTTTTATATATAAGCATTTATAAATGAGAAGAGATAATATTAATCCATTAACTTTAGCTAACAGATGACGGTTGGACTTTGTAATCGAGCGGATACTTGTTATTAATGATTATCATAAGTAAAACGGCTTAATCAATTAATTTTAAATGATAAACGATTATTTATAGAACACTGAATAACAATTATATGACTAATTCAAATGACTCGTTCACTATCTCACTTGATTAATCTATAAATACATACTCACTTCAGGAAGTACAATCTTATCTTCTCATATTCTTAACTCCTACACTATTAAGGACTTACCATCTTTGTGATCCTACTGACTTAAACATCGGAGAGTCAATTGTCAATTTTAGGTGGACCTCCCTCTCTCCAACTAAAAGCTCGTCCCCTGAGAAACATCTTGTCCTCGTCGAGTTGCACTCTCAAATTCATTTTCGATATAAATAATTTTTAACTTACAAAAATCTCCATATTTTTTTTTTGTGAAAGCAAAAAATACAAGTGTTGATTATTAACGACTTTGTCATTGACTTAACTCTTCATCTGTCGAGTATGTTTGGATAAGGGTGTCTAGTATTTGTGGGGATAGAAATGCAATGAAAGTTTGAAAATAAAATGAAAGATGCAAAAGACACAATTATATAGGGATGGTTTGTAAAAAAAATATACTTTTTATAATTTATATAGTGTGGATTTGTGAAAAAAATATACATAATATTGTGATATTATATGTTAAATATAAAAGTATTAAATTTTTTTCTAATATAAAAATATAATAAAGTAAATAATTTAAATTTTAAAATATATTATTATTTTTGAAATATAATTTTATTTATTTATTAATATTTTATAATAGTGTTTTATTTTAACTCTAATTTATATTTTAATTTTTTTTATATCAAGTTATTTTTAAAATTACTTTTTAAATTCTCTTCTCTTCTTTTCTCTCCTTTTCTCTCCTTTCCCAATCTCTCTTTACATTTGTTTTTCCAGTTACATAACATTTATTTTTCTATTTGCAAAATTTAAACTCAGTATATTTTTCAATATCATCCAAACCTGTTGATAATATATTATTTAAATTATTTTAAAAAAATATTAATTTAAAGAACTTTAAACTATAATCTCCATTGCACCATCATTCTCACTTATCTAAACTTTACAAAAAAGTTAAAAAGACCTCGTTATTTAATTTATTAGTATAGTTATATTAAGCGTCTGTTAAATAATCTCTTTAAAGTCATTTTTTCTTCTAATGGTACCATTCTCACTTATTTATAATATTTGCTTAATGTGATTTTTAAAGAATTTAATATATATACACATGTATATACTAAAAGAATGTATATTATAATGCGATTTAACAAAGTATATGTGTGTTTCTTTTCATCTTTACCCAATCTTTTCATTAATTAAAATTTGACTAAAAGGAAATGTTGAATTCATGTTCAATAGTCTTTTTAACGAAAAATCAAACACAACTCAATTCACTGAAATAGTGAAAGAAAAATAATTTCTTAAACTATAAAAAAATAAAGTACAAAGCTTACAAATATACTCTTATTATATAATTTTTTAAAACTTAAGACATTTCAAAGGTGTTGGAAATATATGTGTGCTCAATATTCTATTATAATGTAGCTATTATAATTTTATAATACGTATATTTTTTAGCATAGTATTTATTTAATAAAATCATTAATTATAGTTTAAGATTTATTAACTATGATACTAGGAAATATAGTTTTTATAGTTTTAATTGAAATCGTTTTTAGGGTTATTAATAATATAATATTAAAAATTACCATAAATAAATATGTGATCACATTTATTAGACAAATATTAATATATCTCACTTATTAAGTTATATATTTTTTCCTTAGTTAATAGAAAAATCTTAATAAAAATATATTTTTTTAAACTAAGATTGTCATGTTAATCAACCAGTTGTTTTTTTTATATATATTTTAATTTTATAATACTATTTTCCTTAATCATGGTTTATAATAAATTTAAAATCTTTGTCATGATAAATTGAATGAAGAAAGAAAAGTATTTTTAAATTCAAAATTATAAAGGATAAAAGAAAATATTATATTTTTTTAATAGTGATGGAAAGTGAAATTACTTCATACAATTTGAATAATAAAAAATATTTTTAGATTTTGACTTTAATTATTAATTTAATTTTAAATATGTGAAATCATACAGAAACTAGTGTTATGAATTTTGTTAAAAATAATAATTTTGATATTTAATTATTAAATTACAAAATTTAATGTGATAAAATACTTTATTAATTTTAATTTAAATATTCTTATACTATTTTCTAATACTAAATTATAATATGAAAAATTATAAAATATTTTGATTGGAAGAAAATCTATAGATTTTGTCAAAGTTATTTAAATTTTGATAAGCTAAATTACAACGACAAGACAATCGAAAGTAACAAATTGAGTTACATATAAAGATGATTAAAAAATATATTAAGAAGAAAATATTTATTCATTAATGAGTCTAGTGATTATATATTTAAAATCATATTTTTGTTTCATCTGTCCCTAATACTTTTATATTTATTCAATAACATAGCTTATTATATTTCATACATATTTATTTAAATCAATATCAGTAGATTAACTTTAAATCAATCTCAATCTTATATCTTGTTTTGTTCACTATTTTTCTATTAATTTATTAAAAATCATTATTTACTGTCATTATTCTCAACTTTTAAATTAATTAACCACACTTTAAAAATAAAAAAAAATGAAGTAAATTACTATATCTCGCAATAGATCTTATTTGAAAAGACAGTCATTTTATTCTTCTGCATCAAACTAAAGTTTATTATACCGAGAACATTACATTTTTTAAAGGGCACATGTTAATTTGAACTTTTTATAAGAATTAATTGTATTTTTATCATTTTAAATATTCTTCTTATTTATATTTATTCCCGTATTTAACTTGAATTTAAATATATTTATTTCATACACCGATTTATACTAACAGTTTATTATAAATATTTCAAATTATTTTGATACATGTTAGTATTTTAAAAAGGATATTGGAGAAAAGAATAATAATTAAAATAAATTTTTTCTTTTACAATATCAATAAAAGGGTCCATAGCTCAGTGGTAGAGCATTTGACTGCAGATCAAGAGGTCACCGGTTCGAACCCGGTTGGGCCCTTTAAGTTTATTTTTATATTTATAATTTTTAGAAGTATTCTTAAGTTAATTATTATTTTGGAATATAAACATATATATTTATTGTTTTATCTAGCAATACAGGGTTAAAATGTGTTGCGCGTATGTAATATTTAAAATAAATTAAATAAATATTCCAATTTTTTATTATTGTGTCTTCAAAATTATTTAATTTTTTATTAACAATAAAAATAAATGAAAATTGGAGAAATTTACTACTACTCTGCATTTTTTATATGATTTTTTTCATCAATATTAAAATGGTGTTGATCAACACGATTTCACTTACAAAATAACTTAATTTTTTAGAAGTAAAATTGTGTTTGGCAAACACGATTTATATTGATTCTATTATACAATTTATTTATTTCATTAAAATGAAATAAAGATTCCACCAATTTAGTAACTTTCATCGAAGACGGGAGTAGTTTTAAAACATGAATTTTACAATTAACTGTAGTTTTTGTTACATGTATAACTATTATTATGTTAAGATTTTACAATTCATATAAAATTTCATTTAATTTTATTATGACTAAGAGCTTAAAATATACGTTTAAATTTTTAAAATACTAAAAAAATTACAAATTTATTAAAAAAACGAATCTCATATTTTATAAATTTTACATAGATACAAAACTTATTTTAAAAAATAAATAAATATACTAATATATGTTTAATATAATATACAACGCAATTAAGAACATGTGTTTAGTCAAATGAAATCATTTTATCCTAAAAGATGATATGATTAACTAGGGTGCTTCTCCCCGCACCCAACAAATGGCTTTTTGCACCCGTCAGTTTTGGAAAAGACCTCTTTATCTTTTTTAAAAATATTTCCAGATTACTCTTTCCAGAATATGTTTGGAAGATACTTTCTAAAACAAAATGTGTTCTGGAAAGAATATTCCAGAATGGTTTGTTACCTAATGGATTTCCTATTTTGGAAACACACTTTCCTTACAAAAAAATCCTAATCTGAAAACAACTTTTACTTAGGAAACTCCTAATTTTGGAATCACAAAAAATTATCAAAAATAATTCTGATATTACGAAGAATGTAAGGGTGCAAGAAGAAAAATGTATGGGTGCAGGAAGAAATATTCATAACTATTTCACCCCTACATTCTTTAAAATACCAAAATTATTTTTTCACAGTTTTATGTAATTATGGAATACATGTATCGTAAGCAAAAAGTGTTTATGGAACAAGAATTAGTAAGCAAAAAGTGTTTTTAGAATAAAAAATCTGGAAGATAAAATAACATTCTGAAATATATTTTTTTATTCTGGATTGATAAATCCAGAATTAATAAAATATGTTATGAAAATATTTCGTATTTTAAAAGGGGTAAAACAATCTTTTTTAAAAATAATGCGGTGCAGGAAGAAATTTGCTATGGTGCAGGCCAACTATATTTCGGATGTTAGCCCATCAGACCCAACTTCTTTGGTGCCGTCTCTGCCCAAATATTCAAGCTCTACGAGGTTTAGGAGTTCGGTTGGTGTGGCTTTGGATGTTGTTAGCGTTGGGGTGGACTTGTTCTTCATTACTTGGGCTAGTTTTCTTATTTGTTGTGGATACACCCACTTGGTTTCTTGACAAGGCAGATTCTCCCTGCACCATATCATTTTTAACTAGCACCCAATCACACATAGTAAAAGTCCAATCTACCCTTAATAAATCATAGGAAAAGTCCAATTTACCCTTAATGAATCTTAAAATGTGATAGACACCCAATCTTATGCATCCAACCCTATTCTTCTTCTTGTTCATTTGTGCTTGAAGCAGCAACTGCAGCCACTCTCAGCCACCGTCATCCACCGTCGTCTCTCTTGGTTTCCTTCACCATCAGTGAGCTTCATCATCGCTGGCAGAGCAGCAGCCGCCACCGTCAGCTTCTGAAGTCGGAGAAGAAACCATCGTCAGAGAAAGGTACTCTGTCATGCCTACCGGATATTTTTATCCGTAATTCATTATTGACTTCCGCACGTTTTTATCCGTAATTTACTATTACATTTCGGATATTTTTATCCGCAGTTCAGGACTGGGTTCCGGATATTTTTATCCGCAATTGAGCACTTGACTTCCGGATTTTTTTATCCGCAGTTGTGGAAGAATGACTTCTGGATATTTTTATCCGCAGTTGAGCACTTGACTTCCGGATATTTTTATCCGTAGTGAGCACTTGACTTCCAGATTTTTTTATCCGCAGTTGTGGAAGAATGGCCTCCAGATATTTTTATCTGCTGTTGTGGAAGAATGGCCTCCAGATATTTTTATCTGCTGTTGTGGAAGAATGGCCTCCGGATATTTTTATCCGCAAGAGACATTTGACTTGCGGATAATTTTTTCTGTAGTGTTATTGTTGTTCTGCGCAAGACAAGGGCATAATGGGATTTTAAAAAGTTTGTCGGGTGCCAGTCACAATTGATCGGGTGCAGGAAGCAATTGCCTCTTGACAAATCTGTTTGGGCTTTTTGAATTTTGTTGAGTCTGTTTTATTTTTCTGAAGTAAAAATATTGTTTTTTGTTTTTTAAAAAAATGTATATTATTTTAATGACACAAAATCAAAGATAAAGAGTAATTAGTAATTATTATATGCAGACTTATTTACTCTCACATGGGCAATTTTTTTAACCACACAGAATATTATTATTATTACCTAAGGGAACATGTGTTATGTCATATATCACATTTTATCATGCTATCTTATATTAGTAGACTAATTAAAATTTTAATATGTATATTAACTTGTTATATATTTTGTAATAAGTAATATATATGTATAATTTTTTTTATTTAGTTATATATGCATATATTTATTTTTATTTTGTAATAAGTAACATCACTTTACAATTAACCAAACCACCTCCAAATTTGTAAAAATATCAAATTAGTAATAGCAAATTTTCTATACCTCCAAATTCTCCCTTTAACAAAATGAACCTAAACAACAACCCCTTACGAACGTCCTATCAATTGCGAACCTCTTACAATTTGTAACTGTTTTTTAAATAACTAATAAAATAGCAACTAGTTGTGCATTTTCTACTATAAACCATTTATCTCGTTGGCTTTGAACATCATCTTCATAATAAATTTTTAAAAGAGAAAATTATAAAAAAAAATTAAATTAAATTTTGCTTCTACGTAAGTTAAAAATAAAAAATTTGAGAAAAATAGGAATATGTTTCTTCATAAGAATTTTTAGAAGAGAAAAAGGAAACAAAATTGATATTTATATAAGTTAAAATTACTTTATGCATAAAATAATATATAAAAATTCTCATATATTTATGTAGATTTATACATTTAATCGGTTAATAAATTGTTTAGATCTACATCGACTAATGATAACTTAGTGCAAATAAGTCAATTTTGTAAAATTGAGTTAAACTTTACTTCTAGAGATGGTATCAAAGAGTGATATAAAATTTATCATAGTTAAAGTTTGTTAGACTTATCAGACTACCTACTATCGGATGAGATTCTCATCGGATCACCCATAAATATATAGTTTTAAGAACGAGTTGACAATATCAACGTGAGATGTGTGTTGGAATCCCACATCAACTAAAGATTAAGATATTTCATAGTTTATAAGTGGGTGCAAACCTCATTTATAAATGGTGTTGTAAAATTGAGTTAGATTTAAAATTTACTTCTTAATATAAATTAGTTAATTTAATTTATAAAAAAAATGATAATTTTAGTTACTTTCATACTTTTCTCTTCAATTAGATTTTATGGAGAAATTCTTTAAATATATATGAAACAATTTCCATAAATTAGTTTGTGTTAATTGTAATTGAAAAAATATATTTTCTCTCTCAAAATATTCTTAAGAAGAAGTTTGTACAAAATATCATTCCAAACACAAGGGACAGCTAGGTATCATGTGTTGGAGATGAAAATTCTGAAGGTTAAAGAGTGTACTAATAACACTGATGATACACTCGAGCATTGCAAAAATTGATTACTCATTTTCTATCCATATACATTGTAGTACCAATGAGAGTTTATGACCTATTTATAATAAAAAATTACTACACATTCCCTAAACCCTAAACACTCCCAACATTTTAGATTTGAAGTTAGCAAAACATTAGAAGGATTTAAGCTGAAACTTATCTCTCTCGTATCACTTGCTGTTGTACAGAATTCTAAGGCATTTGCTTAATTTATACGTCAAAGGTTTCGATTGATGTTTCAACCAAGTTATTTTCACTTTTGATGTTACTTTTCTTTAGGTTGTTGTGGTTTGGTGTCAAGACTTAAGACTCATTACAACAGAACTTTCAAAACAGATTAACATTATTATCAAGACAAAACTTTAATTTTGATTGAAGGGCACTAACATATTTAAAGAATAACAAAACTTGGATGTAAAGCTTTTGTATATTATTCTTTAAATAAAATTAAAATTTCATTTATGTATGGGTAATGATTAGGCTGAGTGCATTCGGATCTAACATGACCAATCAAATTTTACTTAAATTCAATATTTTAAAATTTTACATTCAAACATTTGACTCATCGGATGAATTAGACAAGGATTATTAGTTGTAGATTAATATTAGTGAGTTATTAAATTTAATTTGTCAGACAATTTTATTTTATTTTAAAAAGATTTGATTTATTTCAACAAAATTGGCTAAGATCACAACATTTTGATTGGTTTGAAAATTGAATTCAAACCCAATAGTTTATAAACCCAATTTTGTTCACCCAAAAACTTGTTTACATGATTTAATTCATTTGTTTCTAAAACTAATTGTGGATGCACAGTAGAAATAATAAGAGAATCAAGATAATAATTATATATGTTATCTCATAATAATATTATTATGATAACATATTTAAATATATTTATTTTTTTAAAATAATATAATAAAAGAATTAAATAATAACAATTATATTTGTTATTTTCATAATAGTATCACAACAGATATTTAAATGATAATAATCATAAATGTTATTTTCAGAATAATATTATAACAAATTTAATTAACAACAATTATATTTGTTATCTTAAGAATAATATCACAACACATTTAAATAATAATAATCATATTATCTTTAGAATAATATAATAATTATTATATTTATTAAGCTCTGATAATGTTAAGAATTAAAAAAATGAATATAAGATTGATATATAAAATATACATATAACATTGATTATAAATAAAAATAATAACATAATAGAATAATAGAATAATATAAGCTATGGATTATAAACAACTATGGGTTATGATTTTAAAAAATCTTATTTGTATGTAAAAGGATTTTGCAAGAAACTTGATTTTATAAGACAAAACTAAATAATAAACAATTAAAAAAGTAATTGTTTAATATTTTGTTGCATATATTAAAGTCCATAGTATATATATATATATATATATATATATATATATATATTTGGAATTCCCTAATTATATATTTCTAATTATTCAATTTTGAAAAAATTAAATACAAAATAATATAAGTTAGAATTTAAACAATTGAATTAAAAAAATGTATTATATAAATTATTAATATAGTATAATAATCGGTCTTTGTTACTCAAGAAAATCCATGTTAAGTTCACATTAGACAAGACAACATAGAAGCAAATGCAGGACAAGTAGGCAGAGAGAGTACCGCGCTTTCTTTTTACCAAGTGCAAGACAGGTGTGTTTATTTCTTTTAAATTTAAATAGTTTTCATCCTTCAATATTAATTATTATTTAGTGCGTAATTATTTTATTTGAATAATTTTTGTTGGGCGAAGGGTATAAGGAAATAAAATAAGACTTAAAATATTATAAAAAAATATAAAATTAGCAAAGAGGGAATTGCAAAAGAATTATAGCGAGTCAGCATCCAATAATTCCGTCCCAATTTGACGGTGTCGGTGATTCACCAAAATCAATCTTCCGTTCTTTCTCTCTCTCTCTCAATTCCCAACGCATTATACTCATTCATTCATTCCTTCCCAAACTTTCTTTTCTTTCTCAAATTCCGTTTCAATTCTCTGCACCCTTCAGTTAAAAAGCAAAATAAATTCCGATGGCTTCGCGGCGGCTCCGGGACCTCCAATCCCAAGCGGCGAACAAGATCTGCGTCGACTGTTCCCAGAAGAATCCGCAATGGGCGTCAGTGTCGTACGGAGTCTTTATGTGCTTAGAGTGCTCCGGCAAGCACCGCGGCCTCGGCGTCCACATCTCCTTCGTTCGATCCGTCACCATGGATTCCTGGTCCGAAATCCAGATCAAGAAGATGGAAGCTGGAGGCAACGATAAACTCAACTCCTTTCTCAAGCAATACGGCATCGCCAAGGAAACCGACATCGTTGCCAAGTACAATTCCAACGCCGCCTCCGTCTACCGCGACCGCATCCAGGCCATCGCCGACGGCCGCCCCTGGCGGGATCCCCCCGTCGTCAAGGAGACCATTCGCTCCTCAGTCTCCAAGGGAAAGCCGCCCCTATCCACCAGCAACAACGGCGGATGGGATAATTGGGACGCGGACGATGGGATCGGATCGGCGCGGGCGGGCTCCGATCTGCGGCGGAACCAATCCACCGGCGATGTACGGGGGTTCGGCGGCGGCGGGAGCGTGGCGAGATCGAAGTCGACGGAGGATATGTACACGCGCGCACAGCTTGAAGCCTCTGCTGCCAATAAGGAGGATTTCTTCGCGAGGAGGAGGGCGGAGAATGAGGCGCGACCGGAGGGGCTTCCGCCTTCGCAGGGTGGCAAATACGTTGGGTTCGGATCCGGCCCCGCCCCGAGCCAAAGGGTTAATCAGCAAAACGATTATTTATCTGTCGTTTCTCAGGTCACTATGGGAACTGTTTATTTTTTTAATGGGAAATTGTCTGTTAATAATATTAATATATATCGTTGAGAGCTGTTCCATTAATGTATGTATTTTGTGTGTGTTTAGGGATTCGGTAAATTGTCGTTGGCTGCTGCTTCTGCGGCTCAGTCCGCTGCCAGTGTTGTTCAGGCCGGGACAAAAGAGATCTCTGCTAAGGTAATTGTTTTGTTTTTCTGCTTAATTTATCGTGGAACGAACTTAGATATAATTTCATGTGTTAGACATATAGGCATTTTTGCTATTGTTCGCGTAATCAAGGGTACCCAGTTCTTAGTTAGCCAGATATTATGGAGAAATACCTTAAGAGATTAAGCGGTATTCAGAACAATAGGCAACGAAGGAATTTCTGACATGCTGAGATTTAAATCATAGCGTAAGACAATTTCCAAATTCTTTCTAGCAAGTTTCATGCAAATATATTTATTTGCAATACAAGAATAGGCTATTATTTAAATCCTACATCTATGTTCTTTATTGTAGGGGATAGGATCCTGTTATTTTGTTCAGGAACATATTTATGGAATCTTTAAAGTTTATAACAAAAATACACAATTAGATAAAAATACTCTTAACTTTTCCGTGTTATTATTTTTGTGTCATTTTCTCAATGTAAGTAATACTGTATTAATCACTATTAATTATATACAAGAGTATGCAAAAAATAATTTTAAAATTTGAAAAATTATTAGTTTGTAACAGAAATAAAAAAATTAAAATGACTCTTATTTTGAAAGAACGGGGAAATTAAATATTTTGTCCATACTCATGTTCAAGGATTTTTCAATTATGAAAATTAAAATGTTCTGGTAACACCATACCATGTGAGAGGGCCTGCAACATGCCTCTGAAAGTAGACCTTTCTCTCTCTCTCTCTTCATATTTATACTTCAAGCACGTTTGAGAAATATTACATTTGCTGATTTCAGTAGTTTTTGTTTTGGGATAAAGTTGTTTGCAATTTCAGTTATATGTATGGGACAATAACTTAAGTTTATAAAAACTTTTTTTTTTTTTTCTGAAAAAAAGTTGTTTTCATGAATTTAAAAATTGTAGCTTATGTTTATTTTTCAATGGATTATTTTTCCCTCTAAGCTTAATAATTCTTTTTTTCTTGTATAAAACCTGATTTTTTCTTATTTTTCTAAACGAGATTAATGATCTTAAAACCACTATCTAACAATTTTTCCTAAACAAAGTTTAATTCTCACTATAATCAATTATAGCACTAATTAATTATTGAAATAATTTATTTTTTACAGTCATCCCAAACACTCTTATTATGTATGTGGATTGATTCTAGGAAAAATGATATTGGACCCTGCCAATTTTAAAAATGGTATTATTGTTATTGTGACCCTTCATACTTTATGGGACACATTTAAGTAGCAGCCAGCTGTGGCCCTGCTTCATACTGCTGAAAATGGTGGTTTCACATTTCAGATTTAAATCATTCTGTACTCTTACTGATAAAAACAATCTATCTACACTTGATTAATAAAGCAATACTAATGGATGATTAAAACTTAAAAATGTGATGCACCTTAAACCTCGTTATTACCCTTTACCAAGTACCATGTATCAGAAAATAAAAAACCTTTCCATTTCCATCTGTCAATTCTTTTATTTTAAACTATAACTAAAATTGACAACAGACTTTTCATTACAAATTCACTACATTCTCCCCCTCCCTCCCCATTTCTGCAGGGGAGCTTTTCTTTAAAAGTATTATCTTTATATGCAGTTTAAGTTAGTTTAGAGCTTCATCTGGTTTTAGATTTGGGAAAAGAAAATTGTCGTGCCTAATAAAGTTGATTTTTTTTTCAACCTACATCATGGATGCCTTGTGAATAAAATTGATTGATAACTGCTTTTCACTCTTATTGACAAAGTTCTTTTAAAAAATTGATTGATAACTGATTTACTCTTTGGGCAAAATGTTATGAATATAATTGATTGGTAACTGTTTTCACTCTTTTGGAAAAATTTTATGAATAAAATTGATTGGTAACTAATTTCACTCTTTCGGAAAAAAGTTAAGAATACAATTGATTGGTAACTGTTTTCACTCTTTTAGCAAAAATTTCTGAGGGCTGCTGTTGCAAATGGTTCTAATAAGACTAGTATGTAGAGCTTTGCTTAAAGTGGCCTAGTGATGCTGTTTGTGAGTGAATGTTCGTAGTGATAACAGAAAGTGCCGAGGGAGTTAAAATTTTGGATTTAATGTGAGTAGAAATGTGCTTTTTGGATAAGTGCATGTAGAAATATTCTGTTATTTATTGGGTGTCAGATTAGCTATATGCTAACTAGATTGGCATTGATGAAGATGGTAAACAACTCGTTAGATTTGCAATGTGGTGTTGTAGTTTGCTTAAATCCTATTTTCTAGGCTTTCATACTGCTGTCATTTATTTCCATATGGGGATTGAGTCATGAAGTTTGGACTTTTTGGCATGTGTCATTGGGCCAAGGAATTGTGTATAATTTCATTCTGTGGTTTATTCTGTTTTAAGAAAGGTGGAAAAAGGCGGGAATCTAATTACTTATCAAACTTCTCACAGCAATTTTGTTCTTTGCATTCCATGGTTATTCATTTCCCGAATTAACTGTATTTCTTGTTTCAGGTAAAAGAGGGTGGTTATGATTACAAGGTCAATGAAACTGTCAATGTTGTCTCTCAGAAGACATCAGAGATTGGACATAGGACATGGGGTATAATGAGAGGGGTCATGGCAATGGCTACACAGAAGGTTGAGGAATACACTAGAGATAATCCAAATGGGACATCTGATAACTGGAAACGAAATGAAACTGATAAAAACGGTTTCTATCAGGAGTTTAATCAAGAGAACAAAGGCTGGAATTCTTCTGGCAGAGAAGGACAACACTCAACGGGTAGACAAACTAATTCAAGCTCTTGGGACGATTGGGACCACGAAGATTCTAGGAAGGAAGAACCTGCAAAAGGATCGTCTCATCAGTCATCAGGCGGGCGATCTGATACTAACAACTCTAGCTCTTGGGATGACTGGGACCATGAAGATACAAGGAAGAAAGAAGCAGCTAAAGGGTCAGCTGCCCATAGCAGTGATGGGTGGGCTGGTTGGGATAATAACAAAGATGAAGGATTTGACGATTTCTATGGGAATGCATCTAATAATAAAGCTGCTGGTCATAATGATAAGGCGGGTGTTGCCTGGACAGGAGGAGGTTTTCTCTAAGGTTTGTATCACACGGTTCTACCGAAGTGGGACAGGTAACGTAGATAAAAGAAAAAGATCTATTAAAAATTTACAATTTTGTCTGAATGGCTTGCATTTGGAAGCATTTTTATTAGCCCAGTACGGTTGTTTACTTGAAAAGTAATCTCAACACAATCCAGAATTTCTATGTGTGCCATTAGAAACATCATCTCACATGGCCAATTCATCAATGCTTACCCTTTTTAATTTTAGCGAGCATCACTTCCGAACCTTTTCACTTTCCAATTTGTGTTACTTGTTTGCGTTGTAGAAAATGAGGTTTTGTATGTAATAATGTCAGCATCTTTATATTTGAATTTGTTATTTTTTATTTATTGTGTTATTATTTTTAATATTTAATATCTTTGTTGTATCTCTGATTTAAAGCACTCATGTACTATAATTAGGCTTACTATATATATATATATATATATATATATATATATATCTTGAACCAGGTTTGACCTTATCTCTATCATCAGGATCAAAGTTTTGTTGTAAGTGACAACAATACAGTACCTATTGGATGATGGCATGCGAGCCGAGCAGGGATGCTGTTTAACCTATTGTTGTGACCTGATTGTCAACTATAAGTTTGTTGGTCACTATTGAATTCATGCCCCATTTGTGCTGGAAGAATGATATTTTTTTGAGGTTAGCCTATTGTCTTGCAAGTCTTTCTTTTTCATTGTTCTCCCACCCTCGCTTGTGTAATTTTTATGCATTTTTTTGGGGACTTCTGTACGGTTGGAAACGTAGTTTTATATGTACAAGTGTCTAAAGAAAGGGCAAATTGCCCAAATTTATAATTACTTCGACCTGGAAGTGTGATGAAACATTATTGTGACACGATAATTTCATAATTCTGGAGTTTATAACAGCTTAATTTGCCTTATTTGTGCTTTTACTTGCTCTATATATGAATATGTGGTTCTTCTTAGTTATTTCCACATAATGTGTCATTATCCATCGTATAAAAACGCCTCCACTTTCGGGAGCATGCCTAGATCTTAAAGCATAAGTGGCGAAATGCTTCCACATTGCCTTGTTGGTTTTCAGTACTTTCTTTTGAAGGTGGAGCAAGAAGATTGATTTGCAGGCTACGCTGCTCAATTGTACACAGATAATACTTTTTTGAAAAGAAAATTAATTATTATACTTTTTAACAGATTAAGTTTATTTATCGAATTACGTAGTTCTTAGATGTGTGCTATGGAAGAGAGGTATTGCCAGTAATCCATTCCTTTGTTGCACATGGTTGATTCTGTATACATATTTGATATCCTTTTTGTTCCGGTGCTTAGAGCAGATATCCAAAATATGTATTATGATAATTCAAGATTTTTTTATGAAAAAGTTAGGTGTTACTATACGTTATCATGTTACAATCTCTTATCTCCGTAGGTTTCTTCTATTAATTCTATACATTGGAAAATAATTTTAGGGTGTATATTTCTCCTAATTATTTCTGAGCGTGATGAAATGAGTTTAGATTTGTTAAGAATTTGTTTCGATATATTGAAAATCCATATTTCAATAACAGACAAATAATATATTTATGATTGTACTCATTTTTTCTGTCTCGAACTAAGATTAATAGGTGACTTAGTTAACATAGAGTAATCCAAACTAGTCGAGGATTGAAATATTTTCGAGAAATATGCAAGATCAGAGACGAGGTCTTAGGTTGATGAGGTTAATAAGTGACTTAGTCAACATAGAGTAATCCAAACTAGAAGGAAAACTATGACATGTTGTAGAACATCATGTTTTTTACAAGGTGACAATATTAAATCTATTTTACACAAGGTTGAATTACTTAATTTGAAGTTAGAACAAATTTAGATTGAGTCACTTGTAATCTGAATAAATATGAGGCTGGATATTGGAATGATGTACACATCAAGATAGAATCACCTTTAATTTTTATAAGTTTAAAAGACCAAGACTTGTATCCTTTATAAATTTTATAATCTTGAGTAAGTTTAAAAGACCAAGACTTGTATCCTTTATAAATTTTATAATCTTGAGGCATGATGTTGGAATGCTTAAAAAATCGAGACCAAATAACTTGAAATCTTAATAAATTTGAGCCTGAATGCTGAAATGTTGTACAAATTAAGACCATGTCATTTAAAACACTAGTGATTTTGATTCTACACTTCGATCATATGATGTATAAATTAAAACTAGTTACTTATAACTATAATAAATTTGAGGTTAGACATTATAATGATATACAAATAAAGAATGAGTCGCTTATAACTTTGAAATGATGCACAAATTAATATCAAACTACTTGTAATTTTAGTAAACTTTAAGGTTTAGATATCGAAATAATGTACAAATGGTGAATTCATATTAGATGGCCAATGACCCAACTCTAACTCCATAAAAGGTTTCTATTTTTTCCTTCTAGATCCACGGCATTCAATTCTCTAGGATGTGTTTTATCATTTCTTTGTTGTCAAAGTTCAAAATCAGAAAGAACATCAAATTTAACATTCAAAACATAAAACAATTAAATTTAACACAATTGTAGTAAAAGTAAATTATAAATTAAAATTTTACATTACCTGGACAATATTCTTTAACTATATTTTTTTTTATAATCATTAGGAATCTTCCTCCAACTCTAAAATGTCACTTCCGCATTTTCTTAAAATATCAACGATTTATTTAAAAAAGCCATCAACACTTAACATGTGTTTGAAAACCCAAGTATGTGTTTGGAAACTATTGTAACATCCGTTAAGAAACCTAGTAAAATTTAAAAAAAAAATTGTAGTGCTAATCCGTTTACTTCTTATATGTTCACATATATTGTGTGAGAGTTAAAATCCAAATTCTAAAGACACCGACTTGCATCGTATATGCTGATTAATTATAAAATGGTTGGATAGGAAAATTCTCAACTGATGTAAAGTCGTTTTCCTGTATAATTACGACATAATATTGAAATTAATCTTGTGTACTAATTTGAAATCCTAAAATTGTGTGTCAGAAAATCGCATAGAAACCCTAAAAGAATAGCTTTTTTTATTGGATCTTTTGCAGCATCAATTTCTTTGACTATAGGGAATATTTTTGTTGGATGTCATGCATTTACTAAATTCTTATCAAGTTGCTTTTCATGCCATGATCGCTTATAATGCCTAAATTATTTTGGTTTAGCACTTTTACCGATAATTCCTTCTTTCGTGCCAAAATAAGAATTTTGTCAATGATTTGACGAATTTGAAAGAGATGCAAAAAGAAGGTATAGCAAGTTGAAAGTTTTCTTATCATTATATCAACATTTATATTTCCAGCTTCAAAACCTCTATCATAATTGTATGTAAACTTTGTCCCATCATTATTAATTGATTCTATATTTATTATCCAAGTCATATACACATGGAACCTTATCAAGATAGCATTGTCTAAGAATATCTTTAACTTTGTACGTATAAGATTGAAAGAAAAAAGATGTATTGTCTTAATTCAAGTCGCTAGACCACACTAACAATGTTTAACTATGGTTAGCTTGTAAATGGACTCACTCTTATTTGAATTAAATTATAAATTATTGTCTAATATATATTTGACACATTTGCTATTCTTTCATTACTAGTATAATTTTATTATTATTTTTTTAACTTCAAGTCTTTTAAATGAAATGACTAAAATTAATTATTATATTCAGTGTCTTGTTTGTTTTTAATTCAAAGTTTCATAATAGTTTTGTATTTAAATGATGTCTCACAGAATTTAAAAAAAAATGTGTATATAAACGGTTATTAACCTAAATTCTTAAATAATACGAGACTATATTAAATGTACCAAATTATTATTATTATTATTATTATTATTATTATTATTATTATTATTATTATTATTATTATTATTATTACAATTATTTATATTTGTATTATTTGTCATATCCCTTATTTTACCGCTCCCTAAATACTTACAAGTTTATAAATAAAAATTACATACAAGTCTTTATAACATAATCAATAATTAGATATACAATTACAATTCAAAGAATGTTTGTCCTGCTTGACGTGTCAATTGGCTTTAGGTAAAAACTGAGTTTCTTGATAATGGTCAACAGTACAAGATTTTCAACTCAGATTGATTATTTCTTTTTTAATGTTAATATATGATATCTAATGTAGTGTATATATCAGAATCAATAAATATATATATATATATATATATATATATATATATATATATATATAACGTTTATTTTAATATTAATTATTACAAATTGATTTATTAAGAGGTAACAAAATCATTAAATAGAAATCCATTTTAGAAAAAATAAATTAATTACTATAATAACTAAATTAGAGATCATTTTAGAGACTAAAAAAATTATTGGTTTCTAAATTAGTTTTTATTATTTATAAATAGTTTCTAAATTGGTACCTAATTAGCTATCAAGATTTTAACTACTAATTATTTAGATTCTAAATTTGGTAGCAAAAATCTTGGTAGTTAATTAGATACCAATTTAGAAACTATTTATCATTAATAAGAAACAAATTTAGAAATCAATAATTTTTTTAATCTTTAAAATAGTCTATAATTTAGTCATTATAGCAACTAATTATTTTTTGTCTCTAAAATTAGTTTCTATTTAATGATTTTCTTGTAGTGTAAACAAAATATATATAGTTCATATTATCATTCTTTTGAAAAATATTAATATGATAGGTATCAACATAAAAAATAGTGAATGCAATATAATGTTAACGTAAAAGAAAACAATTTAAAGAAAAAAAATACATTAAAAATAAAAAAAATATTTTTTTAAGAAGCACAATGAGATACATATTAATTAGAAACAAAGAGGGTTCACAATATATAGATAAGTGTACATAGGTCAAGTTTAGTTATTGATTTAAACTTAAAATTCACATTTTAATATAATAATAATAATAATAAATTGATTTTTTACTATTATATTTTGGAGTGTGTTAGAATGAGTATTTATGTTACAAATGTGTATGAGTCTATTAAATCTTATTTATGGGGTTACAATACAACAATTAGTACTTTTTAAAAATAAATTAACTTTCTCTCAACGATAATTATGTTATAAGCTTTATCCAAGTATGATATGTTATTTGTCTTTTGCAACTTTCACGTAACTACTTTAAGGAATTGCTTCATTTATAACTCTTTCTTTTATTTTCTTGTATAAAAACTATTTCACAAAAACATCCATTGAGATAACTTATTCAAAAAGTGTTGAGACTGATTTCATCTTTTCAAGATAACTTATTGAAAAGTGTTGAGAATGATTTCATCTTTCAAGATAATTTATTCAGTTTAAAGTCTCAAAACATATAATTTTCTTAAATCATAAGTATAATGATAACTTATCTTAAGTTTTATAAAAAGAATCTTGCAAATAAAAGTGTTCCAGATCACAATTTCATAAATTTTATAATAAAGTATCTCATATTTTTTACATTTCTCTGTTCTAGTACCATTAAAATAAAATAAAAATATTCCAAATGATAGTACTCTTTATAGTCTCTCGAGTTAAGAAAATCGAATAAAAATCCTAAAAGTATTGCATTCTTTTTTTATTGGATCTTTTGAAGCATCACAGAATTTCTTTGACTATATTTCGGTATGTTTAGGGAATACTTTTGTTGTATATCATACATTGCTAAATTCTTACCAATTTAACAATTTTAGTGATAATTACTTCTTTTGTACCCAAATAAGAATTTTGCCAATGATTTGACGTATTAGAAAGTGATGGAGAAAGAAGGTTGGAGTAAGTGATGGTCACAAATGATTTGTGCACTTTTTTATGGAAAAAAGGAAGAATATTTTTATTTGTTTTTTTTTATTGTTGGATATCATGATTGATGTAGAATCTTTGTTATGCGTGGCTAGATATTATGATGGTTGTTCCTTTTTGTGTTTACTCACATTTTTTGTAGTTGAGATTGTGTAATGCTTCGGAGTCCGTAAATCTCGGATTGGGTAATATATGGATAGTTATGGTTAGTGAAATCTGGCGTCATAGAAATAAGATAGTTTTTAATGAGGAAATTCTGGATTTTTCTGAAATTCTTTCTTTGACTCAGTTTTTGTCAGGTTATTGTCAAGATAAGGGATAAGATCCAATCAAAAAAAGAAAACTTGACCTTACTTTATTTCTCATCCATGCTCATGATTGAACTTGTGTCATGGTAAGGATTTCCACTGCATCTATCTTTGCTTGATTGAAGATAACCTTGTTTCTATGCTTTCAGATACACCATATCACAGATACCCATAAGTTTTTCCACAATCTATTTCCTTCTTTATTAAAGAAGATACATGAGAATTGTTCAAAATGATTAGTCAACTCATTGTGGTTCACCGAGCTAATTCCAAGTCAATTATTGCACAAATTACACACTGTAGTTGATACCTTACATTAAACAAGAATGTGTGAAGTTGACTCCTATTCCCTCCCACATAACACACATAATGTATCCCTCAACCTCAAACCTTTTTTGTGCAGGTTCAACTTAGTTGCTATCCTTATAAGGCCCTCCATACATAAAACTGAGCCGATGACATAACCTTTAGATTCCAAAGATGTGCAAACAACTCGATTACACCCTCAATTCCATGGTTTGCTAACTTTTTATAAGCATATTTTATTGAGAAACTATAGGACGAGGGTCGTTCCATAACCATAAATCCTCCTTCTCTGAAAGTAGGAAACTTGTGACAAGCATGACATAAAATCTTTTGCCATAGGTGTTTTTTCATTCGAACCACTCCCTTCTATAGCCAAAATCCCACTCCCACCTCTCACTAGACCACCTTCCGAAGAAACCAATAGGGTTATCTTTAAGCAAGGAGTTATTGTAAATTATGGAGTATCTCTCTTTTGAGTTGGGAATTTGCTAACCACTCATCTTCCCAGAATTTGAACTTTTCCCCGAATCCTACTTGCCAAACCAGATTTAATTTGAACCATTTGCTTCCCTGATATGAGAGGCTAACTTTGTATAAATCATTCCACCATCTAGATCTATACTTTTTTTGAACCAGTGTACTTGAGTTTACCATGCTCCAAGATCTATATTTGAACTCTAGAACATCATTCCACAGTTCAGACTCAGGGGATCCCATTCTCTATAACTACTATTAATCCTCCACTACCACATCTTTCTCATCCGACATTAGGATTAGGTTTACTTGTATAATAACTTTTATTTATTATTAAGTTCTTATTTTTTTCATGTAATACCATAAAAATAATGGTTTTTCTTTATTATGTTTGTCTTATATAGTGGATCTAATAGTAGTGATCCATTTGTTGACGGTGGTGTGATCTCATTTGGTGTAAGACATTCATCTTCTTCTACCACAATTGTTAAATAAGGGATGAATTAAATATCATCCACTTCTCTAATAACCAACAATCTACTCTATAACCTTCCTATAAAAATTCTAATGTAGAAATAATATCATAACTAAAATTTAAATTCTATGATTAATGCAAATTAATTTGTTGTTTGTTATTGACTGAAAAATATCACTTTGACACCTAATAACAAACCACGTCTACTCGACAACCAATTATAATAATATAATAATATTTTTAATAAAATAAATAAATTAAATATAATTAAAATATTAATTTATTAGGTTGTTAAGTGAATTTTTTTATACGTGTGGTGTCAACTTATCATTACTATTAAATTACATTGTTTGAATTTGTTTATAAGAAAATTTCTCGATAAATATAGTAACTTATTATATTAGTTATAAGAAGATTTCAAGAATGTTTTATGTTGCAAATTGAAATAGTTATTGTTGAAATATGAAAGAAATATTCATTAATTGTTTAGAATATTATTATATATAATGTATAATGATATCTAAAACTATTTAGTTGTGTTGTTGTAGAAAAGGTATAATTTTAAATCAAAGTATAATCGAGTCATACGCTAGGAAAGTTTAACCTAATGTATGAATGACTACTCCAATCAATTGTGTAAACTTAGGGGAATAAAAGCTAAATTAGAAATGACTTGATTTTTTTTGATAATAAAGAATTTTAATAAATGAAAATATTAAAGAGTAGTTCAACGTGTATACAAAAAGCTAAAATAATTAAATCATAGGCTCATGCTCATAAAAAACATGTATCTAAGTCTAGATATACGTACACCCCATTTCTCCAAAGATTAAATGTCATTGTATAGGTAGGAGAATTTCTCAAGCTAAAAACATTGGCTAAAAAACGTTTCTAGGAGCACCTCACACCATAGCAAAAACAAAATTTATATAAAAAATCTTCTAGGAGTGTCTCACTCCACACCAAAAATAGAAATTACATAAAGACAAAAAAAAAAAACCAAGACTCATTCTGACAAGATTCCACCAACACATATATTACAATAAAATCATTAAATATAAACTAATTTTATATACCAAAATAATTAATTACTATATTAACTAAATTATATACTATTTTATAAATTAAAAAATTATTGGTATCTAAAGTTGGTTATATTATTAATAAAAAATTATAAAGTAATTTTTAAATTGGTATCTAATAATTAACTATGAATGTTTAATCACTAATAACTTTATATTTTAAATTAGTCTTTGTTAAACTTTTAAAGACTATTTTAGAATCTAAAATATTTATAGGTCATTATTTTTCACTTTCATACGAAAAAATTAATATGTAACGTTTATTTACATACTGAACTAAATTCGTATATAATCATTTTTAACTTACATACGAAATTTTTTTTTTATATAATAACTTTTATTCTTTTATACGGAAAAATCCATATATAATAATTGTAAATAAACACTTTTTTGTAATGATGAGACCGTGATGAGTTTGGAGTTATTTTTTTACTTCTATTGAAAACTTAATTTGTGAGGCCGAATAAAATTCACTGATTCTAGGATGGTATTTGATCCTTAACATGTTTAGCGAGGGTCAAATCCCCTTTAAGTTTGTTCGTGTTTACTCAAGTTAGAGCTTAGCTCTTTTAGTTTGAACTTGGTCCTCGCTTTTTAATTTTTTAATGTGCAGTAAGCGAGAGCTGAGTTAATAGAAGATTCAGCCTTAAGCGCCCACGGTGTATGGGACGTTATGCCCACACTAATTATAATATGGCGTCTTTTTTTAGTTTTTCATCCATTTTTATTGTTGTGATATTAGTATAAAAGACTTTGTTATTTTATATATAAGGTAATGTGGTTTTACTTAAACAAACATCCTTAAGAGAGAATGTTTTTTAGATGTTGTTTAAGATTTGATTACATTTTTTGCCTACAAATGAAAATGCATATTACACTGGACTGTCATCTCCAATTGAAATTCCTACTCTACGAGATGATTCATGATTGTTGATCATGCGATGCTCATCATGCACCTTGCATACCGGAGCATCATCTACCAATGTCGCATCATGTTGTTGAATAACCAATATAGATGACAACACCTCATGTTCTGAAGAAGATAAAACATCTCCAATAGGACCTAACTCGGCATGTTCTGGTTTCCTTTCTGCCAATTTAGCAACCATATTCGATGGGAATCGACCTTTTCCAACAATTATGAGATCATAATCCCCACTTTTTCCTATTACTAATACGTCTTCCACAACGTCCTCGCTAAACTTCTCAATGTATTCCACCATGTCATTCAACTTGCTTTCAAACTCTTTAATTGCCTCCTCATCCAACTCCTGTAATTCATCAATGAGAGTAATACAATGTTAAGCATATCTTCAAAAATCTCTTTTTATCTCCATTATAAAAACAGAATGCAATTTGTTATGTATAACTTGAGCTTGTTATGCAATTTGTAAGTGTTTTAGAGCGTTACCCTTTCTTTCTGGTGATTCACTTTGGCAGTGGAGAAGCTGTAACTTTCGTCGTTGTTTTGGCCAGGTGAGAACCTTAAAACGATGTTGTTCTCATCCAACCCATCCTTTTCAATAAACCTTACAACACTTACTTTAACTGTTGGGTGTTCAACCATCTTCTTCCCCAACTCTAGAGCTTCACGATCATCTGGGCCACCGAAGAAGATGATGCACACTCGTTGGGAAACATTGGAATTTGGGATTGGAGTTTGTGGCAAATTACCATATCCACGATCCACAAGCACGACCACTGAGCAAGGTGCATTCATAAGTACCTTCTGGTTCGTCACTCTCCATTCGTGGCCTGCGTTTTCTACCACTTGATGTTTCTGGTTGTCCCCATTCACTTCTGTCCTCCAGTGTTTGTGGAAGGGCAAAATAATCATGGTCACCGTTTTCTCCTCCGCCACGTGGCAGATGTCCTCATGCATGGTGGAGAGAGAAGACACGGTGGTTGTGGAGCGAACCATGACTCGGCCTAGTTGACTGTAGGCTTGAAAGGCTCCTGCAATTCGGTCATGCCACTGGTCACGATGGGAGCGGTTGAAGAAAGGGAAACCATTCCTACGGGCACGATGAACCATGACGATAGAGGATGAACGCTCTGTGAGCTCAACAAGGTGCATCATGAACAACTTTATGAAGGACTTTTTTATGCTTCGAGTTGATTCAATCAAATTTATGATAGAAGGGATATTGGCTGGTCCATGGAGACATGCCAAGACTCTGAACTTCTTAATCACTTCATCCCTAGAACCCCGGGAACTGTCACTTAGCTTCCGCGGGGCTTTCATTGAGTTCCCTCGAGCTGGTTTATAGATGGCCATCACTATTGGTGTTGTGATGAAGGTAGTGAATAGAGCCATAAGAACTAAAATTGCAAACATTTCAGCATTTAAAACCTGAAAAATTAACACCATTTATCAAAATTAAACCATCTCCTTCTCCAACTGGACACAAAATAACTCTTCTTACTCTATGGAATCAACTAGGAACTCGAAACTAATTATTAATTATCTCCACCAATATATCTACAATATGTGAAAAACTATTTTCTTAATCCTAAAAATAAATAAAAAGACTATTAATGAAGATGACAACATGTCTACGTGTTGATATTTGGTTAACCATTTTTACTGTAAGTAAAAATTAAGCATAGTGAGGGATATTGATAAGAATAAAACAGATAAAGAAATAAGTTGAAAATGTATAAAATTTGGTGTGAACAAATAAAATTGATTCTAGCAAAATGATTACAAAATGGAAAGCTAATATAGATATAATCATGATGAAAATATGTAACGTCTAAGAGATATTAATCAAAGCATTCAATATGTGGTGTCCTATATGTTATTTATTTATAGATGATATTGGATTGATTGTCTCTTTCCTTATTTGGACTATGTACTGCATTTCTTTATTTACAATTTCACATTCCTTGATAAGATGTTCTGACTCCCATAACTTTACACCTACTCTTCTCAGAGAAGTAAATGATAAAACATTAATAGACTGTGCTAACTAGTTTTAGCATCCTAACTTATCACCGAATCTTGTCTACTTTTTGAAAGGTAGGAGTGGCAATGCTATATTTGTTTTTATCAAAATCAGATATAAATCAGATGGAATTGAATTGAGAATAACAGGTTTTATAGGACAAAAAACCAAATGAAGTTCTTCGTTGTGCCTAAGGAACTATAAGGTAATAAATGTCACGAAATTTATTGATACCATGTTCTTTTGGGCCCACGGGGGAATCAAGAAAGTCTTAGTTCACAAGATTATCGTTTCAGGAATCACGAAAAAAAGTTTAAACGTAAATGACATGCCATTTAGACCAGTCACAATTTTGATCTAACTTCCCATCTTATACGACTTGGACTTGGCTACTCAACTGCAACAAAACTGTGACGGCTGCAATAAAATACATTTCCACTTTGAAGGTAACGATGTTTTGAAATATAGTGATGATACACAAACACCCCATTTTCTACAACACCTAATAAATAACATTTTCTTTTTAAAATATTTAATAATTCAGGATGAATTAATTAGAAAAAAAAATTATTAGGTGTTCAAAGAGTGTAGGAAAATTGAAAGGCTTACTTGTAAAAAATTCCTTTGAAATATTTTACTCAAGTTCGTCTACTTTGGCTAACCTATCTTCTTAACCCACAAAATCCACCATGTAAAAGTCAAACAAATGACTTGTACAACAAAGGGGGTGACTATTCAAAAGAATTTGGTATAATTATTCTAGTTCTATATCATGTGTAACTAATCTTCTTCTTTATATTAGAATAATATTCAAAGATTCACCCTAGGTTCTCGATTAAAAGAGACAGGTGTTGGAAGGCAGTGGTATTTTATTCTGCCACGTGGTATTTAATCAGCAGCCTCCTATTGACATAGAGAAAGTTTTGATGTTGAGAGATTTATATTATCTGCAATAGGTCTTATTTAAAAGCAATATAATATTTATAAGGAATATAGAAAAGGAAACTTCAAGGAGAGTGAAAGATCTCTCCTAAAGTGACAAATTTTAAATTGTGATTGAAAGAGGGGTTTATAATTAATACGTGAACATGTGTATGGAGCAAGATTAGTGTATGTGAACATGAGTATATGTAAAAAAGTATGAAAAGAAAGAAAGTGACCTTTTTTTCCCTTCCAATGTTGAGTACGATGAGCTCAACGAGGCCTTTGGTGTTCATGAGAAAGCCAAGTGTGAGAGATTCTCTGGCGGGGATCTTGCAGAACATGGCGACGGCGAAGGTGCCAAGAATTTTCCCGGCACAAGCCGTGGCTATGACCAGAACCAGAAGTCCCCACGCGGAAGCGCCACGTATGGTGGTTACATCGGTTTTCAAGCCACTGGAGGCAAAGTAGAGTGGGAGCAACAAACCTAAAACAAAATCCTCGATCCTCTCCATTAGCTTCTTCGCGAAGTTTCCCTCCTTTGGAATCGTTAACCCGAATACGAAGGCCCCGAATATAGAGTGAATCCCGATCAGGTCCGTCATAAACCCCGACACCAACACACCCGCCAGTGTCAAACAAACATAAAACTCGTCAGTCGCGTCGTTTTCGCCCTTCCTTGCCACAACCGCCATCGCCGGTCGGACAGCCACCATCATGAAAACCACGAACGCCAGCCCCGAGAGCAGAACCCACACCGATATCAGAGGACTCTTGTGGGACCCGCTGCCGTTGCCCGCCAGAGCCACCGCCAGCGCGAGTAGGATCCACGCTACTACGTCATTGAACGCCGCCGCCGCCATCGCGGTCTCCCCCACGCGCGTCGTGAGGAGCTTCAGCTCCGCCAGGATGCGCGCCAGTACCGGGAATGCAGTGATGGAAAGCGCCACGCCCATGAATACAATGAACTGCGCGAAGCCGGGCTCGTCTGCGCCGTCCACTGTTTTGCGGAGGACGACGGCGATGCCGATGCCGCTGACGAAAGGAAGAGATATCCCCACGGCGGCGATGCTGAAGGCTCTTCGGCCGCTCCGGCGAATGGAATTGAGATCGAGCTCCAAACCTACAAGGAATAGGAAAAAAAGAAGACCTATGCTTGCTACAGATTCCAGTGTTGGCGTGCTCCATGAAGGGAACATACGATGCAAATAAGTTTTGTTTCTTCCCAGTGCCGATGGCCCCAGCAAAACTCCACCCTTCACATATTAACAGTAATTTTAAAACTAATCACATCGAAAAAAGAAAGCATGATTGAGTACGAAGTGTTTCAAGTGCATTAGCGCAAACTTTGTTGAATTTAATAATATTAATTGGAATGAGTGGGACATACCAGAATCTCTGCAATGACTTTGGGTTGTCGGAGAGGTTTGAGAAGTAAAGCGAGGGAGCGAGTGACGATGAGGACTAAGATGATTTGAAGTATTAGGAGTGGGAAGGCATAGTCTAAAGGATTATCACCTTGCCACGCTCCATTAGAGGATGTCTTGATAGATGTTATGTTCAACGGCATGGTTATGCTTATTCTTCAAAGCTAGTTGTATATTCAGAGCCTTGTGCTGCTATCACAACGCTTTGCATGTGCGTATTTATAGATGAAGGAGAAGGTGACAGCTGCTGTTCGGTTTATATTACCTGCTGTTCGGTTTAGATTAAGGGTGATTATATCTTTACACCCTGTTTCACTTTACCCCTACAACAAACAAAATATTAGTATTTCTAACAAAATAAAAAAAAAAACATCTCATACAAAATGTTAAAATAAATTTTAAAATTAAAAAAATTATAAATAATTATAAATAATTAAAATATTAATATTTATTGAATGTATTTTCTTAGATTAAACCTCTTAAGTCCTATCTATTTACGTAACTCTCATTTTTTCTCCTCATTATTATTTAGTTGGATGAAATAATATTCTAAAGATAAAAGATATAATAATTATTATTTAATATGTTATAATATTATTTTGGAGATAAAAGATATAATTGTTATTATTTAATTTATTCTGATATTATTTTGAATATAAAAGATAGAATTGTTATTATTTAGTTTATTATAATATTATTTTAAAAATAAAATATATAATTGTTATTATTTAGTTTATTTTAATATTATTTTGATGAAAAACTTCATAAGTAAAGGATGATCCCAAAAAGTAAAGAAAAATATTATTCCATGCAATACAGACTACACTGATATTATGATATTTTATACTCTCAATGACTTGATCATCGGAGTATTGTTAACCGGTGAAGTTCGCCTCATCTCATTGTGATCTTCAAGCATGTGACCACTTCCAAGCGTTCGACCTCAAGTTTTGGCGAGAACATTTGACGTCCGCCATGGGACAAGTAACACTGGTCCTGCTAACCACCTGAAACACTTATACACAAACCCTAATAGTTAGACAAGAAATGCAGATAGCCGATGGTCGTCCTACAACAAATAATGGAGACAATGCGAGCTTTCCAATAAGCCAACGAGAAATATCGCCAGGGACGAGATCGCCTGCGCAAAGAAGCCCGAACGAACCATGAGAGATTTGTGAGAGAAATAGAAACTTCCAGAAAGATGATGGAAGAGGTCGCTTGAGTAAACGAGGAGCTACATAAAGCAAACGAGGAGTTGTGCAAAATCATGCACAAACAAGGATGGTGAAATGTTTGAGCCCGTTCCCCAAACATATCATCACGAGACTACCCCCAGCCATTCTCGCAGGAGATTATAGAAGAGCTGATCCCACATCACGCCAAAGATCACTATTTTCCGAGAGCCATCTGAAGGTGTTTAGGGCTCAAATGATCATCTCAGGTGGATCGGGCGTCATCCGATGCAAAATGCTCATGCACGTTCGCAGGGACAACCCTCCAATGGTTCAGCGGAGTACCGAACAACTACATCACTTATTTTCAAGAATTTTTCAGACTTTGAATGAAGAGATGGTAGTCGCCACATTTGTAAAGGGACTTTGGGTCAGTCCCTTTAGTGATTCACTACTTCAAAAAAAGACGGAGTCCATGGCTGAAGTACGAGAGCGAGCAATAGCCCACATTGAGGTCAAAAAAGCAATTCAAAGAAAAAATATGAGAGAGCAACAGGAGGATAAGGCCAAGGAAGAAGACAAGAACAAAAAGTGTTTTACTCCTTATGCTCAATTAATTTTAGCATTGTCATTTTCATTCACATGGTTGATCTCGCAACATACTATACACTCTTTTCAAGTAAAGTTATCTATTATTACTCTTTATTACTAATACTAGTTTGAGAAATTTTATTTAATTTTCATATATTTAATTATTAATCCTTAATATATAAGAAATAATTTTTACTTTTGAATTTTTTTTAAAAAAATCAGTTATTGGTATTTAGAAAATAATCAAGTAACAATAATTCAAATTTATAATATCATAATAAATTTATTTTTAAATTATACAATCTCTTTAGTGTTATCTTCCATGAAGATAGCAACATCCAGAATAAGATTTTGAGTATCTTGTTAAATTTATTGATTATGAGATATTACTAATAAATTTATGAGATGTTTTTATTTTTTATTTTTATCTCCCTTTCTAAATTATAAAAAATCACTTGGGAGTAATTATAGTAAAATATATTTTTTATTCCTTCAGTTTTCTCGAACCATAATTTGTATGGTACTCATTAGAAACTAAAATGTTGCTTCATCATCATTATCATAATGGACCTCTCAATCGTCTATTATACTTTTATTGCAGTTGTAGTATGATCTCTTTCATCATAAAGAAATTATTTTTGTTACTAGATATAAAATGTGGTAGTGTAAAAATGCATGTCTAGGAAAGTTCTGGCAAGAAAAAACTTTGTATTTAAGCACGTCCATTAGTGACTCACCTCTCCTTCCTAGGAATTGACCTGGTGTACTAGTTAACGGTCCACAATCATTGTTTCAGTAAACACTATTATTCATAGTGCATAATCCGATTTTAACTCTATGGCAACAATATGATATACATATAGCAAAGAACTTGATCGGACACTTTGATAAATTTTCCATAACCCATGTGTCAAGAATGGAGAAATGATTATGTTGATGTCCTAATGTAGCTCAGCAATAAAAGGCAGTGCACCACCGAACTTTCATACAGGATCGTAGAAGTGTTGAGCAACAAAACATATTGACTAGAAATTCTCGCCAAAGGAGCTATCCCGAGGACATGAAATGTGTCAAGTATTAAATTCTATTTTAGAAGTTTCTATTAAGTTATGTTTTGATTAAATATTTTCAAGGCCACACTCTTTTTATCCTAAGAAGTGTTTTTAATGAGGTCGTCTTTTAAATAAAGTGATTATTATTGGAAAAATATTTCACTCTACAAACGGACCGACTTGGCTGAATCCTAAGATCCGACCAACACGGTTGTCACAGCTTCTACAAACAGGCTGACTTGACCAAATCCTAAGATCAGACTAACTCGACCGTCACGACTTCTACAAACGGATCAACTTCATCGAATCCTAAGATCAAACCAACTCGATCGTCAACGGTTACTACAAACGGATCAACTTGGCCGACGACTTCCACGATCGGACCATCTTAGCCGACGATAACCACAATCAGACTACTTCAGCCAAGGTATGTTCAGTAACTGCTATCAAAATTTTACTCTGACGATTCACGATGGATCTGTTTGATTAATGCTTCATGTCAAGTTTATTTCACAAGATATCAATTAAGTTTCACCCAACTATTTTGATAGAATCCTTTCGAAGAAAGTAAAAACTTAACAAAAGATTGGTGAAAGCTTTGCAGAAGCCTGGTAAACAACTTGGTCGACGACTACAATCGGACCAACTTGGTCGAAAAATTATGATTATACCGCATTTATAACTGAAAGACTCACGTCTTGTCATATAGTGCCTTGAACCATGTGCAAAACTGCTTGTAATGCAAACATTGACTATAGCCTCATCGCCTCGCTCGGCTCGACGCTGGGGAGTTGTGTGTTATTCGGATTATATCGGTAAAATGACCAATATGATCTTAATAGAATATAAACTCGATGTGAGGTAATCGGGAAAATAATTGTTATTGTTTAATTTGTTTTGATGTTATTCTGAAAATAAATTATATGATTGTTATTATTTAGTGTGTTGCAATATTATTCTAAAGATAAAATATGTGATTGTTATTATTTAGACTGTTGTGATATTATTCTGAAGATAAAAGATATTATTGTTATTATTTAATTTGTTAAGATAATATTTTAAAGATAAAAGATAATATTGTTATTATTTAGTCTGTTTTGATATTATTCTGATGAAAAACTCTATAAAGCTCGGAGACCACCTCCAAGCGTCCAACCTTGAGTTTTGGCAAGAACAAATTACAAACATCATCAAACTTAAAGGAGACAACTAAATTTCTTTTATTTACAATATCTTTTCAAATTATAAACATTACGCTAAAGAGTCAAAAGATGCAAATATTTTTTTTATTAATGTAATTGTATAGGGCATCTCTCCCCAACTTAGAATCTTGCTTGTCCTCAAGCAAAGTAAATGAATATATTTGAATTTAAATATCAAACAGCTTAATTCATTAAACAACAGATCAAATTAGAAACTTATGATGCTTCCAAATTCAAATATAGAAAATTATAGACACAATCAATTTCCAGGATCAAATCAAAACAAATAAATGACAATTCATCAAGGAATATCTTCTCATATGCTCACGGGTAAGTGTTTCTCTATATTTTCACTGAATCATAACAAATCACAGTTGCTTTTCATTTCATCTTCAAATCACAAACATATTAGAAACATGAATCTTGAGGTCTTTTCCAGGGTTGTAATGAGGCTGGGCTTCCAAAAAATATTGGTTTTTCTTAGATAACAAAAGCACATCTTAAAGAAGAACATACCTACAATTCAATTATAGAGAACATATATGTTATCTAATTACCACTTTCTTTTGATATCACCTTTTTCCTCATTTTTTTTTTCATGATTTTCATGAAATTTGTCTATCTTTCTTTTCTATTTCTTTTTCTTCTTATGTTTCTGTTTCTTGTTTTTTTTTCTTTTTTTTTCAATAATAGGAAAAAATTCTTCCTATTTTAAACTTTTTGAACTTTCACAATTAGAACCAACCATTCCCTTTTCTATATGTATTGCATCTATGTTCTCCTTCCTTAGACATGCTAAAGGGTAGGAAATTATATCAATAAAGGTTAAGGTGCAATATTAACAAAAAAATTCTTGGCCCAAAGGGGATAAAAAAATGGAATACTAATATAAAGGTTGGCTTTTTGGCCTTGGCTCCTACTTAACACAAACAAATGCCTCAATCATCTTCATGCTCTTTTATGATGCAACAAAAATAAAAATTAAGCAACCACAACTGTCAATTCATCAGTAAAACTCTCAAAAACTGTTTCAGGTTCACACACTCACTTGGTTTAAATGGTCTCATTCCTTTTTGTCTTGTCATTATTTGTCCTAATCAATTATCCTGTTAAATTTTCATGTATCATAATTTTAACTACATTTAAATAGGGATTCAATCATATTTTCTTTTCTAACCTGTGTCTAATTCATCTCACTACTTAATATTTAAACACAAATTCTTTTTTCCACAATTCAAAATTAATATTCTAGTTCTTTTTAATTTGAAAAAAAAATAAACTAGAAAAAAAACAAATTAAAACTGAAATTTAGTCAAGAAAGATAATTCAAGACTTAAAATTACCAAACTAATAAAACAGGAAATTTATTCAAAATAAGCAATAAAAACAAACCAAACAAATAAGCAAATAAACAGAAAACAAAATAACCGAAAAATAAAATAAATAAAATAAGAAAAAATTCAAATAACTGAAAAGAAAAGAGAATTAGAAAGATAAAACCATATTTTTGCTCAATCCTCTCTTCTTAAGAAATCATCCAGCTTTTTGTTAAAAAATATATCTACAGTCTTGCTTCATTTGCTGGATCTGCCCCCCTGAATAATAGAACCTGTCCCTAGGTCAAAAATACATAACCTACAAAATGATTAGGAGGCATATAGGATTTTTTTTTTATTATTCTTATTTACTTTTATTTTTTATTTTTTATTTTTTATTTTAAATAAAATCAGCAAAGGTAATAAAACAACATAAAACTAAAATGTGGACTGGGTTGCCTCCCAGTAAGCGCTCGTTTAACGTCATCTAGCTTGACGCCTGTTTATTTCAAGATGGACAACTCTCTTTGTTGCATCATGTTGTATGCATTCTTCCTCGTTACAAGAACATCTTCAACCACACGATAAGGATCTTTGATGGATCTTTTTGCCAACTGCATCTTGGTGGGTTGAACCTCCAAATCGCCTAAATACAGTGCAGCCTTGTCCACAGATAAAACGCCTATAGACACGGGAAGATTAAAACCTCCTAAGTTCTTAGAATTTTGAAGCAAGTCCCTTTGAGTCATGATACTGCATCTAGCCTCCAACTCTCTATTTCTCTCTTCAATATAGCTCCTATTCTTCAGAAATCTCTCAAATGTTGAATCTTGCTTCAGATTTCCTGCAAAATAATTCCTAGGGAGCAATTTGTCAAAGAATTTTCTGTCCTTCTCTGTTTTTGAAGGAGGATGAGGATATGATAAATCTTTTTCAAGAACACTTCTCTCCTTATTTTTAATTTTTTCTTCCTCACTTCTTTTCATTTCTCTCTCTAACTCCTCAGTCTCATCTTCTTTTTCAGCTATTACCTTATTGCAATGCTCTTTTGGGTTGGTTTGGTTGTCAACTAAAAACTGACCACTTTGTATTTCTTCAAATTGTTTAGCCACTTTTCCCATTTGGATCTCTATATTCCTGATTGTTGCCATGCTATTTTCTTCCATTATGACAAGCTTTGTTAGGGCTTCTTCAACTTTACTCATTCTTTCAAGCATGAATGGATCCTCAACTTCAGGTGAATTGTTCAGATAAGAACAGTGTCCATTAGGATGATCACCTCCACAAAAATCACACATGATTGAGTGACTCTGGCTTTGAGATGACTGCACAACATATAACTGTTGGGACAATTTAGCCATTTGTGCGGTTAGTTGCTCAATCTGTTGTGTCAGAATTTTATTTTGAGCCAAGAGTGCATCTTCTAACGAACCTTCCTTCTGAGTATTTTGTTTATCATGTTGGGATTGATAATCAGTTGACGCCAATGCAGCAATAATCCTTGTCGCTTGTTCTACATCAAGAGTCATCGTTGTGCCGCCAGCTGCAGCATCTAGGAGCATCTTTGTGTCAGATCTGAGACCGGAGAGAAATATGCTCAGTTGAGCAATATCTTCAAACCCATGATTTGGGCATTTTCTAAGTAACATTTTAAATCTTTCCCATGTCTCACAGAATGATTCATCTACTCCTTGTCTGAACACAGAAATTTCAGACTTTGCTTTGATGTAGCGAGAAATTGGAAAAAATCTTTGCAGGAATTTTTCCTCTACGTCCTTCCAACTAGTGAGACTCTGATTTGGAAGTGATCTGAGCCAATCCTTAGCCTTTCCTGCCAATGACAAAGAAAACAAACACATATAAGCATTTTCAAGATCACTTGATTGAAAGCCCATTGTTCCCACCAATTCATAAAATGTAGACAAATGTGAACATGGATCCTCATGATCCATTGCTTTGAATTGATGAGTAATGATGATAGTGAGAAAATTAGGATTTATTTTCAAGGCCTTAGCGGTAGCAGGTATTGCGATACTAGAATAATGCCTTGGTCCTTGGTACATGACATAATCTCCAAGTGTCCTCTTAGGAGGTGGTGCTTGCTCTTCTGCCATGTTGCTTTCTTCCTAAAACATATTAGTGAGAAAAAAAAAACAGAATATTTTTTTTAAAAAAAAATAAAATAAAATAAAATAAAAACAAATCTGCAAAATAAAATAAAAATAAAAATAAAACACTAAAATGACGTTAAGAGAAAAATAACAAAAATATTAAAAACAATATATACAGATAAAACCAAAACTAAAAACAGAATAAAAGAAAACATAAAAACAAAAAATAACGTACATAAAAATAAAAAATAAATACTAGGAATAAAATAATAAATAAAATAAAGCTAAACCAGAATAAAACTAAAAAATATAATTGTAAACAACTAACAAAATTTCTAACTAACTTACGTAAAAATAAAACTTAAGACTAGTAAAAATAATAATTAAAACAAATAAATAACAGTTACGTAAATCTAAATAAAACTACGTAAACTAATCTTAAAAAAAACTAAAATAAAATATAATAAAACAAAATCAAAATCAAAACAAAATAAAATAAAAATAAACTAAATTAAATAACGTAAAGAAAAGAAAAGAAAATAATATAAAATCAACAACTTTCTTTTTTTTAAAACAGCAAATCTATAATAAAATAAAATCAAATCTAATTTTAATAAAATAAACAAAATCAAAACAAACAAAAAAAATAAAAATAAAAATAAAATATTTACAATATTTAGGAAATTATACTCAACAAATCAAATCTGTTCCCCGGCAACGGCGCAAAAAAACTTGATGACTTTTTACGGCAAGTGCACCGCGTTTATCAGAAGTAATAATTGTCCCTAAGGACGGATATCGATCCCACAAGGAACAGTGAATTATCAAGTACAATAATCGCTAAATATAGAACAAAACAATTAAAAGTGTATTGAGAGTGGTTGTGTTGGCGATGCACTCTCTCACTCTCATGTATTTTGATTAACATGTCAATATTAAGTTTTTTAATTGAAATTGATGCCCGTATAAAAATCATTTATATCGATTCCTCGCATATAAATCCTTAAGAATGTTCCCTAACTATCGATCCCTCGCATAATTATAAGAACAACTTAGAACGAAGCTCGGACGTTTAATAGCAATTAACATTTCAAGTCTATTCCTAGCACTCAAATATGTTAAGTATTGTTGTTTAGGTCCGAACCCTAAAAATACCTCCCGGTCAGATTTAAGATTCTCAATTTGTCACGGAAAATTAAAAGTAAAACAACAATACCTACCAATAATCAATCAAGAACTGAATATTAATATATAAAATATCACCTCAATACATAAGAGTTTGAGCAGATTACTCCCAATCCCAAAGGGTAGAATTAGCCACGCATACTTCTATCACCTTCCATTCTCCCAATTGGGTTACAATTCACTCTATGGTGTTTTCTTCTCAATCTGCCACACTAAGGTTGAGCCTCTAGCCCTCTATTTATCCTAGTTTTCTAGGGTTAGGTTGTTTCCTATGTCGCGCTAATGGGCTAAATGATAAAACATAAAAAAGGCCCAATCTTTCTTTGCATCTTTTCCATTCTGGGACCTTTTATCTTTATCTTTTTAGCTCAAATCATTCATCTTTAATCCAAATCTCCAATCTTCCTTAGAAATCTGCAATTAACACCAAATTTGGGAATAAAATACTCTTATTCAAATAAAGATCATAAAAAATGTAAAAAGGTATAAATTCATAAATTAGGGATTATTTTATATGTAAATTAGCAATAAATCCTCATAAGTGCCTATATTTTAATATGAAATATTACTGAAATTAGACACTTATCAGGCATATACACCATTAGCTATCGATTGAACAATTGATTCTTCTTCTTTGATCGAGCTTTCCTTTCTTCCTCTCTCGTGCTCGGTTTTCATTTCTTGATCGGAGCACACCTGTAAAAGGTTCTTCGATGATCAAGTAAGTACTCAGTGTTTGAGTGTAGTTAATGCATTTATAGAGTTTGTAGTGAACTCTATCATTCATAGGTCGTATTTAATTTGAATCATAACTTAAATGGACACTACTAGAAAATTATGAAATAGAAACCAATTTTAGAGACTAAAAATAATTAGTTGTTATATTGACTAAATTAGATATTATTTTAGAGACTAAAAAAAATTGGTTTCTAAATTAATTTCTATTATTGATAAATAGTTTCTAAATTGGTATTTAATTAGCTACCAAAGTTTTAACTACTAATTATTTAGATTTTAAATTTGGTAGCAAAAACCTTGTTAGCTAATTAGATATCAATTTTGAAACTATTTATCAATAATATAAACTAATTTTTTTAAAAAAATAGTCTCTAAAATGGTCTCTAATTTAGTTAATATAACAATTAATGATTTTCTCTCTCTAAAATTAGTTTTTATTTAATGATTTTCTTGTACTGAAAATTATCTATCGCATATCTTCTTAATTTATCTTTGTGCTTTAACTTTAACTAGTCGAATGACCTCCGACATCGAGTGATGTAATTTATTTGATTCGACCATACAATTAATAATATCTATTTAAGAAATAAAATATCATCATTATTAAAAAAAACTAACATTAATATATAATTATTACAATAAAGTACATATTTCATCCATTATCAAACAAGTGATAATATCGTAATTATAAAATTACTACTGTGTTTTATTTTATTTTGTTTTATAAAAAAAAAGTCAATGTAATATGACGTAAAACACTAGTAGTATTTTTTTCCATTATTGGTGGTGAAAATTATTTCCATTATTGGTGCTAGAGTAATGACTTGAGTTCGAATAATTCAAACTTTAATTGAATTGAAAACTGTGTATTAATAAATTGAGTTCAATTAGAGCTGAGCAACACATTTTATCCAAACTAAATATGTTACATCACGTATCAGTGAATTATTGTTCTATTAAATCAAATTGACTTCCAATTAGGGTGCAACATGTTCTATATTTAAATTAATTTATATATGTTAGGGTATTTTGTTATCTTTAATGTTTTAAAAGGGTAGAGGAATGAATTGTAATACTTATTTGACTAATAAAATTGTCTTATGTAAGACTTTTATAAAAAAATTAACATCTAATACAATTTCAAAAGTTTAAAATAACTATTAAGAATATTGAAATTTTAAAAAAAAATTGTTCATTAGTTCTTTTATAACTGAGGAAGAGGTTAAAGAATAACTAGAAAAATAATTAAGAAATAATGTAAGAACTGAGTAAATTATGTTTAAAAGTAAAATTAGTTTTAATAGTATGAAGTATAATATTTTATTAATTAAGTTAAATAAACTTATAAATAGAAGAATTTAATTATTTCAACTTATTTTATAAAAACAATCATCTTTCTAATATTTATTTTCTCTACTTTCTTTTTTAAAATTATATTTTATCCAGAGACATTATATGGTTGAAGTTTATTTGATGTTGTGTGTGGATTGATATATATTATCAATAAAAATTCTTTTGGATTGAGTTCAAAAATATTAGATAAAACTATGTTGAATTGTTGTCTTAATTGACATTTGAAATTATGAGAATTGTGTGGAAGATAGAAGAGTTGTGGTCATATTATAGATGGACGAAAGATATATTTAATTTGTTTACAATTTTAAACGACTTTTAAATTTTATATTTGATTGTATTATGATTAAATTAACTTGGGTTTTTATTTGAAAACTTAATGAAAATAATTGTATAGTATGTTTTGAAGTGCAATGGTTATATAGAATTATATATACGTTATGTTATGATATTAGGTGCATAAATGTTTTATAATTGTTGAATAGATTAGGGTGTCAATTTGAGATGTTTAAGTACTTTGGAATTCTACAAAACTTACAAGTTGGATCTTAGGCAAAGAGGAAGTGAGTTTTACTTTCAGAAATTCACTCATCAAATGAAAAAGTCACTTAGTGAATTTTGACCGAAAGTGAGTGAGGAGAATTTTTTTTGTTAAATTCACTCAATAGTTTTATAGGCACTGAGCAAATCAATGTTTTTTCGAATTAAGTTTAGTGTTTCCATAAAAGTAATGTTAACTTTACAATGGCTTTTGAATCATTTAAAAAAAAGTTTAGAACTCTAGTTATAACTCTTTATTAATGAGTAAAGTTTAAGTGGTCATTCAGTTGAAGTTTTTGTATGTTTTGAATTTTTAAGATAACTAAAAAAAAAAATTTATTGGAATTTCTCATAAAAGTTGTAACTTATTCTCTTAACTTTCTTATAAGTTATATTTGAGTATAAATGTATTGGTAGAACTTAGCATTAGTTTTTATCTTTAACAATTGTTGCAAAATTATGGGTATATTTTACATCTTTCTCTTTAATATTTGAAATTATATAAATTTTAGAATTACTAATACTTTTTTGTAATCGATTCAGATTGATAGGTAATGATAGTGTGATGGTGAAATAATATATACCAAGGATGTAATAATTTGTTGTGTAGTGGTAAACTGCATTGAATTTGGTGATATCGGTAATGGATTATCTTGACTCCTCTATTTACTGGACTCATCAAAATACATTAGGTGATGAGAGTCATTAGAGGTTTCAAATACTTGACTTTCAATTTGAAAGGAAATTGGATCTTGTAAGTTAAAAGAAGTGAATAATGTTATTTGCCTCTTTCAAGTGTCAAAGAAGACAATAGTGTGATAGGTGTAAAATCTCTAAACTCTAAATTCAACGCATTATGTATCTTTCGAAAATCATAAATGTTTATGTGATGAGTTGGATGAGATATGAATGTGATTTTAGTGGGTTTTGACAAAGTAAGATTGCATGCTATGTGATAGGTGATAGGTGATGCCTACACATTATATGTATAGACTTGATTTAGTGAGTGTAAATGAATATATATTTGTTATAGATGTTATAAGTGTTTATTAAATGTACAGTTTGAAAAATAAATTGCTATTATTTATTGTCTTTATCATTAATTTTTTTGAATTACTAGTTTATATTTTGTTGCGTGATTTGTGTTGTGATCTTAATGTGATTGTAGTATTTTTACACATGTGAAAATATTTTGTAGGATAAACTAAAATACGATATAGATATTATTGATGGATTAATTTTTTTTAGTAATATATATAGATTATATGAAAAGGAAATTAAATTGTTTTAAGTAGAAAGTATGAAAATGTTATAGATAAATATAGTAATTTTGTAACCTCCTAATTATGAAAATGTTAGTCTGCATTGAAGTTGATAACTTATCAAAATATATCATATTTGTAGTGTGGGAGGTGATTGAAGATAATTTATTGATGGGAATCCTTAATTTAAAGTAACGTGTAGAGAAGGGTTTTGCATAAAAAATGATTAAATTATAGTGATGACATTGGTTGCGGTTGCGGTTGCAGTTGCGGGTGTGAGAATACATCCTCTTGGGCTATTAAATGGTTGGAGGAGAGAGAAATTAAAAGTAATATATGACGGTAATGACTCATCGTATACTGTGTGTTGCGATTAAATAATTAGTGGAAAAACCCACGATGCCTACCTCCTAATATTGGAGATATAGCTTATTTATCATCTAATATTTATTATTTATTTATTATTTATTTACTATTTATTACTTGTTGCCTATACTTATTAACTACGATTGTATTATTTATAATTTATTATTTCTTATTTTGTAATTTATTATTAATAATTATAATTTCAAATTATTATTTATTACTTACCGTTTGTTATTTATATTTCATATTTATTATTTATCAATTACTATTTATTTTTTATTATTTATCATTTACCACTTATTATGCATTATTTAACTTTATTATTTCCCATTGCTTATTATTTATTATTTACTATTTTTTTAAATAAAAGCTTTCATGTTAGGTATCACTATGCCACTTAAAATCTCAACTAGGCTTACACCTCAAGTAACAACAATCATTTACCATCACATGGAAAAAAATATTATTAAACAAAAGAAAAAAGAAAAATACAAAAATACAAAAATACGGGGGGACTAGACCAAAACCCATATGTTAACAAAAACGATACATAAGTAGACTATACCTATTCATAAAGAATTCTAAGAACAGACAAGGTGGAAGCCTATTATACCAAAGAAAAGGTTCTCTATGAAAAAATCCTAAATTAGCCAACTTATCAGCACACGCATTTCCTTCACGAAAAATATGAGTAACTGTAAACCTAATTTTCCCACAGTAATTAAGACAAGCATTCCATCGATTACGAAACATCCAAGGAACATTTGTCCTAGCAGTAAACGCAGCACAAACCAAAGCAGAATCACATTCCAGCCAGACATTAAGCCCCATCTTTTGAGCTTCCTCCATAGCATGTATAACCTCATAAAACTCAGCAACCAGAGCAGTATGAACTTCAAGAAACGCAGAAAAAGCTCCAATAAATTCCCCCATACTCCCACGAAAAATACCTCCGCAAGTAGCAAGACCAGGATATCCCCTAGCAGCCCCATCAATGTTAATTTTTACCCAGCCTGGTGAAGGAAATTCCCATCTAATAGGAAGAGGACATAGAACTTTACCAGTACGAGTGTTAATACCAAAAAACTTTAGCACATTGAAATCAAACATATCATTCTTCATTGAAGCTTTAGACGAATTACCCACTAGACAAGTTAAGTCTTTAATAACCAAAATAGCCCTAGAAACCTCAATCTTATCCTGAAAGCGAGCATAATTCCTCATACGCCATATCATCCAAATAGAAAAACTTATCACAACTAGCTTAATTAATTTAACCAACGGACTACCATCACTCTTAATAAAAGAAAGAAGATCATCCTTATTAGAGAAATGATAAGTAGGAAAAATGTGTTGAACCCAACTCCAAATACGCAAAGCATTAGCACATTCAAAAAATAAATGTTGAATAGATTCATCGTGTACACATAGAACAAATATGCAAACCTTTATTTTGAATATGCTGATCTGTAGGAAGCCGCCCATGAAAAACTTTCCAAAGGACAAGAGTTTTGGAAGGCGGAATATATGAAGACCAAATAAATTTACTATTTATTATTTACTATTTACTATTTAAGATTTATTGTTTCTTTTTTATTATATGTTATTTTTATAATTTACCATTTAAACTTACAATTTAAATTTATTATTTAATATTTATTATTTATTATATATTATTTTATTATTTTTAATAATGATTTATTATTGAAAATTTTTATTGACAATAATATATTATTTTCTTTTACTTTTTATTTATTAATATTTTATTTTATTTTTTATTATTTATTATTTATTATTTATTATATATTATAACTTATTCATTAATTATTATTTTTTATTTTTTATTTATCATTTATAAAAATCTTGTAAAAAGTAATATTATTTTCAATTATTTTTATTATTAGTATTTAGTATTTCATATTTATTTATTATTTAATATTTTCCATTTCTAATTTTTATCCTTATCATATTTTATTTATTATATATTTTTATTCCTTTTTTCACTCATTTACAATATAGAATTTATTTTTTTAACATATAATATTTACTATTTACTAACTTTAGTTAACTTGTTGTTCATAATTTATTATTTGCTGTTTATTACTTATTGTCTATTAGTTACATTTTATTATTTATAATTTTTTTTATTTATTTAATATGTACCATTTATTATTTCTATTTCATATTTATTATTTATTAATATCTTTTTTTTTATCATTTACTATTTTTTTTATATTTACTATGTTTCATTCATTACTTATTATTTATTATTTGTTACGTATTACTTATTATTTATTATTTATTATTTTAATTATTAAAATAAAAATTTAACTAAAAATGATAAGCAAAGATATATCAGTTTTTTCTTATTTTCTGATAACTTTTTTAAAGCACAAGCAAGCCTATCAATGATCTCTTAGATAAATAATATTGGTGTACTGTTCTTACTAACTTTTTTATTACAATTAAAGGTCACTAGATTTATAAAAAAAAAATATTCGTATAATGCATTATATTTTAATATAAGTTTATAGTAATTATACACTAACAATTGTTTTAAAAAAATCATATTTGATTTAGATAACTACTGAACAACTTATTTAGACAACGGTAAAACTTATCAATATTTTTGGTTGAATTTGTAAAACTTAACATTTCTTATTGCCAAATGATATTTTTTTTTTTTTGCAAATCCATTTTTTTATTATCCGATTAATTTTTATATTTTAAATTGAAATCTAATGTAACATTATTTTAGAATTAATTTAATCTTATAAAACTCACTAATAAAATCGAATTATTTATACATTTATATTATAAAATGTTTGAAAATTATTTAAAATAATAATTTTCATCATAGTAAAAGAAATTAATCTCACATTACTAGAAATATAGTTTGAAAATATGTCTATTAATGAATAATAATTCTCACTACAAGTCAACTTTTGAATTAGTTTATTTAAAAAGATTAAAATATTATAAAAGCCTATCATAAATCTATTAAAGGATTGTTTACTATGCATCCTACCTCTATAGTTTGCAGTGAGAATCTCAAGTCTCCTATTAATTTAAGTATAAGTATGGGAAAAGTCTTATCTTTCACACTATTCTCTTTTTTAATTTATTATTCTCAAGCTTTTATTTATTCCATCACATGATATATATTAAAGAATATTGAAATATATCTTTTATTTTTGAATAATTTTTTTGCCGACTGTGGTTTATAAAATATATAATTGTTCATTAAATTCTTCTACATCAGTATTTCTATGTTATAAATTAAAATATATAATTTAAGTTTTGAAACTCTTAGAATACGTTTTCGTTCTTCGTTGTCTGTATAAAATATTTTTCCAAAGTAATTTGTACTGCTCAATATTTAATTTTTATAAAAAATGTATTGAGTATTGAAAATTATTTCAAATATAATATTATAAATAAATGGTCGAAAAACTATTTTCTCAATTTCTTAAAATTGTAATATACGTGATGGGGAATTGCAGTGAGGGAAATACCGTTAGTCTAATAGTAACTTCTTCCAGAGTAAACGATAATGGAAATCCTTAGAAGGATGAAAAAAAATACAGTTTTTTAAAATAAAACTCAAACACATTCTTACTATTTCTATGTTTATTTGGATCTTAAAAGAAATTTATTTCCATAATTTCAAATTACATTTCTTTCAATCTTAAAAAAAATATTATAGTACCTTGTAAAAATAAATAGATTTTAATAGTTATACTATGAATGTATAAAAAATACTTTTGACATTCATATCTGTTGGAGATCCCACATCGACTAGAGATTAGAGCATTTCATTGTATATAATTGGGTGCAAACCTCAACCTTATGAGTCGGTTTTATGGGGTTGAATTAGGCTTAAAGTCCACTTCGTAAGGAGTAGAGGCACACGGTTTGTATATAAGTGGGGTGCGAAATTGATGTAGTAGACAGTCTTTAACACCTATGACACCATAAAGAGATTTGTTGTGTCATGTAAGAATAGTCGACACGCTGCCATCTGAGTTGTACTTTATTTTATAGACCCATTTGCATCCGATGGGTTTTTGCCCAGCAGGTAACGGTGTTAAGGTCCACGTTTGATTTAGCTGCAAGGCGGAAAGCTCTTCGTTCATTGTTTTTTGCCAATTTGGATCAAGAATAACTTGAGCATAAGTGTGAGGTTCTTTTTGTGGTTGTGATGTTAGCAAGATATGCACTATGTGTAGAAGAAAATCGTGAATTAGAAAGAAAATTATGCATAGCATACCTGGTTCCATTCGGCCGATCTTGGGCAGTGGTCGAGTGATTGGCTTGGGATCCCGTTACGTAGTCTTGAAGTCAGGAAGGTGGGGTTGATGTGCGACTGGATCGTCGAACAGGAAGATCGGTTGGAGAAGGTTTGGTAATGGGTGCTAGACTTCTTAGCATGGGAGAAGAAGGTCGGTCTATTGGAGGTTCAGGTGTATTATGACGAGTAGGAGAAGAATGTTGGTTTGATGGAGGTTCAGGTGCATTGTAACGAGGAGGAGGAGAAGGTTGATCGAGTGAATGTTGGACAGGAGTGGGTAAGTCAATGTCAATAGTGGGCAAAATACCTTGTAATGGAGTTGAGGATTATGTTTGGGAATGTTGGTAGAATGGGATTTTATAGTACTCCATTTTTTTTAGGAGTGTACACAAGTGCTTGATTTCAAACTTGTGATTCATAAGAAATAACTAAGATTAAATGGATAATGAGATTTTATTGTGATTAATTCTAATTCAACTTCATAAAACTAGCTCATGAGGTGAAGGTTTGCACTCACCTATATACAATGAAATGTCATAATCTCTAGTCGATGTGAGATCTCCAACAATTAATGTCTATTTTAAATATTATTTTAATTTTTATTATTAACAAAAATAATTAATTTTTAAATTTGTATTTAATTGATTAATTATATATTAATTTAAGAACTATTTATAAATTTTATTAATAAAAAATATTTTACATATTAATAATTTTATTAATTTTTAAAATATTATTTAATTTAACTAATATAATAATTAATTATTTTTATTTTTAAAGAAATTTTATAGAATTGATTTTCTTGAAATAAGAATAAACATACCAACAATGTAAGAGTCAACTTTTAAAGCTTGAAACCGATGTTAAATCGATGCAAGTTTTTATATTCGCTTCCTTTTCACACAGAAAATCCTGTTCCCAGACTAAGCCACACACATAGAATAAAACCTACAAGATAATCAATAAGTCTATATCAACGAAAATAAACCAAGTCTCACATTGTTCTTCTAAATACAAAGTATCACATGTTTCAATTCTCAATATTCTTATTGTTTGAATTGAAGAGTGAAAAAAAGAGGGGGGAAAGAAAAAGCAAAGTGCAAAGTAGAATTGTTTAAATTATAAAGAAAATAAATGTAATTTTTTTTATTTTATTGATAGGATAAAACAAAAAATATATAATAATTTGAAAATGTTAAATAATTATCATATTGTCTTGTTATTGAAAATGGTTTTAATTAAATAAGAGTAAATATTTAGATACATATTATCTTTTGTAAAATAATAAATTTATCTCTTTTTCAGTTAAGTACTACTTAAGAAATAATTCAAGATTATTTTATATGGAGACAAGTCTTGATATCACTACAAGAAAATCATCAAATAAAAATCAATTTTTAGATACCAAATAATTAGTTGCAATAATAACTAAATTAGAAACTATTTTAGAAACTAAAAAAAATGTTTCTAAATTAGTTTCTATTATTGTTAAATAGTTTCTAAATTGGTATCTAATTAGCAACCAAGGTTTTAACAACCAATTATTTAGATTCTAAATTTGGTAGCAACAACCGTGGTTGCTAATTAGATACTAATTTAGAAACCATTTAGCAATAATAGAAACAAAAAAATTATTTAATCCCTAAAATGGTCTTTAATTTAGTCACTATAACAACTAATTATTTTTTGTTTTTAAAATTGGTTTCTATTTCATGATTTTCTTGTAGTGTGTATTTTTCTTTTGTTAAAAATTTTTAAAAAAATTATGATAATAATATTTTTTTTCTTCCTTGTTATTTTAAGGAACAAATAAAAAGTATTTCCTTGTTAAAATTGGTTCAATTTTATTTTGATTAATATTAAATTATTAGAGAAGAATATGTTGCAGAACTTGCAAATTATTTGTTTCCTTTTCGTAAAAATGTGTAACATTTTTTTTTTTAATTATCTGACTGGTTTGCAAAGTATTTTGATAATTTATAATATTACTTAAAATAAAGTGAGAACTAAAAAATGTATAATAATGTTTTGATGGTGATAGTTTAAACAAATGAAACATTATGTGTATTTCTTAGGTGAAATAAGCAAACAAACTAAACATATATTATTTCACATCACATAATTACTATATTTTGAGTGATATCAAACATAAAGAATTTAAATCTCTTCTTTATTTATACACCACAGGTATAACGAAAATGTAATATAAAAGAAAGTGTAAGAAGGACAATACTTATAAATCAAGGAATAAAGTATCTTTTCATACAAATGTCATGACTTTAGACTGATGTTGAACTTTCTTTGCATTTTTTCATAACTTAGCCAATACAAAGAATCAACCCTACATTTCATGTGTTTTCACTCATTTTCTATCTTCAACTGTTTCCACTTTTTTTCATCATCAATAGTTTACCTCTTCGTCGGCACCATGTTCGTTCTCCCTATTATATTTCATCTTACCTTTTGGTTTTCTAATATTTATTTATTTGTTTTGTATGTTTTATTTATTTTAATGTAGGTATGTTGTACAGTGATGATTTCATTTATTTATATATATGTGCAATGCTTTTTATTTTATATTGATATATGTAATTATTTATTTTGTTTTTATTTTTATTTTTATTTTGATATATGTATATAAAATATATAATGATAATTAGATGTTTTTTTTTTAATAAAATTTATCACTTTTTACAAAAAAAATAATCTGATAGCTTGATGATTGATAATGGTAATAAGTTTAAAGACATAAATATTTTTCAAAATTATTAATATTAAATAAGTTAATTATCAAATTAAAATTTATTTATATATTAAAACTTGTAAAACTGATTTTCATAAATATATTATAAATAAGGATATAATTTTAAAAAACTTTATAAATATTTTTGAATTTATAAAATAATTATAACTATATAGAATATTTAAACATTTTAAAATATTAGTTTATAGATACTCTACATATAATATTTATTCTTTATAAAAAAAACAAGTAAATTTTTTTTATAAATATTATTTTGAATTTATAATATAATTATAAGTATAAAGAATATTAAATATTTAAAATACCACTTTAAAATATTTACGTACAATTTTAATTTTTTTTATATTAATTAAGAAAACTTTATAATTATTATTTTGAATTTATCACATAATTATAAGTATAAAGAATATTTAAATATTTGAAAATACACAAATTTTACGTATAATATTTAATTTTTTCTAAAACTCAGAGTAAAAAAACTTTATAAATATTATTTAAATTTATAAAATAATTATAAGTATACAGATTATTTAAATATTTGATAATATCACTTTACAAAGTTTATTTATAATATTTAATTTTTAAAAAAATCAAGTAAGAAAACTTTATAAAAATTGTTTTGAATTTATAAATAATTATAAATATAAAGAATATTTAAATATTTTAAAATACACAGAGTTTACCTATAATATTAATTTTTTTTCTAAAAATCAAGTAAAAAAGCTTTATAAATATTATTTTGACTTTATAAATAATTATAAGTATAAAGAATATTTAAATATTTGAAAATACACAAAGTTTACTTATAATATTTATTTTTTTTCTAAAAATAAAGTAAAAAACCTTGTAAATATTATTTTTAATTTATAAAATAATTATAAGTATACATAATTTTTAAATATTTTAAAATACTACTTTATAAATACTCTATATATAATATTTAATTTTTTTCTAAAATCAAGTAAAAAAAAATTATAAATATTATTTTGAATTTATAAAATGATTATAAGTATACCACTTTACCTAGGTTATGTATAATATTTAATTTTTTTAAAATAAAGTAAAAATTTAAAAGTGTAAATAATATTTTTTGATGAATTATTTAATTTAATTTTTTATTTTACGTACTATAATTTCTCTAAAATGTGGTTCTTTAGACCTAATGATTAAACTTATATAATTGACAAAGATTTGTGATCATGACTAATGATAACCAATTGTCTATGTATTTCGAAAATTTCGAGATGTATAGTACGAATGACATGAATCTTGATGTATTGGTGTCAATTTCACACTAATTTCACAAATACAATAGTAAATCAATTTGCGGATACAAGTAGCAACAGTGACAATTCTTTGCATGATTAAACATGGATTGAATGTGTTGTATGTGTTAACCGAGACAAATAAAGTTATATCGGAGTTTATTCTACAAAAAGAGCGAATTGATCTTATACTTGGTCCATACTGAAAGATATTGTAACATTATTCACATGGGTCTGGAAACATTTATTAATTTATGTCAACCAATAAGAGGAACGGGGATGGTTAAAGAGGCATTTCAATCTATCGCTGAAGAACAAATGGCTAAATATTTACACATCATTGGCCACAATGTCAAGAATCAAAGTGTTTCGTTCTTCTTTCATTGATCCGGAGAAACAGTTGATGTTGAAGGAAATATTGATGTTGCGGGGAGAGTTCTTAATTCAACCAGTTGGGACCGAGGTTGAAGTTCATATCTTAAACAACAATCAATTTTTTCCATACTTTAAGGTATGAATATGAGAAACAATAGTTAAATATTTAATTCATGTTGTATGTAATACAAATTATTGATAACTGTGAATTTGTTGTGTATTAAGATTGTTTAGGTGTCATAGACACCACTCATGTCCATGTTAAAGTCCTTCGAGTTGATGCTCCTCGTTTTCACAAAAGAAAAAAAGAAAAGACTGGCCAACGCAAAACGTATTTGTTGCTTGTGATTTTGACATGAAATTCACGTATGTTCTTGCCAGGTGAGAAGGAACAAAGGATATTGAAGGATGCCTTTGTACGAGAGGATCTATTGGTCATTCTGAAATGTTAGTTGAGTGTGTTTTCAAGTACAATAAATATTCATTTGGTCCCATGACTTATAAGTAACAAATGTTAATGAATTGTTGTAGGCAAATACTACCTTGGAGACACAGGTTTTATATGAGGTTGTCGCTTTGTCATCATAGCGAGTGGGTTATGCTATGGAAGAAAAAACTGCAATATAATAGACGCCATGTTGTTGCAGAAGAAGAACGAAACTCCATATTTCGTGAACACACACGCACACTCCGTCGTACATCGACTTTCCAGTACTCTGAGTCTGATATATGGGAAATGTTAGTGGGGATGAACATACAGGATGAAGATTTGTTGGATAGCTGTTACGAATTCGTTTGTGGTCATCTTAATGCGGTAAAACAACTCTTGACCTGCCGCCTCTCGAGCGATGAATGAGAAAGCTAGCGAAGATAATGACTACAAATCCCTATACTACATAAAAAATTTGGTTGTATTTTATTATGCATATGTTTTTCTTTTCAGATATGTAATCTTATTTATAAAATGAATCCCTAGACAAATTAAGTACTTCTATGACTCTTTTGTATAATACATATTTCAATATATCATTCATATAATTTTTCGAAACATTATTATTATTATTATTATCATTTCTTTCATGTTTTCTTTATATATACATTTGTATTGTATGTTTAATATTTATTATGCACGAACTTTAGCAATAAATTTTGCTTTAATGAATTAAAATATTGCATTAATTTTATTTCATAAATATTTTTTCTTTATTAAATTATAGCTCCAACACATTATCAGAAATAATTTGTTCAAGTACCATAAATAATCTTTTAATTGCTTACAACTATAACTCAAAAATAAACAATCCACAATTACAACTTTGTTCTTAATAAAGTTTATGACAATCATAAATATGGTCCAAAAAATTTACATAATTTATATTTTTTTAAAGTTAGCTCGAGCACAATACCGAAAATATTGTTTCAATTGCTGAAAATAATATTTTAATTCAAGACAATTATAATTCACAAATAAGCAATCAAATTAATTTTTTAACAATTTTTAAATACAAGGACAAATGTGTAAAGTACATTTTTATCAATTAAAAAAGTACAATTTCAATCGCATTCATCACATCATTCACAAGCTTTCATAAATTTTTCCTACATTTCCCACTCTATTTACCTTAATCTAAACACTCTAACTTTTTTACCCTTTCACTTCAAATTATCTCAAATTCACTCTTCATTTTCATTTCCTAATTCAAACAAAACATAAATGACAAGTAGGGTTTTAATTTCGATGAAATTGAAAGAATTGAAGAAGAAATTCTTTGCTTAAGAGAATTGAAGAAAAGTTATTTTTGAAAAGTTTGAAATGGAGGTTCTTAATTGAAACACAATAAGTTACATAATACATGTGAATTTACACAACAAAAATCACTTTACAAATGTGTCTTCCATAAACAACTTTTCTCCACATTAGGGGCACGAAAACCCCAATTTTCAATCATCCATATTGTATCTCCTTTCTCCATTTTTGTGATGGGAACTAAATTACCTAGGGGATTTAAGGTCCCTAAATTTACTAATCTTTTATTTGGATAGGAAATTTCATAATTTCCAAGACATTCCAATACATTGAATTTGAATTAATTTTATTTTAAATTGTTTAGGTTTTTTAAGTAAGAAAATTCAAATTTAGTGAATTTTAATTTTCTTGTTTATATAAAGTATTTTTACTATCATGAAGTTTAAAAAATTATTTAAATATTAAATAATTGTTAAAAATTCAAAAATATCAATATTCATAATGTTAGGTGACATTGGTAAGGGGAGTGTAGCTTATATTCGTCTTAGGAGGAGTTGGGAAGGGGAGGATACTAATGCCTATAAGCAGTTTTTGAGGTGTAAAGCGCAGGCTTCTGCACTTGTTACTGCTTGGGAGTGCAGGACAATAAGATAGCCACCAAGGTCAATTTGGAAAAGCGTGAGATCGTGTTAGATAGTCATTTGTGTAATTTTTGTAGGGTGGAGGAGAAGTCCTGTCGACATTTGTTTTTCGATTGCAGATTTGCTTGGCTAGTTTGGAGTCACTGCTTTGAATGGATTGAAGTGCAGTTTGTGTCTCACAATGTTCCTTTGCTGAATTTTTCCCAATTCAGACTAAAAAATGCTTCTGGGGATGTATGGGTAGCGGTTTGGATTGCAGTGGTAAGCGAACTGTGGAAGCACAGGAACAATGTAGTCTTTAATAGAGGTGTGGCTGACATTTCAAAAGTTTTGCCTTAGTTCAATTAAAGGCTTGGTCATGGGGTCATTGTCAAGTCTCATGCTATGTTTTTTCTCATTTTCTGATTGATGTCTTGACCCTCTAATCTATATGAAGATTATTTGTTGATGTTTTTTCTAGGAGTTTGTTTTTTAGGTTAGATAGTTAGGTGAGTTGGCTTGAGTTTTTTTATACGGATTTAATCACCTTAAAGTGATTCATATTTATTGATTTTTTATTGTCGATAAAAAAATGACATCTGTAAAAAAAAAACACGATCATAATTAATATTGATGGGAAGTTTTCCATCTAGTAATAGAGAAGAGATCCTACCAAACTATTAAAAAAAAAATAACATTTTTATTGAAAATAAAAAATTCAATGCAAACATCGAAAAAAAAAATTACAGCAGATGTCAACTCAAAAAATATAATTCACAACCGCAGAAAAATAAACATCGACAAAAAAAAAATAATCACGACAGATGTCAATTGAAAAAATCTAATTCACAATCGCTAAAAAAATAATCTCCCCAACATTGGTCAAAAAAGCTTAACTAATATCGAGAGAAAAAAATAACGACACGATCCAAAAAAATTCTAAAAATAATTAAAAAAAAACTCCTATTAACATCAATAAAAAAAAATTAGTTGACATCAACTGAAAAGTAATCATCCTATCAATGTTTTAGTCTTGGTCTAGCCCATGACACCACTACCAAAATCAAACTAAGGGAAAACTACTAAGAAGAAAACATGAATTTGAGAACATACCATATTTTCAAATTCTTACTTTTTAGATAGAAATTGAAATTCTATAATTTTAAACACCTAAATTACTCTACTAAAATCCTAAAATTTCAATTATTTTAAAAAATAAATTATCCAAATAACATATTTTATCATAAAACATGTTAAATTCTCTAAAAAAAATAATTGTCTTCTTAAAATTTACTATCAAATACATTATAAGTTTTATGGTTAAGTAGGGGAACTGATATCTAAACACGTAGCTAGATAACAAATTGAATGTGGACATGTTTTAAAAGAGTATTTAAAGATGAAGTATTGACATAGTTCACTTACCAAGAATGTTTTTAGAATCTTGACTTCAAATTTAATATATAATTGGGATCAAATAAAATGAAATTTTCATAAACAACTCCCTGAAAGAGAAACTAGAGTAAGTCTAATGAATATTAAAAAATATATAACAGTAAAAGTATGATGATTATCTAAATCAATTTTAGCAATTGCAGTTTAAATGTTTCACTCAAATTCTAGAATATGACACAGTTGAGTGACAAAATAAAAAAGATTAAACAAATAAAAATAAAAAATATATAAAATGTTGATAAACAAATTAAGAAAGATCAAGGTGAAATTTTAAAATGAACATGAAATGGATGACAATAATGATGTGTTATATAGATACAACAATAAAATATCTTATCAATCTATTTTAATTATTAATCACACATTTTCAAAAAAAAACCTGTCCATGTAATTTTTTTCTTAAAAAAAATGTACTTTTCTTTAAATTTCATACTAATGGTATCAATAACCGTGATTGTTATTATGCCTCAAAGATTGTCATACATCATTTTAAAATTTACATTTTTTAAGGAAAGGTAATCAATTCAAAAAATTACATTTATTGAAATATAAAAATTTAAATAACTAAATATTGAACTTACTTCAATAATATTTAACTAAGATAATTACAAAAGCTATAAATCAAAATGATTATTAGAACCTGAAAATCGTTGAGTACTTAATCTATAAAAGAAAGAAAAAAACCAAGCCCAAATCAAGTAGTTATAGTGCTAGATCGGTTCTATTTTGGGCCATTGAATTTAAGGCCTTTTTGGTAAAGAGTTAACCAAATAAAAATGAAAACAAGATTGGCGTCGCCCGGACTCGAACCGGAGACCTTCAGTGTGTTAGACTGACGTGATAACCAACTACACCACGACACCAACTTTGATAATGTTTTAACTGTATTTTATATTATCAATATTTAACATATTTATATTATTATTTAACATTAACTTTAGTTATATAACGACAGAAAGAAAGAGTAATGACTTTTTATATTACATATAACTTTACTGTATTATAATTATTAGTTATAAAAATTAAAATATTTTAATTACTTTTTATTTTAAAAAATGAAAGCATTGTGTATAATATTTAAAATTTTATTTTATAATAGTCTAGTATTACAATATCAAAATGAATATATAAAAATAAATAAATTAAAAAGTCTAAGAAAAACGTAATTATTTTCAATAAAAATATACATTGAATGAAAAAATAAAATTATCATATCAACTTACATTAATATATTAATTTTTATTCTGATTTAAATTTAAATTATCTGTAATTAGTGAAAAGGACTAAAAGTGATTGTTAAAAAATAATAGAATTTTAAAATTAATAAGTACTTTCCTACAGAAACTAAAAACAGTCAAAGTGAAATTTACTAAAATCTTATTTAAACGTATGAAATCTAACAATGATCAATATTAGTTTTTTTTTTACTGGATCACATTTGACGTTTAGGTAATGGCTAAAAATACCTTTAACGAGACAGAAGTTTTTTGTTTATTTTTAGATTTCAATTTATATTAGTTCAAGGGGAAAAAATATAGAAGCATACATCAACACTCTATAAAAAAACATTGTTACTATATTAAATAATAAAATATATTATAAATCAAATCATTAAGTGCGTAATTATTTTACTGGATGACAAGTCCATGTGCAAGTTCACACCCAAAACTAAATCATTTTCAATTTTTACATACATATATATCCGAGAAGCTGTCAACTCGACTAAACTTTGGGGCCGGAATGGGCCCAAGGTGTGATTTTAGTGAAAGAGAATAGGGTGTTTCTACCTGCACCCCAACAAATGGATTCCCGCACCCTATCATTTTCTTAAAAGACCATTTTATCTCTTTTAAAAATTATTTCAAAATATAGGGTGAAGAAGTACCCAATAAAATATTCAAGGTGTCGTAAGTAAGTCATCTCAGTCCCGACGAAATCCCATAATAAAAACCAGCAATTTGTTTTCTTATTAGAAAAATAAACGAAAACAAGATTTACCTAATAGACATTAAAAAGCAAACAAGCATACGAAACATCTTTCTTCGCACACTGTTAAGACATAAAATTTAAAATTACATTATAAACAAACTAAAAACTTAAAATATAAGTTTATATGAAAAAATATATAAAAATCAATTAATTTGAACTGACTGATCACCACAGAAAGTTAAAAGCCCAAAGTAATCTGTTATGACTAAAATATTACCAGTCAAATTAAGATTTGCTTATAAATAAGATATATAAGATATAGTATATAAGACAATCAATAAAATCCTCTGAAAACAGTTACTACACAATCTACCTTATTAGAATCAAACTAGAAATCATAATCAGCTAAACTTTAATTCATCCACTCATTTCATTGGAAGAAAATGAAATCAGTTACAATTAAGAACAAATCACATAATCATAAGAAACCACAATTTACATTGATTCTCATTAAAACCCTAACTTAAAAGAGGAGAATCAACCACCAAAACCGTAGAGAGTCCTGCCTTGCCTCTTGAGGGCGTAAACAACGTCCATGGCAGTAACAGTCTTCCTCCTAGCGTGCTCAGTGTAGGTAACAGCATCACGAATAACATTCTCAAGGAAAATCTTGAGGACACCGCGAGTTTCCTCGTAGATGAGACCACTGATTCTCTTAACACCGCCTCTGCGAGCCAAACGGCGAATGGCCGGTTTGGTAATTCCCTGAATGTTATCACGAAGAACTTTCCTGTGCCTCTTGGCTCCTCCCTTTCCCAAACCTTTCCCTCCCTTTCCACGACCAGACATCTTTACACTCTTCTTTCTCTTCTTCTTCCTCTCCTTCGGATTCTAACGGTTTCGAATTGAGATGTGATGCCGCGAGGTTAGGGTTATATAGAGCCAGCATTCCATGGGTGAGATTTGTGTTTTTGTCTGCGTAGGGAAAATCCACGCTGGTCGTTCATTGTCATCTAATCCACGGTTGGAAACTGCGATCCGTGTCATTGCCATTGGTTCGTGCGCAACCGTTTATCGTGCGAGATCGACGGTGGATTCGAATCACTAATCTACTAATGGTTCGCTAAGTTTAAATATTGAGAATACATTACAATTATAAAATAAATCAAATCCATTTCCAAAATACAATATCTATGACTTCTACAATTTGTTTGTGACTATTATCTATAATCTATAATTTCTATAACTATTAATAAGAGATTTGTTTTTAACTGTTGTTTTATGTACATATTTCGTTATTAATTATATATTTGTTAATACGATCTATTCTATTTTTTTTACTTACTATTTTTTTTAATTCAATTATCTATTTATAATAAAAAATTATCTATAATAAGAATATTAGTCATCTACTAATATTTCTATTCTATTCTTAGTTATTATTTTATAATGTGGTTGTTATATTCAAATATTTATAATTAACTTACATAAATATTTATAAAAAAAAATTATTAAATTAAAAAAATATAGATATGCATGTTCATGTGTTTTTTAATAGTATCTATAGCAATATAGATGACGATTCTCTTTTTTTTACATTTATAAGTTTATATTTATATTTATATATATATATATATATTAATTCAAAAATTGTTATAAATTTAAAGTTGAAATTTCATCATTCATAGCTTGAATCCTTGAATCGTGTTTAGCCTCAACATAATACTAAGGGTAAGAGATTGAGAATCGTTAATGAAAAATCAATTTTTTTTATTTAACCTTACAACAAGCATCACAAACAATATTTTTAGAAAAAATCAAAGTGGGATGAAGTTGTTTCATGACCAACATTCTTTCAATGGATAAATGTCTTAATTTGCATAGCCATATATCAATGAGTAGTTTATTACAAGAATTGAAAGCTTGGAGGGATTCGATATAACAAGAGATGCAATGGCTTTTGAATTTGTAAAGATTCACTTCAACATTCACTGTATCAATCATCCTCTTGGTGGTGATATATTGTATCATATACTTATTAGCCATGAAAAACAATTGATATGCATGAAATTAGTTTATTTCAAGAGAGATCAAATTGTATTTGAAATTCGATAGATATAACACATCAACTAGATCAAGAAACTCTAAAATGTGTATGATACTATAATATTTAGCAATCAACTGTTCTCTATTGGGAAGACTATAAATTATGGGTATAATTTGTCTATATTCACTATATAAGTCAAGAGAAGATGCAATATGGTCAGAAAAATCATGAGTTAAGAAGGCAAGTATTGCGATTAGGATGATTGTTTATGGTGCAAACAAAAGGTAAAAGACTTCCAACAAAATCAATTTTAGGAATAAAACCAAGTTTTTTAATATGAGTACTTTGTGTAGATGAAGAAGATCTTGCAGTGGATGTCTGCTACAATAAATTAATTAGAGTTTGATATTGTTGTGAAGTTAATTTCAATTATGAATTTTGTGTTTCCTGAGTTGTGACTGTCATTATTGTTTTTATAGTTATGTTGTTAGTGTTAGCATCATGTGCCTTGTACAAATGATGCCCAAATGGATATACATATTTCTTGGAGTATTCCACCTCATTGTGGTTGTGATTCCACAACAATTGCATACCATCTTGCTTTTGTCACCATGTCAACCTCTATTATTATCATGAGAAGTTTTACCCCATGTCCCTTTATTTGATGAGAAATTGTTTGAATAACCATTTTTTTGAACAATCTTCAACAGTTTGTTCATTCTTTCCATAATAACTACAAAGATTTCACAAATAACAAGCATCAAATGCATTAACCAAGTTAAGATCATTTGTACTAGTTGTTCTATTGAATTATTTTTCTGATTGAGTAACGTATGAGAAAACTTTGTTAATTGAGGGAATGGTTGATAACTATTTTACAAGAAGTGTACCGAGTCATCAAAAGTAATAAATTATTCCTAAGGAAGAATATCGAACCCATAAGAAATAGTTACTTAAAATCCTAATCTTAGCATTCACTAAATGTAAGAATATGTACAATATTCAAGTTGCTTCTTTGAATCAAAAACAAACAAAAAACAAAATTTGAGGAGAAGAATGAGGAAATAAAAGCTACAATATCTCATAAAATGAATTTGGAAGCAAATATTATGCAAAATAAAATAATTATGGAAAGTTGGAAACATTAACAAAATCTAAGCTACAATGTTTTCCCGAGATCCTTGGAGCAGAAAAGCCTATAAATGGACCCAAGCATCAAGGAGAAAGGGGGAGCTTCATATGGTTTTATTAGTTTCTTTTCTTCTTTGTAATTATTTTGTTTTGCCTCCGCATGGAAGGCTAAACCTTTTTGGTCGTTTCCTTTGTAATTTCCCATTGAGTTTTGAGGTTTTGATCAATAAAAGTTTCATTTTTTAAATTCTCTATAGCAGTTGTTTTAATATTCTAATCTCCTGGAAAACTGGTTTTTGTGAGAGGTTGTACTTGAATGCATGATTAAGAGTCTTCCTTATCCTAAACTTTGATTTCTTAGTTAGTTCGTAATTTTCTAATTAATTTCTTAGGTGCATGATTCAAGAGAGAGAAGATAAGCACTCCCATGGAGTATACGCATGGAACAAAGTAGGTATTGATTCAACCAATAGACACGCATGTTTTAGCGGTGAGTTCAGTTGAATAAGATTGGCAATGTTCAATTTGGTTTAGCTCTGTTGGAGGATTGAGAAATGATTAATCTTTAAAGAACATGTGAAGAATTCAATGGTAGAAGAACTTGAGGATCAACCCCTTTTTATTTTTGTTTTAATCTCTTTTATATTTTATGCGCAACTATCTCAACCCATTTTTTTTTATTGTTATTGTTAATTTTTATTACTTGCAAATAGATTCTAAACACTGATTTACTGATTTCACTATTGGATTATGGGGATTGAGTGATTCGTCTAGGATTAAAGAATTGGTCAAAGTCATGGAATAATATAAATGACGCTAGTATTAAGGAAAGACAATAAAAGTGCACAACTGAGCTTTGAAGAGCTCTAATACCATGTAAAATTCATGGCATAATTTATTCAAAGACAGAGAAAGAAACAAAAGATATTTAGAAGAAAAGAATTATTATTTCAAATATTATTATTTACTCACATATTATAGCATTTGTTACAAGTTATATACATAATTCAATAATAAAAGACAAATTTTGTATAATAATATTTATTTTAATTAATAATAGAGATAAGGTTAATACTAACTGAGATAAGAACAAAGATAAAACTAATAATCACCTTTTGTCATACTGCTTGATTTTCTGTGAGCACTGAGCTTGAGTTTTTTAGAAAAACTTCTTTGAAGTTTGTTTGACTTGAGGGATTCTCCCACATATGTAGCTCTTTTACTTCATTGTGAATCTTTATTGTTTCTCTTATCAACTACTGGTACAAAATCCCAAACAACCATAATGAAAAAGCATTTGACATTTAAGCATCTCCTCATTTGTGTTGGTGCAGATCTTATTAGCAATCTCCTCTAGATGGTGGACAAAAGAGTATGTAATGTTATTGACCTCTTCATCTCCATTCCATATCCAAAATGCATCTTTCCTGGGGTATTCTTGTTTATCAATATCGACAGGAAGTTTTATGTTCCTTAATTCATTTTCAAGTTCCCCATGAGACTTTATCCTTGTTATCTTTTCAATGCAATTCAATGTGACGCCAACTTTGTTCTTGACACTCACCACATTCTCATTAACTCGATCATGGAGATCCACAAAAAATGTTTCATCTTCCTGCAACAATAGCTTGATATTTTCCATTGAGTGTGCCACAAAAAGTAAGAGATCTGCCATTGTTGATAGTGATTTCAACATCTTTTTGTAGCAGGCATTATGAAATGGAACGAACCAAAAATTTGGCTCTAATTCAGCTTCCATTGTGACCTCTTCTAATTGACTCACCATAGATTTCAACTTCAGATGCCCTTCTTTTGAAGCTTGATAGCTAAAAGATGACTTATCTTTTTCATTAGGAATGATAATGGCAATATGGCCAATGCAATGTTGAAGAGATCTCAAACATTGAGCAAGTTTAGCTTTTGCTAGAGTTGAAGCTCTAAAAGGATTAAAAATTATCTCAACAGCAACGAAGCAAAGGAGTCCAATTGTGGCCTCAACAATTCTAGCAAGTGCAAATTTACTTGGATCTTCATCGTGGTTTATACCAATGACTAATAAAGCTCCTGTAACTGCTGAAATCCCACCAGCTTTACCATACATTCTACTATACATAAGAAAAGAAGAGAAAAATACCCATGGTAGAAGAAGTGAGAACCTTATATCCATAAATCTTTGAAAAATGAAGCAACAAAGGACCCCGTAGATTGACCCCATTGCAGTTCCTTGTCCTCGTGCATTTGCAAGTGAGAAGGTTGAATGTTGGCCAGTCACGAAGCAGACAGCGACTGTGAGTCCTGACCAATATCCATTTTCCTTGTTATATGTCAAACCCAAAAACACTGCAACTCCTAATGAAAGAGAGGACTTAAGTGGAAAAACCAAATTACTTTTCGAGGGAAATAAATCCATCACAATGTCTCTAATATTGTTGATGCCCCACTGAAAGTTACCATTTTTCGAAGTTTTTCTCAGCATGGGGTCCATTTTCTTTATAATGGGTGAGCCGTCTAGGAGTAGATGCATGCAGTATAAGAAAAACGAGGCTGGGAGATCTTTATAGGCCATTGACAAATTTTTGGTCAAAATATCTTTTCTCATCTCTGATGTTGTGGTTGCATCAAAAGGAGTAAAGAATTTGGATTGTCGTTCTAATTGTTTGTTGAATTCTCCTATGCATTTCAGTAGTATACCTTGGAGATCCTCATCAATGACCTTTACAGGAAAAGTACAAGTTGATAGAGCAATGTCCATAGATCTTATCGGTAACTCGAAGTATTGTAGTTTATCTTCTGGATCAATCCAATCAGATTTGAAAATTCTTGTTTGTAGTTGTTCCCAATCGAGTGCATTCTGTTTCATAAAAAACATGAAAACCAAACATTTAGCTCCTAGGAAATTAACTGTTTGGTCCTCAAGCCACAAAGATAGGGCTAAATACCATGATTTATATATATTTACATTAACTCACCAGTTTATTTCTAATACTCTGAAGAAGCTTGACTCCTGAAGTAGAGAGAGACTTAGCTTGACTGAAGTAACCAACACCAGCTGAGTTGTTTGAGGCACATATGACCTTTATGTTGTAGTTTAACCTCTCACTTATATTATCATTGTATAGTCTACACAAATTTCTCGTCTGAAAGTAAGGTTAATTGTAATTAGTGTTTATTTACTGTCCTCAAATATCCATGAAATCAATGACAAATTGAAGTTTTATAACAAAAGCAGAACACCCTCTTGAATAAAATGCTATAATTTGTCAGTAGGATAACATGCACAACAAAGTACTTGTGGGTTTACATTGTTAATTCTTTAACATGCTTTACCTTCCAAATTTTTTTCTTTTAATATAGTTGTCTTCCAACCATTAGTGTTGTCTGGTTGGTTCATTTTGTTCCTTCTTATTTGTCGATATGTTAGTGCAACATATTTGAACACGGACACATGATACTTTGTTCGGCTATCCTACAGCTTTTCGAAAATTTGTCCTTATAAATTATTTCAAATTTGTTGCGAGACAATGTTGATGAGAATTAAAAAGAAATTAAGTAAAATATAATGATTTTCAAAAGAATAATAATTTTTTAACGTAGTATTAAGATTGTTTTAAACAAAATGTGCAATATATATGTCACAAACAAATGAAAATGGTAAAAGGAGGTTATATAAAACAAAAGTTTACTTGTTTCTTATTTGTTTAGTTGTATATGTTAAGGAGGTATATTTTCATAAAAAAATACATTATTCTCTTCCTTTATGATGGGTTAAAATAGTAATCATGAGAAAAATAATACTTTTGACAACCATCAGATTTGTATTTAAATATAAATATATAATAAAAAATAAATTTATAATTAAATAATGTAAAAAATATATTAAAATAATAGTATTAAAATTATAATATAATTATATAAAAAATAAGATTGTAACTGTATTATTACCCTAACCATAAATTTCATGTAGAAACAATCACACGGCCCATATTGCTCCTGTGGAATTGTCAACTTTTTTAATAGTGTGGGGGAGTGTTGTGTCCACTGTTCTTTCATTTCCCTTCTTACTTTCAAGTTGGGTAATTGTTCAATCTTACATGCCAGATTTTTGGAGAATTATCATCTCTTAAGATAAGTTTGGTCCAGGGATTTGTTTAATTTATTACTGAATTTGACTATTGGGGTGCTAATCCAACTCCTATAAATACTCATTCTCATCGTTTTCATATTCCTTTTTTTTGTTCAATCAAGAATCTATTATATATGTCTATATTCTTTAAAGAAGTGACAAAGACTAAAATTAGGGTATAATTTTACAAATTATATATTATACAATAAAACAGTTTTATTTTTTAGCAATGGAGTTATTTTAACTAGCAAATTCCATTAGGTCCCAAATTTTCTAACTTTCGCTCTCCCAATAAAAGTTAAACACATATATACAATTTGACATACAATTAAATGATTAAATGATGAAATTAAAAAAGAAGTGAATGCCAGTGCCAAAGTATTCCTTAATCCTTCCTTTTGGAATGTATATAAGTTTCTTTTCATATAGTTTTGAGTTTTGTTGACTTATGCTGTATGCTAATAGAAGTATCAATCAATGCTAAAACAAGGAGTCCAGGTAGGAACCTTAATTCCTCCTTTCAAGATATTTTCAACCTCGAATGAATTAGTTAATTGATTTTAACTTTTTATTATATTAAACTATACCATAAGTTAATGTTAAAAAATTACTCCATTATCATGTATTTTCAAAAAGATAATTTTTAACATTTTTTTCCTAAAAGAATTGTCAAAATAATAAATTTATTAATTTATCTAAATTATTTCTAAGAAAATCACTAAATAAAAACTAATTTTAAAAATAAAATAAAAAATTAGTTAATATATTAATTAAATTAAATTTTAAAGACTATAAAAATTATTAATATCTAAAGTAGTTTTTATTATTAATAAAATTTATAAACTAATTTTTAAATTAGTATCTAATTAACTATCAAGGTTTTAACTATTAATTTTAAAAAGTATTTAAAATCTTGGTAGCTAATTAGATATCAAATTAAAAATTAATTTATAAATTTCATTAATAATAAAATTTACTTTAAATATTAATAAATTATGATTTTTTTATTAACTTGTCCCTCATACTTGAAAGCTAGTGCACATAAACAAAATCTTAAAGCAACACATGAATCTATCATTAACAATAAAATTTAAATAAGTTACTAACATCTAGATCAAATAAATATGTTAAATTTTTCATAAAAAAAACAAAAACAATTATTATTTAAACTACTAAAAACTATAATAATTAAGTATCATCTTCTCTAAACCTCAAAAATATAATTATTATTGTTCTATTTTAATAAAAATAATTTATTTTTTTTAGAGATTATGCCCACTAAATCCCTGGCCCACACGGTTTCTAGATTGATTAAACACGGGTTCTAGATTGATTAAGCAGGACACAATAAGTGGACCGTGAATTAAAATATTTAACTCCTTTCGTACTTTTTTGTCCCTACTAAATTAAGATTTTATGGTGACTTTTTTCTTCATAAGACACGACTCATTAAAAACACCAAAAATATCATAAACAAATTTATCATAAGGGTGGTGATACTTGACACCACAAACAATATTATTATATTATATTTATTTTATTTTTAATTTAAAATATTATTATATTATTATAATTGGGTGTAAAAGGTATGATAGGTTGTTTACTATATTTGAGTGAGGTGATGATATTTCTACACTTTGTTACACCTTATATTTAACAAAATATTAATATTTGTAAAAAAAAAAATTAATAAAAATATAAACAAAATGTAAAATATTAAAATAATTTTTAAAATTAAAAAAATTATAAATGATTAAAATATTAATATTTATTAGTGCATATAAGATTTAGAAAAAAACATTTTCATTTGATGTTAAAAGAGAGAAAAAGAGAAGTGAATGACGAGCTAGTTTGATAAAAACCAAACTAGAAACAGCAACATATTGGTAAGAAATTGAGTAGGATTATGAAGTCGTCGTTGATTTTATAACAAATATATTGTTCATTATTAAATGTATATTCATGTATGTAGTGGAAATGCATGAGCTACATCACCAAGCTAAGATCATTGAATTTCAGTATGTAAAGAAAGTAAGAGAAAATTGTTAATACCTGAAAGTAGGCGAGGCGAGGGCAAGGGAGCAACATGGCGAGAACAGAAGCCGCAGCTCCAAGGGCTGTGCAGCAGACCACATGAATTGTGTGCGTGGCGAATCCTTCTCCACCATCAATGGAAGTCCTAACGTAAACATTCACTAGCTGTCCAAACGCTATCTGCTTAGTGACCAAGTGGGTGGATTCAACAGGCAACGCAACGAGAAACGCAGAAGCTGCCATGGCGAGTGCAGCCACATGGCTGGTGAAGTTCTGGGGTCCTATCACCTGCACACTGACCAGGGAAAGTATCATGACCTGAATGCTGGCGCAAAGCACGTGCCAGCAACCTCTCAGCGTATCACCGAGTGTGCCATCTGAAACTATGAGGAGCGTTGTTGAGTATATGAAAGCTGGGAATGTGAGGTAGCGTCGGAGTGGTGCAGGGCCATAAAGGTAGCTGCAACCTGCTATGCTGCATGCCAAGGTGGTTCGTAGTGCAGACCTTACACGGCTTCTCCACACCTCTGATCTCGTGTTACTGATTGAAGATGTTTCTGACATACCTAATTAACCAACACTTCCTTCAGAGCTAGTTTACTCACTCAAGATGTTTCTCACATAGCAATACAAGAATTTCTTCACCTTCTTCTACACCTATTTAATAACACTTTGCCTCTATCATCCAACAGAAAATCTTAGCCACTAACCTTGTCAACATTAATCAGAACATATTCAACCAATGGAACTTGACCGAAAGAGAACCACTAATTAAAACTAACCCCAGAAGGAAAAATAAAAAAATAAGACAATTTTAGAAGATACAAAATAATTTAAACTTTTACTTCTAAATGAAACTTGATTTTTTTTTTTAATTTTTTTTTTAAATTACTTATTCAAACAATATATTTTGTCACCAAATATTTTAAACTTGTTATAGAAATAGTTATCCTTTTAAATTTGTGTATTCAAACACTAAGAGAATTAACAAAATAAATACACTTCTAAATAAGTTTGTATTTATTATAATTAATGAAAACACTTTAATTTACTTTTTTTTATATAAAATATGAAAGATAATATCATCTCATTTTCAAGACTAGAAATTTTAACAAGCATATTATTAAATAACAATTAATTAAGTTAAAAATAAAAAATAATTAATCATTAAGTTAGATACTATTTATACACCAATAAAAAAATCATTGATATCTAAACAATTTTCTATTAATAGAAATTTATAAATTAACTATTTATACACCAATAAAAAAATCATTGATATCTAAACAATTTTCTATTAATAGAAATTTATAAATTAACTTTTAGATAGACATCTAATATTAGCTATCAAGATTTTTTACACTAACTATTTTAAGTTTTAAATTAATATTTAATTAAATTAGTAACTAATTTATAATATAAAATAATTAATAGCTAATGTTAGATAACAATAAAAAATTAAGTTATATATTTTTATTACTAATAAAAAATATTTTAGATATTAATAATTTTTAATATATAAAATAGTATTTAATTTAATAAATATAAAGAGTAATTATTTTTTATCTAAATTGATTGTTATTTGATTATTTTAAGTGATTAGATTATATAACTTGATTTAAAGGTAAAGTAATCTTAGCTATTAATTAAAAAATTAAATATAGTTGACTTTAAATTTTAAATGTAAACCACTTGAAGTTTCGTGATAATATTAATGAGTTAAATATATATCTAGTGAAATATATATATATATATATATATATATATATATATATATATTTCTAGTATGTGGAAAAAGAATGATTTTTATTTTAATAAGTGAAGTTATTTTTTTCTTTTAAAACTAAAAGTTATTGTCTTTTATTCTTAATATTATATGATAATAACTAACTAATCATTTATTTAACAAAAAAATTAACAATACGTTCCAGGTGATACATAACAATATAGTAAATAATATAACTAATTCAAAAAAATCTTAATATCCCTGAGAAAATATTATTCATCTATCTTAATATTAACATTATAAAATTTAATGTTTATTTATTAAATTTTAAATTAATAAAAACTTAAAAAAATAACTAAAAATCACATATTTCATAAATATGAACAATTATTTAAGTTTTATAAAAAATATAAAAAAAAGTTAGTACTAGAATCAAAATCTATTAATTTTACATAAACTAAAAAATATACTTTAGGTTAGTCTCAGTATTATATGATAGTAATTAACTACTTGTTTATTTTTTAGAATTAAACAATCGTTCCAAGTGACAAATACTAATATGGTAATTAAATAATATAATCAATTCAAAAGAACTCTTGCTATCTGTGAGAAAATATTATTCATCTATCTTAGTATTAATATAATAAATTAAAAATAATTATTTAAAATTTTAAATGAATGAAAAAATTAAAAAAGCTAAAACTAAAAATCACATATTTTATAAATATTAAGTTATTATTTTAAATTTTATAAAAATAAATAAAAAAGAGAGTTAGGAACCAGAATCAAAATCTATTAATTTTACATAAAGTAAAAAATATATTTAGACCTAAAGTAAAATTTACGTTTTTAAAGATTTAAAATAATTATTTATGTATTACGATGTGATATTTGACACTTATATATCAATATTCTACTAAATATTTAATATAATTAACGATGTGACGTATAATATATGCTATAAAATATGTTGTCATAATATAATTACATAACATCTTTGTCCATTGCTCTATCCAATTCTGTAAATCTGACCTTCTAGATATTATGACTCTGCAATTTTTAATATTAAATTAACAATATATACACTAATAAAATCAAACTTAAAAGTAATAAATATCAATTCATCTTTAATTTAAAAAAAAAATTAATTTATTAACTAAAGTTTATTATATCATGCACTCATTAATATTAGTATATATAGGTAAGTATTGTTTACTTTATATATATAATGGTTTGGTGATTTTTTAAAATTTTATTCATATTTTTCTTCTTCTTCGTAAATATGTTTGAAATGTATTTACTATAATTTTGTTTTTAATTGGCAAGTGTATGGCAAAATTCATTGGTGGGCACCTCAAAAAAGTCTTCCAACTTAAAGAGATACTTTATGATCTACCCTTTGTTCTATGGTTAAAATGCAATAGGGGTGACGCTTATGTTAAATCAATTGGGAGTGGAGAATTTTTCAAAGATGTGATAAATATAAGCAAATGATCCTTTGTTATTTTCCTTAGGGTAATAAACAGCCGTTTTATGCAGAATTATGGGTGCCATTATTGTTATTGAAAGAGAATAATAGATGAAATTATGATTCGAATGTGCTTCTTTTTTAACTGTAGTGCCCTTTACTGATCCTCGTATAGTTCCTTAGGATCTTTGGAATAGATGAGACAATTGCATAGTTTTAACCAAAATTATGTTCTTTGTGGTGGGTCATATTTACTTGTCATCTTTTGTGGACATAAGAGACTCCCTTATTCTAGCTACCATCATAAATAATAAAGACAAAAAAAAAATTAAAGATGTTATAAAAAAAAGATAAACAATGTTCTTAATGACACATAAAATAATGTTTATTATGTCTAATATTTTAAGTTTCCAGACCAATAAGATCATTCACAATTATATTAAATTATATTAATATGATTATGAATTTCTCTATATTATTACAAGAAAATATTCTATTACTGATGAATTTATTAAACAAATTATGTTTGTTAATAATTATTAAAGAATTCTACTGATAAATAATGATAAATAAGTGTATTGAATAATTTTAAAAGATAAAGCATGATCAAACTCATTCTCATATATTCTAACTCTTCAAGCAAAAGATTCTTCAAAAATTTATAAAAATAAACTATCCAACCGTCATGAATATGTATGATAAGCCCACGTATATTCATTACATTATGGCTTAACCAGATTCCATGAATATTATATAAGATCATGTAGAAAGGATCCAAATATTATTCACGTGTTTTTCTTAATTATCATGCTTCTACAATAATGATAAAATTTTGAGATGATTTATAAAATAGAATTTCATAAATAATATATGATAAAAATATCGTCTTATTTTACAATTTTAAAGTCAACATCCGATTATATCAAATAAATGTTAGTTAAGCAAGCTGATGATTAAATATCCATGTTACTACCAACAATAATAAAATTTTGAGTTGTTTTGCAATTTCCAAGTCAACTAATGGATTACAAACATTTGATATTGATTTCTATTAAATAAAATGTTAGTTAAGCAAAATATATGAGTAATAAAAAACTTAAATTAGTACATCTAACCCAAACCAAAAAATATTTTAAATAAAAATAATATTTCAACGCATAAAGAAATGTCTTGTTTGCTAAAAACATCTTATACGCAAATATTAAAATGTCAGGTGAAGAACTTGCAAATTTGTAAAAGCATGTGAATTTTTAAGGTGTAAGATAGGAACATGATACAATATATAAGACTTTATTAAAAGATAATATAGTTAAGTTCCCTATCTAGCACAATTTACACTTTTATTTCCCTAACTAGCACCATTTTGCTTTTATTTTCCTATCTAGCACTCTTTTGTTTTTATTTCTCTATCTAACACCCTTTTATTTTTTATTTCCCTATCTAGCACCATTTCAAAAATAAATAATTAATTAATTAATTTTTTTTATATAATTTTAATTTTGAATGCATTAAAAAATAAGTATTTTTAATGTTTAAAATAGTTATAAATATAATTAATGAATAAAGAAATGAGTTTTTACAAAATAAAATAAAAAAGTAATAAATTAAAAATGTTTAGTTTAAAATTATTTTTTTAAGAATGAAGAAAATAAGAAATTAAACCCTACAACAACATAAAAGTTGAATCTATAAACATAAATTAATATTTATTATTATTATTGATGATGTAATCATGTTAATTTCAAGTAAAAAATACAGGACATAATTATAAAAAAACCAAAGTCAATTAGTATTAATTAATAGTGGACACACAAATAATATTGAAGTGTTTACCCTAAATGCAAAATCCTAAAAAAAAACTAATGCAAATGTTACACTTAATGCTTAAAAATGAGAAGAAAAAAATGCAAAAATAAATAAGTATAGAAAATAAAATCAACAATAATAAAATAAAAACAAAAAACAAAAATAAATAAACAATGACAGAAAAAAATAATAACTAAAAACATATAAGATATAAAATAAAGGAAAAACAAAATAAGATAAATATACAAAGATATAAAAAAAAATCTAAACAAGATTAAGATAAGAGATATAAGACGATACTAAATAAGTAGATGTTGATCATAAAAAGAAAAATAAATGAAAGATAATCATTCATTTAATATTTTCTTCAATGGTACATTAAATAGTTTATGCGAAATGAAACATAATTAAGGACGAGAAAAGCACAATCCAATAATGTTGGGACATGTTCTTTTTGTGTGTCCTGGTGTTTAACAATATGAACATTTTTTTGTTCGATCATGTTGTTCTCTTATATCAATATCAGTCCTTATTCGACTTGACTTAGGTTTCCCATTTGAGGTTATTTTCATGTCGGGCCTTGGGCATAGTATTTGACTAGTGTATGCAGGCCAATGCTCTTCATTTTTTAGTTCCATCAAATAGTATTTCGTAACATGAAAGATCTCTTGCAATGTTGTTATTTTTATTTTCTATATTTATTTATTTTTACATTTTTCTTCTTCTCATATTTAAGCATTAAGTGTAGCAATTGCATTAGTTTTGTTTTTAGGATTTTGCATTTAGGGTAGATAGACACTTCAATATTATTTGTGAGTTCAATATTAATTAATACTAATTAACTTTGATTTTTTTATAATTATGTCTTATATTTTTTACTTGAAATTTACATGATTACATCATCAATAATAATAAAAATAAATACTAATTTATGTTTATAGATTCAACTTTTATGTTGTTGTAGAGTTTAATTTTTTATTTTCTTAATTCTTAAAAAAAAAAATTAAACTAAACATTTTTAATTTATTACTTTTTTATTTTTATTTTGTAAAAACTCATTTATTTATTCATTAATTATATTTCTAACTATTTTAAACATTAAAAATACTTATTTTTTAATGTATTCAAAATTAAAATTATAAAATAAAATTAATTTATTATTTATTTATTTATTTTTGAAATGGTGTTAGATAGGGAAATAAAAAATAAAAGGGTGCTAAATAGGGAAATAAAAGTGTAAATGATGCTAGATAGGGAATTGAGCCCAATAATCTCATAGTTTTTTTATTTTTTTATACAAAATCACTATGTTACTTAACATTTCAGCTCAGCTGATATTTCAAGTAACAATAATTATTAATAACATAATTTTTTTAAAATATTAATTTATATTTTAAATTTAATTTTATTAGAATTTGCATAAAAATTTAAGTAGTATAAAGTTATTTTTAAAATTAGCTTTGTAAAGTGAAAAGAGAATTAAAGAGGTTTTATTTTTTTATTCTTGTTTTATATGTTGTTGTTTTTTTCTTTCATGTCTTATTTTTCTATTGTAGAAAAGATAGGGGGAAATAGTAAAAATAAAGAAAATATTAAATGTAATAGGTAATGTGATACAAAGAAAATAATGAAGAAATAGATAAAAAAAAATATTTTATTAAGTGATATACAATAAAAATATTTGAATATTCTTTTTGTTAAAAAATAATTTATTCTTACATATTTACAAGTTTGTCTTCATGCTTTTCAAAATATAAAACAAAAACAACTTAAATATGTTACAGAAGAGCAAATAAGAATGAGTTGAGACTTCAATTTATCGACACATTGTTTCTTTAGTTATGTGAACATCTTTTTTATCTTAGTATTCAAACACTAAATACCCATTATTATGATTTTCACACAACGTCGTATACAATAATGCGTCTACTAAAATTTCGTCTATCCATAAAGTGGAGATAATTTGTTTCGGGTTACAATGTACATCTTATAACTTATAAGCATTAGTGCTAAAAATATATGCAAAAAGTATTGTATCCATATATAAAATCTCCAAAAATTATTTTTTGAGATTCACATTTTTTTTTTCTTATCCAATTTACAACTCTTTCCAATAATAAAATATTATATTTAATTAATAAAAATAAACAAAAATTTGAAATGAAATAATAATATCTTAATTGTTAAATAAAAGTAAAAAACAATAATGGTCTCAATGTGATATTTTTCATCCACCCCTTAAAAGTCATTCTTCATCACGATGTTGTCATTGAAATCTAATCCATTTTTAAATATCTTGGACATTAGGTATAGGTAGACATCAACAAAAATGTTTCATGCTGATAAAAAAAAACAACATAAATGTTTCATACATTCACTTGTCATCACTATCACTTGATTTATCAAGCATTGCTATGTGAAACCTTCCCACACAATTAGATACACTAATGTCTAAAATCAATTTCATAATTGATTATTACGAAAAAATATATATTTATAACACTTATTATTAGACAAAAAATAATTAATTACTATATTAATTAAATTAAATATTATTTAAAGATAACAAAATTATTGGTATCTTAAATTGTTTCTATTATTAATAAAAAATTATAAAATAATTTCTAAATTAATGATCAACGTTTTAACTATTAATATTTTAAATTGTAAATTAGTCTCTTAAAAAATTAACAGAGACTAATATAAAATATAAGTAATTAATAATTAAAATCTTGATAGCTAATAATTAGATATCAATTTATAAATTATTTTATAAATTATTAATAATATAAATTAATTTAAATACTGATAAGTTTTTAGTTTATAAAATAGTCTAATTAGTGTATTTAATAATTTTAGTAACTAATTATTTTGGTCTAAAAAATAATTTTTATTTAATAATTTTTTTACGTATATTTAATTGTTATTTTTATAATTACATGTTCATGTATGTATTATAAGGCATGTCCAAAAATAATCAACTATCCCTTAAAATAATAAATTATTTTCACTTTTGTGGCTTGAATATGTCACGTGAAAAAAAAAACAAATTATCACTATTATAATTTTTCATATTGCAATAATCAAACTATCACTATTATAATTTTTCATATTACGATTTTTTTATGAAAAACCTTTCTTGTAGATTTGAATTTAGTTCGTAAGACATTTGAAATCCTACAAAAAGTACAATAAATTTTATGTGAAAAAGACAGCACGGAAACTTTCCACCAAATTTTTAAATACAAGGGAAACATTTATGCAACTTTAATTTCATACGTAACTTTCATGTTAATTTGTAGAAATTATGTCTGCAACTAAGTTTCATATTAATTTATTTCGAAAAAAAATTAGAGGAAATTTAATGTGAATTTTAATATGTATATATATTTCAAAATAATTTATATTTGACAAATAATTTTATATATAATTTTTATATACTAATATAATTATAATTTATTCAAAAATAAGTTTGAAACATAATTACATGTTTTGAAAAATTACCATAAAAATGTTAAAAAAATTAGATAAAATTAAATGTTTTATAATGAAAAGTTAAAAAATATTATGATTTTTTTAACATACATATTGTTAAATTCATAACTTTAACTTTTATCTCATGTCAATAAATAAATTATATAATTTTGTAGTTAGAAAAAGTAATATTTTTAAATGCAAATTTAAAAAAATTATGATTTTTTTTACATAATTATTTTTAAATTCTAAACTTTAATCTTCTCTCATATTAATAAATAAATTATATCATTTTTTATAGTTAATAATTATAATACAAATTTATTACCTGTTTCATAAATATTCTGTTAATAAAATTCAAATATACTATAAAAAAAAGAATATAAAATACAATAAATATATATATATATATGTATTAATAATTACTTATTAACTCTAGGTAACATTCCGAAAATAATTTAATTATTATATATTTTTATATAAATTTAGAGTTTTTTTGAAATATTCCTAATATATGATTAAAACTTATAGAAATATAAATAGGTACAAATTTATTATAAAAAAAAACTTAAAAGTTTTTAAGATTCTCCTATATTTATAATAAACTTAACGATATTAATTCATTTTAATGAATATACTTATTTTTATTTCTTTTTGCAATATATTAAGTTGGATATAGACAAGTTTTAAAATCACTATCAAAAGTAAATATATAAATATTCATATTTTAAGAATTTGTAAAACATAAAATTAATTTGTTCACTGTTAGGTATGATTTGATTTTTCATTAAATGCCCACTTGAATTAAACATCGAAGTCGAATTTCATTATGTTTTAGATCGATTTTTATATTTTTTTATTACCATAAAATTGTTAAAAAATTAGATAAAATTAAATGTTTTATAATGAAAAGTTAAAAAATATTATGATTTTTTTTACATAATTATTGTTAGATTCATAAATAAATTATATAATTTTGTAGTTAGAAAAATTAAATATTTTTAAATGCAAATTTAAAAAAATTATGATTTTTTTTACATAATTATTGTTAAATTCAAAACTTTAATCTTCTCTCATATTAATAAATAAATTATATCATTTTATATTTAATAATTATAATACAAATTTATTACCTGTTTCATAAATAATCTGTTAATAAAATTAAAATACAATATATATATATATATATATTAATAATTACTTATTAACTCTAAATGTAACATTCCGAAAATAATATACTATCACAATACACATTCTATATATTTCTATACAAGTTTAGAGTTTTTCAAAACATTCATAATATATGATTAAGACTTATAGAAATATAAATATGTACAAATCCATAACTCAAAAAAAACTCTAAAGCCTTTAAGGTTCTCCTCTACCTGTATGATCATCTACTCGTGTACGTAGTACTGTCATCGCAGTTCACAACACAACAAGAAAAACAAGAATAAGCTAATGAAAAGAAATTTCATAACATATTTAATTCATGCAAAAAGAGTCAATCAAACTAATCATTTATAAACATTTCTTTAAATGTTGTCATATAAATTTTCAATATCAATTTCATCATTCATATAGAATACACATTGATCTATTTTCAATCACAATCATTGAATTTCATTTCAATCTCACTTCGTCTTCCAGAAGACCCGTATTAAGTAAGTCCTACCAGAGACTAACATCTGATCAAAAGATTAGCAGCGAATCCAATAGAAATGATCAGGATAAGTTCAATACACCTCAAGTAGTGCATCTCATATGTCACGATGTGCATGAACTCCTCCATCAGCTTCTCACTGCCTAATATCTTAGTCTATGTGAATCATCAGTGAAGCTTGAAGATTTTTGTTACCATATAGGCATCAATACTTAATACACAAACAAACATCAGTCCATACATTATCCCAAATGTACAAATCCAATTTCATACAATTTTCATCATTCATATATAATACATATCATTCTATCACATAACATTTTAAAATTTATAACATTCAAAAATCTTTCCAACATTAAAAACAATATTTAACTTCCAAACTATCAAAATCTAATATTTCTACAAGTTTAAATAATATATACACAAACAACACAATATATAAACAAACAACATCCATGCAAAAGAAATTGAATATTGGGACCACGTCCCCTCCACTATTAAAAATTAAAGTTAGTTTCCCTTACCTAAAATTCCTTATTTTGATGGAAATTTCTACCTCAAACTAGGGAATCACTCCAAAAAATTTAGGATTTTAGAGCAAGTTATCCAAATATTACCAAATTTTTGTATAGTATGAGCTTAATCAAATTGATAAAAACACTTTTCTCAACTGGTCCCAGTAAGATTGATGACTAAATCATAGAGTAAAACAAAAAATAAGAGAACTTTAAAGTAAAAATGAACTTACTATTTTTGATAATCTAATCGGATAAAAATGCAGTCAAACTCCTCAGTTACCGTAGGATATGATCATATTTTGAAATAAATAGATGAGATATGAAAAGAGAAATTAAAGAGAAAAGTCAACTGGGTCCACTAAGATGAATGACTAAATGATAGGGTAAAACAAAAAATAAAAAAAATTTAGAGTAAAAATAAACTTACTTTGTTTAATAATCTAATCGAATAAAAATGTAATCTGACTCCTCAGTTACGCAGGATGTCATCAGATTTTGAAATAAATAAATAAATGAGGTATGAGAGAAAAATTGAAGAATAAACAAAGAGGAAAAGAGAAAGAAAAAAAAAAACAAAAATGACAATGGGTTGGGTTTGTCTTTATGTTTTGGGAACAAGGATTACACTAAATATATGATATCATATTAAAATATAATAAGTAATTTGTTCCAATTTCAGTCCATTCTTTATTTTTAAAATGTAATATAAATCAAACTATTAGATTGAGAAAAAAAAGTAAATAAAAATTCAAAGACAATTTTGATCAATTTAAATTTTTTTTTACCTATTTACGGTATTTTAATTAGTTTGCAACGTTTATGCTATCCGTTTTACTTTAGACGGTTTTTTCATCATATAAGTGTAATTTTGTTTGTAATTTATTAATATAAATAATTTTTTTAAAAATCATAAAAATGGACAAGTTGAATTTGAAAACACAATGCTTTCAAGTCCTTCTCTCTTTAAAATCGTGTTTTGTAACATATTAGTTTTAAAGAAAGTTGTCATATCACGATATCAGTTCATACATGGGAATCTTTTGTTTTTTTACTGAAATTAGCCATGTAAACACGATTTTGACATGATTTTTTGGGTGTGTGAATAACAGACCCAAACATGATTTCAATTGTTCCTTACAATTCGGACAACGTTCTTCACGCCGATTTATTTAATAATGTCATCCAACATTTTATAAATTTTATCAATTGTTTTTTAACTAGCAAATGCATAAATAAATTTTAGAGAAACAATTCCCTTTTAGACTTTTAGCTAAGAAAATTAATATAGTCCCTTTTCTCGCGATCCATCTATTACTAATTATATTATATTTTCTTCCATGAAGTGATATGAACCTTCAAAAACATATATAGTTGTTTTACCTTTTTTTTCAATTTCTTTTTATAAGCAATAAAAAATAATTAAATATGAACTATTTGAGAGGTGTTTTAATCCTTATACATAAACACAACCTTTAACTTACATTATGAGATCATCTTCATACAAACTAAATGGTCAAAACACCAATAAGAAAAAGAAAAAAAACGCAAAATGTGACTTAGATGTGACCCGTATCCAAGCCTTTAATTGAACCAATGCAAAAACTTCCAATATATCCACTACATCCCCTTTAAAAATTACTCTTTTTCTATGCTTCCAACCCTCGTTGACTATTGCGATCAAAATCACTCCTCAAACCTCATTTACCAAAGCATGCACATTACACAACATAAACTGAGATAAGTTTAACAGTGAGATGTTGTGAAACGCATTCTGCACCCTCAACCATACAGAACAATGGTTCCACAATAACCATGCAAATCTACACTCGAAAAACAAATGGGTACTACTCTCCTACTCAACCTCTTCCTCCAAGTACTTTACTCTATCTTATGGTACGGAGGTGACTTAAATCCTAAACCATAACTTGAAACTAAATTAATCATTTTCTTAAATGTTTTGCTTTTTGACACATTAAAATGTTATAAAATCACCATATCTTTCCATCTCTTGATAGTAGGAGATCCTTTTCGCCAAGAACTAAAGTTGGATTTAAATGGGTGTGTTTCTTAATCTTGAATAACTATGATAATCCTTAGATTTTTTTTTATATGATCTAAGTCTAAAACTAAGTAATAAGTGTTATATTAAAACCAAAAGATATAATTAAAACCAAAATTTAATTTTTAACTTCTACTCTTTATTAGTAGAACAACTAACAAAATAACCACTAACAAAATATCAATAACTTATAAAATTTGTATTATACTCGTTGTACATAAACAAAGTCTCCAATTAAAGTTTTCTAAATATGAGAAAGTTAAAAAATTACATCGATTTTAAGAGATTTATTACATTGGTTCCATCATTGACGTAGATACTAATAGTTTAGAAAGTCCTTTACATTTAACATTTATTTTATAACCAATGTAATAGTCCTTGTTTGTTTCATTTATCAACTTCTGCAATATATATTACATCAAATTTTTTTTTTTCTGTAATTGATGTAATATGTTCATTTTTACATTAGTTAAAGTTATAATCGATGTACTATCTAACAGTTTTTTTAGAAAAATATATACTTTTTCAACCTATAATTTTAAAAAACATACTACGTATGAGTAACAATAACAAAGCACAGTAAAAATCATCAAAAAAATATAATATCAAAAAAATAATTTTAATTCCAATATTCATCTCAAATATATATGTTCAATAAAAAAAATATTATAAAAAATAAAATATAAATTCTCTCAATCTAAACTTTCGAAATATCTAATATATTTATCTTAATCTAAATAATATTTATAAATTTGAAACATAACAAAAAATAATCTTAAAAACTAACATATTTAAAATTAAATTACAAATATTTAGACATATAGATTATCATCAACAATATTAGCTATTAATATAACAAATAATAAAAGTAAAAAAATGTAAAACACTTATCCGAAATTGAAGCAACCCAAATGCATATCAGTGGAGACAACAAAAAAGGAATCAACCCAACTCGTTGTAGATACCAAAGTACCTCTACAAGCGGCGGTGGAACAAAACTCAACACAATCCAACACTAAAGATCTTTGTGATCCTAAAAGGCAAACACACAACTTGAAAAATGAGATAAAGAAGAGAGTAACTAGCAGCGACAAAATAAAAAATGCAAACTCCCCTTCAATCTAAAAAGCCAAACCCAATAAACGAAAAAATACAATGCAACAATATAGACTATAGCGCGACAAAACACAAAAAGAATAAGACTAAACCCCAACCAACAATGACAAATTCTTCTTAGGTTTGGAATTTGCACATGCAACCAAATGAATACATCTTTGTCAATGAAAATACACCGTTGATATCCTTGCTTATTCTGGGATGCTTGTCGTCTTGCAATACTTTCATAACACAAGATACAAACATATGTACGAGCATAACAATTGCATCTACGAAACGAGTTCATATCGAAGACTCCTTAAACACTTGTTTTATTTGACAAACCCCATGTTGGATACAACCTATTGTTCAATTCTTGAGCCAATTTATGCAGTCAACAACAATTGTTTATGATCATTGTGCAACTCATTATGGTTTAAGATATATCAAGGTCCCTCATTTGCTAGACATTTTCTTTCCCTCTAGTTATACCACTAAATTAAAGACCTTTAGTGATTTTGATTTCGAGCATAAGGTGTTTAATCACCCGATAATGCATCTATTTGGGATCACCCTTAATTTCATGGAAATTCAAGAAACATAATATTGTTTTCCATCCATCTTCTTAAGTAAAATACAAAACTTTTGCCTACTATGACAACCAAGTTGCTAGACATATTGTTTCGAATCCCATCTAATATGCTTTAGGTTATAATATACAATATAATTGGATAGATTTTTTTGCCTTTTATCCAAATCCAAATCCTTTTTTTTTATAGATTTGTACATGGAAAAAATTATAGTATGTTATCTTTTTCTATTCACAATCTTGTTTTTCTCCCCTTCCTCTTCTTCCTTTTGCTATTCACATATAGCTTGCATATTACAATTTTCTAGCCACGCTTTAAAATAGGTGTTTATAGATCTCATATCGTGTGTTTTTCATACTACCGAATTATAGGTATAATGTTTGCACATGGTTATTTTATCATACATTTTTTAATCAAACATTTAAATTTGCATATATTTTATAGAATTTATTGTACCTGATAGATAGTGACCAAGTTACTGTAAAAGTATTTATATTAATGATTGATTGAATAATTTAAGTGGGGAAATGTGGTGGAGGGTATTGTATTACATTACTAATCACATTTTGGTATTATGACAGGAAATTGATCAGTGATGTAAACAACAAAAGTTGTTACTGACTTATTGGGTCGGCTCAAAAAAGTCGGGCCCGCTAAGGGCCCACGATTTGGAAAAAATCAGATCTTGAAACGTGAAAATTATGTGTAGCCAACTGGCAACGACTTCTCGGACTAAAAGAAGATTCTGGAAGGACTTCAAACCCTAATTATATAAGCTATCATATTCTCCATAGGTCTCTATTGAATCACAGTGGTGTCTCGCTGTGGTTTATCATCTTCTTCCTTCCTCTGAGATCTATCGTTTTTTCTTCGACACACGCTGAAAAACAATGGCCGGTAAAGGTGAAGGTCCTGCTATCGGAATCGATCTTGGAACCACGTACTCTTGTGTTGGGGTCTGGCAACATGACCGCGTTGAAATCATTGCCAACGACCAAGGCAACAGAACGACGCCGTCTTACGTTGGATTCACCGACACCGAACGTCTAATTGGTGACGCCGCCAAGAACCAAGTCGCCATGAACCCTATCAACACCGTCTTTGGTAACATTTCTTAAGCACACCCTTTCTGTTCTACATTTTTACCGTGCCAATGAATAGTATCGTGCTTCTCTTTTATCTATTTATCTATGTTTTAGTTTTTGATAATAATAATGTGCATATAATATGTCCTGTTATTTAGATCTACGGTGTTGTAGAAATTTGGTTACATTATTGACCTGTTTTATTTAATTATCTCTATTTTTAGTTTCCATATGAGAAACGTCCAAGTTTTGGTGTCTGTAGTAAGGTTTTTGTCTTTTGTAGCTATTACCGAGGAAGAATATTTAGTTACATAAAATAAATTTTCTCTGTATCGGGTTAGCTTTTTTGTATAGTAACTAATTCTTAAAAAAAAACCGAGGAACTGAAATTTAAAATAAGAACAAATGCGGATATTTAAATATAAAAGGAGGTCATCTATAGGAACTATGTTTTAGAACGGAGACAATTATACATACTAAGTGATAGTTTAAATACGTAACCTTGATCAATTATAATAGAAGCGCTTATCTTTTCAGTTCCAGTTTGCTTGAAGTTTTCGATAATATTTGAATTTTGTGTACTTAGTGAGGTATGCGATGGCTTATTTTTAGGCTTATTTTTGTATCACAGATGCAAAGAGGTTGATTGGTCGTAGATTCACCGATGCCCCTGTTCAGAGTGATATCAAATTGTGGCCTTTCAAGGTCATTGCTGGTCCTGCTGATAAGCCAACAATTGTAGTTAACTACAAGGGTGAGGAGAAACAATTTGCTGCTGAAGAAATCTCTTCAATGGTGCTCATGAAGATGCGTGAGATTGCTGAGGCTTACTTGGGATCTACAGTAAAGAATGCTGTTGTTACTGTCCCTGCTTACTTCAATGATTCTCAGCGTCAAGCTACTAAGGATGCTGGTGTTATTGCTGGTCTTAATGTCATGCGTATTATCAATGAGCCTACCGCAGCTGCCATTGCATATGGTCTCGACAAGAAAGCAACAAGTGTGGGTGAGAAGAATGTGTTAATCTTTGATCTTGGTGGTGGGACATTCGATGTTTCTTTACTTACTATCGAGGAGGGCATCTTTGAGGTGAAAGCCACAGCAGGTGACACACATCTTGGAGGAGAGGATTTCGATAACAGGATGGTGAACCACTTTGTACAAGAGTTTAAGAGAAAGAACAAGAAGGACATAAGTGGAAACCCCAGAGCACTTAGAAGGTTGAGGACCTCATGTGAGAGGGCTAAGAGAACCTTATCTTCTACTGCCCAGACTACCATTGAAATTGATTCTCTATACGAGGGAATTGATTTCTACTCCACCATTACTCGTGCCAGATTTGAGGAGCTCAATATGGATCTCTTCAGAAAATGTATGGAACCAGTGGAGAAATGTCTAAGGGATGCTAAGATGGACAAAAAAAGTGTGGATGATGTTGTCCTTGTTGGTGGTTCTACCAGAATTCCCAAGGTTCAGCAACTACTCCAGGACTTCTTTAATGGAAAGGAGCTTTGCAAGAGCATTAACCCAGACGAGGCTGTTGCTTATGGTGCTGCTGTTCAGGCAGCGATCTTAAGTGGTGAGGGCAATGAGAAGGTTCAAGATCTTCTCCTTCTTGATGTTACTCCTCTGTCTCTTGGGTTGGAGACCGCTGGTGGTGTGATGACTGTCCTGATCCCTAGGAACACCACTATTCCAACAAAGAAGGAGCAGGTTTTTTCAACATACTCTGATAACCAGCCTGGTGTGTTGATCCAGGTCTTTGAGGGTGAGAGAGCAAGGACCAGAGATAACAATTTGTTGGGCAAATTTGAACTTTCTGGTATTCCTCCTGCTCCCAGGGGTGTTCCACAAATTACAGTGTGCTTTGACATTGATGCCAATGGTATTTTGAATGTCTCTGCTGAAGATAAAACCACTGGCCAGAAAAATAAGATCACCATCACCAATGACAAAGGTAGACTGTCGAAGGATGATATCGAGAAGATGGTTCAAGAGGCTGAGAAGTACAAATCCGAGGATGAAGAGCATAAGAAGAAGGTTGAAGCCAAGAACGCCTTGGAAAACTATGCGTACAATATGAGGAACACAGTGAAGGATGAGAAGATTGGTGGCAAACTGGATCCTGCTGACAAGAAGAAGATTGAGGACGCTATTGAGCAATCTATCCAATGGCTGGACAGCAACCAGCTTGCAGAGGCAGATGAGTTTGAGGACAAAATGAAGGAATTGGAAAGCATCTGCAATCCTATCATTGCCAAAATGTACCAGGGTGGTGCTGGTCCAGACATGGGTGGTGCTCCTCCGGCAGATACTGAATATACTCCTTCTGGTGGAAGTGGCGCTGGCCCCAAGATTGAGGAAGTCGACTAAATCACACTTCTTGCTTTCCTCCATATCAATTGTTTTTTTGTCGAGAACTTTTTTGATGTTTTTATCTGTTGGATTTTAACTGCATTATTTTTGGATACTCTTGGTCTGATATATTATTCTGTCATCTTTAGCTACCATGCTTGTTATGTTATGTACTCAGTTCTTTTATGGTTATAACATCGTATTTCGCACTATATATTTTGACTATTTTTTCAAATATTTTTAAAGTTTTCTATATATTTGTTAGTTATATTGATAATATTAAAATTGTTAGTCACTTACAAAATTGATGTACTTTATTTTTTTATAATTTTTTAAATTTGATCTATTTGTTATTATAAGAATAGAATGTTAAGTTTTGGAATTAACTATTATGCTAATAATTCTATTTTTGTGAGTATTAAAGTTTTTGAATCCCACACATTAGTATGTAGCCGAAATAGTTTCATAGTATTTTAAATAAGTTTTTTCATACCTTTCATTTTTTTAATATACTAAATTCATTTTTTATCTTCTTATACCTGAGGTGTGGTTAATTATTAATTTTTTTAATTATTTATTCTAACTAATGCATTATTTATATTAGTTGTTACATTTTTTGACATTAACTTTCCAATACATTAATAATAAATACTATGGTGCACATCAGCATATCTTGTCTATTATGGTTCATCTGTAGTAAAAAAAATGTAGTATTTCAATAGAGAACGTTGGATCTCTCTTACGATCAGCTAATGAAGCTATTTTAATGAACGAGCTATTTGAAAATTACCTTTGGAGTTAGGACATCTATTGAAACTTTGGCAGATTTAGTATTATATTTAGTATTCGCTATTTACAATACTGTATAATGACATATCTTAGGTTGCATTGCATAGGCCTAAAAAGGTTTCTATGCTTTTTTAATATTAAATTTTAAGGATACATAAGGTAATTGTAATTGTTTTAATTTAGCCAATAGTTGAAGGTTACATGTGTAGTTAATTGCGTGAAATAGTAAAAGTAATTGTTGTAGAACCTACCACATTGATGATTACTCTTCATTTAGAAATATTACATCAAAATATGTGAAGATCTCTCACCATGAGGCTAAAAAATCTGAATTTGGAAACAATTTAGTCGCGTTTTTCAACTCAAAGACACATTTAAAGGTGACATAAATCATAATATTTTATTAATATTTTTATTTTTATTTATTGTAATATAATTAAAAATATACTAATAATAAATCCTTTTACTTATTTCTTTTCTCTTCCATTTACTTTGAATAATTTGCCTTTTTATTTTCTATTCTCTGATCCAAACATGACGTCATTTATGGAATTTTTTTACTTAGTCTATTTGAGTACAGAACCTCGAAACCTAAAATAATACTTTTTAAAGATTTTGATTGAAAATAGAAAGATTTGAAACATTTTTACGAAGTTCTATATTTCAGATATAATATGATGTAATAGATTTTTTTTTTTAATTTTGAAATAATTAAATAAAATATTATAATTAGGTAGTATTAAGTTTTATATCGTACTTTATGATAATTCATTTTGTAACAAGACATGTAATATAATAAACAAAATCTAAAAAATAGTTTTGAAATACTGATTTTAAGAATGGTAATAATTATAAGTATTCATAATAATATTATATAAATATTGCATACATTTAGAATAAAATTAACAGTTTAATACTTCTAATAAGACAATAACTGCTGTTGTTAGCATTCTTTACAACGTCTCTAATTTTTGGAGAGGAAAAATAAAAACCATTAATATTTAATTAATGTCCATTGAAACTTAAATTTGTTTCAACATCAAGATTAATATGCTATTTTTAATTTATTCCTTTTACAAATTTTAATTATTGAAATTCAAATAAAAAAGTTAATAACAATAATTTGATATTCCTTGGTCTTGTTTGCTAGTCTTGGTTACAATTTGTTTTTGAAAGTAGACGTTGGGCTAAAACTGAGGCCTTGGGATTTGGTAACCTTCGCCCACTCTTTTGGGCTATTTTATAAGTTATTTCTTCAAACAAAAGTAAAAACAAAACTGTTATTCGCACCCCTCATTGCTATTTAAACTCCAAGGCATTAATATTATATATTTTGACAAAAAGGATCCTCACAGTATAAATACGTTTTCATTGTTTATTATCATTTCACAGTCTGTTACTCGATGAAACTTTTTTTTATAGTATACTATTCTGCTATGCAATATAAATAAGTTATATTTAATAAATATCTTCATACTAAAATATAAACTAAGGATTAAAGTAAAAATATATTATTTTTGTTAAAAATATTGCGTAAAGATTCACAAGCTGGTTTAAAAAATGATTTTTTTTTTCTGTACTCTTTTAAATGTGATATTCCCAATTAGCATAATGAACTTTCCGTTATTTTTTATATTTGTTGGAAATGTTTTTTTATTTTATTCCAATGATAAATAAAATAGAAAGAGACATTTAAGAAGTGTGTTTCAACTCTTATAGATGTTCTCTCGTAATTTAGAAGTTCATCAATTCAATACATTCTAAGTGACCCATATAGTTAAAAAAAACTTAAACTACTAAATACCCCGCACTCCACAAATAAACCCAATAGAAAAAAAGTTATGCACAAAGCAATATTGCAGGTCCTTAATGATTGCCCTTCCCCCTTCCAACTATGGTTTTAGATCCTTGCATAGAGATGAAAAATATTGGCCCAATTGGGATAAAATTGCTTAAAAAACAGAACGAAAGAACTTCCATGGGAGTGACACATATTCCTCCACTGCATATAATCTTGCAACACCAGCCAAGTTGTCATTGACAGCTTATAACAGCTATTTCACTTGTTAGAAGTGAGTCTATGCAATGTAGATGTTATGTGCTGCCTTTTTGGTACGTTGAGATTTATACACCAGCAACCATCTTCCATACCTTAACAAAAACAATATAAACTTAAGCTACTGATAAGAATATAGTAAACCATTGTTTGGCTAAGTGCATAGAAAACAGGAAGAAGCCTACTTCAAAACCCAAAACACGACCACCGCATGATATCAATGTTGGAAGAGGAAAACACATGACAAATCCTCAAAGAAGGTCTAACCACTTGGCAGGTTCTATTATTCCTTAACAATACTTGGAACTTCTATTAAACCATAACATAGGTGCTTCGACATGCCTCCGAAAAACCAACATAATATATGTAGCAACGTAATACCAAGTATGTAAAAACCAACATAACCCAAAAAGGAACAGAGGACACCACAAGGTGTGGACTTCCTAAAGAACTACTCCTTCTATGTATAATGAACTAATCATCTCCTGTACATACCCACTATCCACCTTTCGCAAACAAGAAAAGACAACAAAGTATGCTAGGACAATCGTTCCTTCTAGCAATAACTTTTAATGCATAGGTCGAGATTAAGATGTCAATCCGAGAATGAGTAATTGAATGTTCGTACCTTGTGTTTCATCCATAACCATGATATATGTTGTGCCAATTGAAAAATTTCTTCAATGTCAGGAACCCTTTGCTTGAACATAATTGAGTTTCTTTGCTTCAAGAAACCCCTAACTACAACTGCCCACTTGCCTTTCCAAACCTGATTCTACTTGATGCTCATATGTGCTAAGTAGAAATCTCGAAGTGACACTTTAAGTTCTTATGTTGGACAAATAAGATACATATCCATCTAAAGCAGAGATCCCATACACGTTGTGCAACAGAACATCCTAAGAACAAGTGCTGAGAGGACTCTTCCAAGGCTTGGATAACACACAAATAGATGAGCTAACTACCACTCCTCTCCTAATAAGGTTGAGTCGAGTTGGCATTCTATCCAGCAGAAATCTCCAAGCAGTCGTTAAGACATTAGGCAACACTTTAACTTGCCATAACTGTTTAAAGACACCATCAGAAGGACCTATGTCTTGATTAACCAAGAACTTATAGGCTGATTTCACTGAAAATCCCTCATTGGTAACCCCTCCCCAAACTTGAATGCTTGAGACCTCCCTATTCAGTGCCTCCTGAGATAATAACCTTAGCATTTCTTCTTCTTGTTATTCTTCACAAAAACCTACCTCACCCACCGTTATCCCTTGATCCATAGACAAGGAATACAACCTAGGATACAGTGTGACGAGATTACTTCTACCAATCCAGGCATCCTTCCAAATCTAACTCTGTCCCCAGCTCCAACTTTCTATACTAAAGCTTTTTGGAACCATCCTTCTTGCTCTCCCTCACCACATACTTTAGATAAGTCTCTCCACCAACAAGATTGAAATTTTGAATGGATATGACTTCGCCTTGACACCGAGCCATATTTTGAGAGAATAATATCTTTCCATTTCCCTTGCTCATTGCTCACCAACCGCCATTTCCATTTTGCCAAAAGAGCGTTATTAAACAATCTGATATCTTTGATCCCCTGCCCTCCTGCCTCCAGAGATTTGCAAACATTCTCCCAACTTATCCAAGATATAGATTTGCGGTCTCTTTCCCATGCCTAAATAAATATTCTTTGGATACTAATAATACTATTACATACCGATATCGGAGCTTTATAGGAAGACAAAAAAAAGAGAGGGGTAAAGTAGTGAAAACTGATTTGAGTAAGCATATTCTTCGTGCCAGAGATAAGAATCTCCCCTTCAAGCACTAAGTCTATCATTAATTTTATTCAGAATTTGCTCCCAAAACAGCTTCTTTCTTGCACTACCTCCTACAACTAGCCTTAGATATTTAAAAGGTAACCTTGTGAGAGTACAATTTAGAGATTTCACATAACATTCAAGGGAGTTCCTCTCAACATTTATTCCTGCCAACTTTGATTTGTGAAAGTTGATTTTCATACCAGAAGCAAGCTCATAACACCTTAGTATAACTTTAATAGTAATCACATTGTTGTATGAATCTTTGCACATAAAAAGAGTATCATCAATGAATTGTAACATACAACATTCAAGTTCATTCCTCCCCACCTTCACACCTTTAAGCAGATTCTCCTCTAGTGCTTGTCTCACTAACCATACTAAGTCTTCAGCTACAACAAAAAAGAGGAACGAGGTTAGGGAGTCTCCTTGCCTTAACCCTCTGGAAAGATAAAATTCCGTTATGGGACTCCCATTAATCAGAATTGACGCCGATGTTGACTTGAAACACCCTTTAACCCACCTGATCCATTTACTTTGAAAGCCCAATCTCTGTAGCATATCATACAAAAAGTTCCACTTTACGGAATCATAAATTTTCTCATAAGTAATTTATTTTTTTATATTTGCTGGGAAAGTAATTTTATTTTTTAATCTTAATTTTACGATCGGTATTCTAAATATTTCATTTGTACAATTTTAGTCTCTCGTGCTTAAATTGTACAATTGAATCCTCAATCTATCACACAATTGTAATAGTTAAAATTTTATTTGTATTCGGTGAATCGCTTAAAAATGACTATTAAGGCCGAAACCTCATTTTTACGATTCTATTAAGATTCGAGAAATTAAATTTATACAATAACCTCTCATATGATCAATTTATCTATATAAAAGAATAAAAATATAATTGATATTTACTTTAAAATGCTCCTTAAACTACACAAAATATTAACATGAATGTTTAACTTATTTTCATGAAAAGTGTACTCGAATTTCTTTTTCATTCCATCATTTATTATGTTTATAATTTATATTTTTTTTGTCTATTCTCTACTTGGACACCTATTTTGGGTATAAATTTAATATTTATCATTTATATTTTTTCTTACTTGGAGGAAGATAAATATACATCTTATTTTTTGTCTGCAAATGAGTTTGAAAGAAGATAAGGATGAAAAGAAAAAATAAAAGAGGAAAGAGAAAAAAATAAATATGAAACGAGGTCATGAAGAATTAAAATAAAATGAAAAAAAAAACTTTTGACGCGTATACACGTCACTGTATGCAAAAAAAATCTTCCCACAGCTGAATTTTTCAAGTTTCTGGCTAAATAAATATATTTGCCACTCATGACAAAAGAAGAAAAACTGAATATAATGCATTGTTTGAAGTTGAACTAAGTCTAACACTAATCATAATTCATGTTAAAATTAAAACTGTGTTAAATAAATTCTACTTATTATATGGATATTGATTTTTTTATCAAAAAAATAAAATAAATAACGTCGGTGATGTAATACATCACTTCTATGTCCCTGCTTCCTTTCCCTCAGTCCACCACTGCATGCACCATTGACACTCGTCACTAGTACTTCCCATTCTTCACTCTTCAGTTTTAGTTTTTCGGGAAGAAAAATAAATGAATTTTCATCTTACGCATCAACTTTATAGAAATGAATTAAATATCTAAATTTAAATTTTAAAATGATATAAAAATGATTTTACATCAATATTTCTAAGATGAGCAGAGGGAAAGGAAGAGAGGAAAGAGAAACATTATATTATTGTTACACACCAAACAGAGAATCACTGCACCCAATGTATAAGCTTATAATAGAAAAAGAAAAGTTTCCTTTCGCAAACAACAGTTTGAAAACTCTTAATTATATACAACTTTTATATAACGATTTTAAAAAATAAATATATATAATAAAAAATAAATTTATAATTAAATTATATGAAAAAAATATTAAAATGATAATATTAGAAGTTATAATATAGTTGTATAAAAAAATTAAGGTTTTATTAATGTATCACTATCCAAAAAATAAATAATATGACAACTTATTATAATAATATAATATTTTAAATTAAAAAATAAATTAAATATAATTAAAATATTAATTTTTTAATTGTTAAGTGAATATTTTTACTATTTGGAAACCTATTATCATCCTAACAGAAAACGTACACAAAAACCATGCATGCACTTTTTTAAGACCAAGTAACATTCCTCCTTAACTTATGGTGAGATAAGATACAATGATAAGTTTATGCTTAAATGAGTGAAAGGAAGAGCTGGATAGAGGCTTTCTCAACGTGTTTGTAGTTTGAAAAAGAGTCGATAGATCAATAAGCTATGGAAGCTTCTACTCTTCATGGTTACATAAGAAATAGAGATCAAGCTCAAAATGCTTCGACTTTATGTGGATGATTGGATCGGTTGCAAGGAGGAATGTGTCAAGATTATGAGAATAGATTGTGGGTGTTGGAGAGAATATGCGAAGTTCATATAGAAGAGAAACAGTTCACTTGATTTTAGCTAAGACTACAACAATACTCCTATACCTATAGCAATAATATCGATATTTTTTTATTAAAATCTATTTCATAATACAAGATTTATTATGAGAGTTATTTTCCCTACTTCATTTGAACACAAATGTTTTTCCAGTCCCTAAACCCAAAGTTGTAACACTCAAAACCAAGCCCTAAACAGTGTACAAAACCCTCAATTCTAAACATTAAACCATTATACGGTATACCACAAATCTTGAACCCTCAATACTAAATCACAAACTCTAAACCACAAATCATATATAAAATCTCAACCTAAACTCTAAATCTACATGTCCTTAATATTTATAATATAAAAAAATATTTTTAATTTATCCCATAATCTATTTTTAATCAATATATTTTAGAAACATTGATTATTTTATCACAACTTCAATATAAAAAAAAAATACACAAAAATCTTCATTATTTTATATATATTAAAGCCAGTATAGTCCTTGTTGCATTAAATGTTTTTTTTTTCTTTCAAAAGTTAATTAAATTTAAATTGTTAATCAAAATCGTCTTTACCTAGTAGGGTTTTTTCATAAATACTTTCAAGAAAAGTCGTGTGGTTGAATAACAAATTCAACGTATTTGTGTAATACTAGATCAGTACAACTTCGGAAATGAAGTATTTAATTAGCACAACTTATCTAAATGTGTAATATTGTTTGAACTTGCTGGATCGCTTGAAAGTTACATTTCTGTAAAAGTTTCCCATTTATTTTAATATTAAAATAGAATGAATAGAAAGATAATCTGAGATCACATATCAAAGTGGTTTAATTTGGAATGCAAGTTAACATAAGAAAAATTTATACGTGTAGACCTAAGCGAATGTGGAAGGGTAGGAAAATGGTCTTAAATTGTATTTGGGACCACGTGTCTGATGACAGCATGGCTCTGTGCAGAGACATTAAAGTTTCATTTACCATGCTCAACTGCCCCTCACCCGTCAGTTTACTTCTCCCCTATAAAAAAACAATCTCTCCAAATACTTCGCCACACAGACTCAGAGTAACCAAAAGAGAGTGCAACTACTCATTGTCAATTCCTAGTGTGTGGGAGTGAAACAAACAGAGAGAGACATGGCTAAGTTGTGTGTCTTGGTCTTGGTTCTTGCTTTGGCTGTGGCCACAAGTGCCAGAAACGCACCCACAGATGCTGGCCTCAAGGACCAGAAGAACTTCCTCACCTATGGTGGAGTTGGTGGCTATTCCGGAATTGGGAGCAATGGACTACCTTTTGGAGGAGTTGGTGCCGGAATAGGTGGTGGTTTTGGCGCTGGCGGTGGACTTGGTGGTGGCCTCGGCGGCACTACTGGCATCGGTGGATTAGGAGGACTCGGTGGTACCGGTGGAGGAGTTGGTGGTGGTGTTGGTGGCGGCGTTGGAACCGGCATCGGTGGAGGCAGTGGTGTTGTTCCTTTCCCTTGAGATCATTCAGAGTGCATGCATGCATGCAGGGGTTGTAGCTTCTTCACCTTTCTTTGGATTACCCTAGTCTTTTCGTTCAGGAAATAATGTTGTTTATGTTCGTGTTAATCCGCAAGCATTGTAGTGTTTCAGGTCTTGGGAAAGTGAAAAATAGTAGTGTATCTTGTAATGTGTCATTCCATCTTTCATTTGCTTAGGTTTTGTGTCAACCATAGCACTCTATATACGTTGTTCTTTTACACATGGAACATTTCATTTTAGCTTCGATGTAATCAATATATGAGTTCAACTTCTTACTTTTTCTAGACTCTCTCTGTATCTCCACTTGCTGGTTCAACTTTCAAATGTTTTAAGATGGTATGTGGTAATGAATAATTTCATTTTAAAATTCTTTATATCTATCTATCTATCTATATTGGAATTAATCAATTTACTTCAAAAATATTTATAAACTCCTAATCTCCAGTATTGATTTATTTTCTTAATGATTAAAAGTAGGTTAATTTTATTATATAAAGAAATATTATTGTAGTGACTTGACTATTATATTTCCAAATATGTGTAAATGACTTAAGAAAAGCGAAATTATAATACAAGAAAAAGAAAAAGAAAGTATAAATACACACACTTAAAAATTATGTATTTTTTTTTCTGTTAGTTTTAAGTATCATTCCTTGCTGATCACATTATATTTTTTTCTGAAAAATGATTGCAACATTATAGTTTTAAGTTTGAAATTGAATAATAAAATATCATATTCAAATAATAATAATAATAATAAATATGAATAAACTTTTAAAATATAATAATAATATATTTAGTTGTATATAAAATAACAAGGGTGTCAAATATCATTTCTATTCGAACTCAAAATTTTGATTTCCTTAATTAAGGAAATAAAGTTTAGAATGATCGGAAATACCGGTGCTTGATTAGCAAGTGATGAACAAAAAAAAAAGGAAAGAAAATATCAAAATTTAAGGAAATGATAAAAAATTTAATGCAAGTAAAAATCAATTTGTAAAAAAAAAAGTAATTAAATAAAAAAAACTTTTTGTTTCACCTTACTCCACTAAAAAAATTCAGAAATTTTTGCTGGTAAAAAATAAAACTCCACTAAAAATTATTATCCCAACAAAAAAAATCATTACAAAAAATATGAGTGTCATAATATTTTATTTTCACAAAATAACTAATAATTCAAAATTTACGTGAAGCATATATTAAATTTTCTAACTGGTGGTAAAACTCACTGACACACAAATTTTTAAGTTTTTGTATTCATCTTTAACCATATCTCTCAATAAGATTTTTATATTCCATTTTTATAGTTGATATAATTCAGACAACCTCATTCAATCTCCACCATAGATTCTTAATTCTTTATTTTTCTATTAATGGTTGAGATTCCAAAAAATGAACTGTAGAAGATCTTGATCGAATCCACAGCGCAGGAAGACTCTGCAATGACATTAAATTTTCATTTACCATTCTCAACTGCCCATCGCCGGTTAGTTCATTGTCCCTCCATAAAAAACACATTCTCCAAAATTTCGACACACGACACAGTTACTCAGAGTAACCAAACAAAGGAGAGTGCAATTACATAGAGTACATTCCTAGTGGTGTGTGTGCCGATAAAAAAAACATTCTGTGGAGCGAGACAAAGAGAGAGACATGGCTAAGTGGTGTTAGTTCTTGCTCTGGCTGTGGCCACAAGTGCCAGAAGTTTCCTTTTGGAGGAATAGGTGCTGGAATACAGGTGGCGGTGGACTAGGTGGTGCCACGACCAGGATAGGTGGAACCGAAAGTACGGGTAGTGGATTTGGCGGTGGCGTCGGTGGTGCTCATCCTTCAGATGAATATTCATTCATGCACATGCATATATAGCTTCTTCCTGTTTCTTTGGATAACCCTAGTTTTTGGTTTTCCTTAAGTGATAATTGTGGTTTATGTGCCTGTTGTTAATTAATCGTTTATCACCACTTAATAAGAAAATAGTAGGATGTCTTATAACACGGCATTATCACATATTTTTTGGATTACATTATTATTTTATTTATTCAATAAAAAAATATAATAATTTTTATTTTTAATAAAATTTATTAATTAGTTTTTATTTTCTTCGTTATAATTTTTTTTTTATATTAGAATTGAAGTTTCTATTCAACCTTCAATGTAAATCTTTATTATATATATTACTTTAAAAAAAACTTTATTTTGATTAAAAACAAAAAAACAACTAAAGAATTACACTTATGCCATGCCGTAGCAACAAATGTCTAAAAATAAATGAAGACTTATTAGTAAAAAACTATTGTAGAATGATTATTTTTTACGATTAAAGTCTGAAACAAACTTTATTCAAAATATACTTCATATATCCTTTATATATAGCTACGAAACTTCCTGATCCTTTCCTGCACAAAGTTCTCAAAGTTATAATAGGGGCCATTAGGTTTATAGCTACATGCTTTTATTGTATATATCAGAAGAAGAAAAAATCTGGTTTTGTGGGTGTCCTTTAGTTCTTTAAAGAGAACAGATAATGGTGTTGACTATTGAATGTAGTATCTGCCATTTTTTCTACAAGAATCAGTAGGGATTTACTATTAATTATGAATCTATAGGTACATGCCATGGCCAGCAATAGTTGGACCAAAAAGAAAGTATACATTAGGGTAAAACATTTGAACTGTTCCCTAAACTATATATATATTAATCGAGGCACTGCAAGCGTGGTTCAAAAAATACTGATTAATTATCACTATTTCTGGAATTGAAAGAGGGAATGTTCTTCTCTCGTCTTTCTTCCTACAGGGAGTTTCTCGCCATATTATAGGGTGGTCCAACATAATTCAGTCCATCGCCATGTATATGAAGGCACCAAGAGAGGGGCAAACAAAACATTAAATTGGAGAATTTCTAGTACCTACCGATATTAACTTATGAAAAGTTTAACTATTTTACTTTTTCTTATAAACATTTATTAAGAAATTGTGTATTGAAGTTAAGACTACTGAACCACTGCAATCATCATTCAAATCATACTGCAAAGGAACTATTCCAAATGTTAATGATCTGGTAGAGAATAGTAAATACTCCAAGGATGGGTGAAGTATTAAAGAGAGATTTTGAACACATACACTTTAAATATTAAATAGGAATGTCAGAGTTTGGTGAAGTTTTGAATGGAAGAAGAAGTTGGAGAGGTCCAGTTAAAAACTGTGCAGATGGCACCAGGTCATGTTAGATGTACAAACGAGTTGCAGCATTGGTAGCTTGCTGCTGGTAATAGTTGCACGTCAATTGAATGATCGAATTGAAGAACCTGCTGCCTCGTCAACCCTAGTAAATGTCCATCACCTACCTTCTCTATTGCAATTTGCCATATCTAACAAAAGCATGTTTGCATTACTGTGGTTGTTCAGTGATGCATAATATTATACTCATCATATATATACCATGAAAGCATGGAGACGTAATATTATAATAATACGTGAGATGAAGAAGATAGAAAGTCACAAGTGAGTCTTCATGTTTTCATATAGGAACTATTAAAAAAAAAATTAATGGAGATTAAATAACCAAAAAAGAAATGGGATTTTATTAAACATTTTTTTAAAATTTTTATTAAGTTTTGAAAGTTTATTTTAAAATCTTAGAAATATTCTAACATCTTTCTAAAATAATGGATTTTTGTTTAATCAGTTTTAAAAATTTATTCTAAAATTTCAACAAAAATAATGAAGTTTTTTTTAATTTTTATTAAGTTACACTCGTTTATTTCGAAATTCCAAAAAAAATCTCTAAATTTATTTTAATTTTTTTCCCACCCTCTCTTCTCATTTGTCTCTTTTCTTCATTTCCCTCTCATACTAAACTCCATATCAAAATTCTGGTGTACTTTGATTCAGCTGTGCAAATTTGGTGCATTAATTCACTAAAAAAAATTATAACTAATTGAGTTAATATAATTCTTATAATTAATTTAATTAACAGAAAATTTTAATCTTCATTAAATTAAAAAAAAATGATTAAATCTCAATAAAATATTGAAGATTTTGGAATATACTTTAAAACAACAACAACAAAATATTCAAGGTATTTTCAAACTTACGTAAATAAATTTATTTTTTATTTTATATACTTTCCCTAACTCTAAACTCCTAATCTCTCATTCTCACCACATCTAAACTCTCTCATTGCACGCTGTTTTTACCTTTGCTCCACCATGTAACTTGCTTCCCCTGCTACGGCTTCTCTACCAAGTTTACTTGGGTTGGGAAAGAGAACATAGCAGACATAGATGTTAATGAAATTGATCTAGAGAAAATCCTTTCGGCCTTTCCCATTTGCAGATGAAGGTGGTTTTATTTTTATGAAAATATAAATGCATGCTAATTAATGTTTTAGGTTATGTTATACACTGATATGGACACGGATAAGACACGGATATACATATAATCTTTAAAATGTAGAATACGATGATACAAATTTATATATTATGTAATTATAAATTATATGATTTGACAATAAAGATGTAGGTGCATAAATATCTTTCAATATTTTTTGGTAACGGAAAGATGTTTTTCATAACTGGTTTAAAAATATTTATTATTTATTTTTGTAATTATTATAAAAATTTATACAATAAGTTTAAGTTTGTAAAAAATTAATATATTTATATTTTTTTAAAATTATATTAGAATCATGTTAGAATTGTAAAAAGTTCAACAAATATTTTTTTTAAATTTAATATTTTACCGATACGTATAGTACGAGTATTTACTCTGTAGATATACCATTTAATATGAGTGTTTGAATGTTATAAATTTAGTAACATTTCTAATCAAGTTGGTGTCAAATTGTAATAGCAGATATAAGGTATTGGATGTACACTAGATTATTGTCATTAACATTTGTTAATTTTCTCTCAAAAATGGATAATTTTTTTATTTTATTTTTGGAAATAGGTAAATTGTATATGGAGGGAGAGCGATTTGATTTAATTGTAAGGAAATTACAAATTTTTCAAAATTAGAAGAACTCATATACGAGTTCCCTTTGAAATCGTATTATTCCACCAATACGAATTTAGTTAAAATTAAATTATAATTTGAATAAATAAATAAAAATTAAAAATGAAGAAATTAATCGTATATCTAATTTACCATTTCGAAATCAGTTTCGTAGACTGAATGTACGTTTTCTATTCTTTTATTATATATAACTAAAAAAAATAACTTTTTATAATCATTATATATATAATTGAATAATGGTTAAATACGTTTTTATAGAATATTTTATATAGATATATAATTGAAGAATGGTTGAATAGGTTTTTATAAAATATTGTTTATTATATTTAATTAAAAGATTTTAATATATTAAAATTATTTTAAATTTTAATAAAATTAGTAATGTAATACTTTAATAATTTAAAAGAATATAAATAAATTATTTTAAGAAAAATGATCAAATTAAATCTAATCTATATGATTCCTAACTCATAAAATTTAATCGAAAATAAAAAAGTCAGAACGTAGAAAACTTTAATTCTGATAGAAAATAGATAACAGAAAAATACTATAAAATTTTTACTGTATTAATATTCTTTCTTGGGTGTCAAGAAAGAGCACATTACCAACAACTGCATGTAGTTAATAAATTTATTTGCAAAATACGATATGTGTAATTGGATAACATTTCAATTTTGTTTTATTTATTTATTCATATATTATTATTTATTTTTTAATCTTGATGAGAAATGGATCACATTTGTTCCTTTGAAATTGAATATAAGAAAAACATACATTTAGTAGTGCCTAATTTATATTTTGCACAGTGATATTGATATCTTACATGGGACAATTATATTGAGATGGTATATATTTTAATCAATGCAATTTATTCTCCCTGCGTATTCATATATTTTATGAAATTAATAATATAAAAATAGAATTATAAAATACGGAAATATAATACAAATAAGAAAGTTAATTAATATTTAATTTGTATATTAAATTCAAAATTAAAGTGAAATTTTTTATACAAAATTTTGTGAAAAGTTAGACTGTGAAATTAATTCTAGATTTTGATTTAGAAGTTGTTTGGTTTGTATATTAAGATTTTATATTTCAAAAAATAAAGAATAAAAAGTTCCACAAAATGCAATGTTGTTTCGCTACTTACCTAACTAGTTAAATAAAATATTTAATATTAGTCATGTAATTTAGATCATGCTTACGAACCATTCTTTTATGTTTTGTTTGGATTGGGAAGTGAAAAATTAATGGTGCAAAAGAGTGGAAGAGTGAGGATTTGAGAAGAAAGTATGAAAAATAAGTTATTCATGCGATGGTTGTAAGAGTATTTCAAATTATTTTTTAATGGTATAAATTGTAAGATTACAAATTTATTCTTGTAAAATAAATAGAAAAATAAAATATTAATTAATTTAAATCACATTTTAGTTAATTAAAAAAATTTGTATTATACTATTTAATTTGTATTATATTATATTATATATATATATATTAAGTATATAATTTTATTCATATAAAAATATTAATATTAATGATGATTTTTTTATTATTATTATTACGAACAAGTTAATGTATTTTAAAAAGTAAATGAGTATTTAAAATATGGGTTGGAAAATTTTTGCGTATGCTTAAAATTTAATAATATTATTATATATGAAAGGAATATTAAATAATAATCGGTAGCATAAAAACCTGAATATTAAATAATAATTTTAATAATGTTAAACATTAAAAATGACCTAATATAAAAAATAAAATGTTAATGACAATAAATATTTATAATTTTTAAATTTGAATCATTAAAATAGATTCTCATTCATAAAAAATATTTACATAAATATTTTTAATTTAAATCAGTATCTCAATTCAATAGTATAATATAAATATATATATATATAATTATTCTAAATTTACAATATTAAAATGAATACTCATTAATAAAACAAAAAAATATTAATTACATTAATAAAATAATTATATTTTTATTTCTATTTAAATATTCAAATTCTTATTAATAAAATCAAATCTGAATTATTATAATATATCAATTGAATTTTATTATTTATATTTTTAGAATTTCAATATTTAAATGGATTTTGTATTCTCATTAATAAATAAAAATCTAGATTATTATAATATATAATTGAATTCTATTATTTATATTTTTAGAATTTAAATATTTAAATGAATTTTCTATTTTTATTAATAAATCTAGATTACTATAATATATAATTGAATTATAAATAATATAATATAAATAAAATTACTAAAATAATAACCTATAATTTCAAATAATGTATTTTATTAATTCTGATTAGCAAGGATTTTTTTTAATATTTCTAATAATAAATACAAACAGAATATTAAAATAGAATGAAAACAAAAAAAATCACCTAAAAACTCAAAGGAAAAATCATAAAAAATAAAAATTGGAAAATCTGTAAAAAATTATGAATATAATCGTTTATGTTTAGCCTAAAAAAGCAATATATTCGATTATCCATTATTTTTAGGACCATAATCGACTATGTATTCCCTTAAAAATAACCTAATCGATTATATTGAATATCTGGCTAGCATAGTCGATTATGTTTGTTTTAATACACACCACATAATCGATCATCATTCTCAAAATAGAGGCTAATCGATTATGTTGTATGCTGAATCAATTATCAACTATTTTTTAGGACATAATTGATTAAGTCTTATGTGTTTTTTCATACATAATCGATTATATATATAAAATTTTAATACAATTAATTTTTTTCTTATAAATATATACATATAATATTTTTATTTTATTATAATTGTATTTATACTTTTATAATTTAATTATATTTTTTATAATTTAATTACATTTTTATGTTTTAATATATGTGCAGTGGATAGTTAAAAAAAATAGATGCAAAAATAGATAAAAAAAAGTTAATGTGTATAATTAATTCATAAGAAATTTTATAAAAAAAAATGAGGTACATATGTTATTGTTGCATTTCTATGTGGTTTTCTCTCTTCACCCTCTTATTTCTCTGCACTTGTGAGAAGAAACCTCCACCTTGCAGCAACCCACTCCCTCGCTCCTTCACCCTCCTTAATCAACTAATCCAAACAAGGGGTGCACCCTCACTTCCGTTTGCAGGAACAGTGCACCCCTGATCCAAACAGGCAATTAGGCTCTGAAAAGAAACATGCACGATACTCGATACTTGCATAATTGACTATTTTGCTTTTTAATATTTTGAATATCTATGTTCATAATATGACAAATGTATTTTCAAATTTGCTTGTATAAAACTGATAAGTAACATCCGAATATTATTTTGTAGTCTTATCAAGACATCTAACAATAACTTGTGGACACTGAGATCTAGAGGCGTTTTTTACCTTCTGGATGTAAATATCTAGAATCTACATTGAATGCTTCTAAATATCTACGTCCGTAACCATTTCCCAAAAAACGAAAACAAAAATAACCTACACTATTACCACTACATCCACCACACAAAAACGAAAATGCTTAGATGGAAACACAAGTCCATTGCACCTAACAACAACATCTCACCCCTTACCACCACCTCCGGTCAAAATGTCTCCACCAAAGCAAACAAGCTTCTCCACAAGTTTTTTTTAAAAATAAAGGTGACAAAGATAGTTTGAGATTTTAAAAAAGATGTTGGATACAAATCACAGTTGAGGAAGAATTAGTTATATAAAATACTTAAGGGTATTTCTTCCTGTACCCGTGCGTTTTTCTTCCTGCACCCATACAATCTATGTAATACCAGAATTATCCTTGATAATTTTGGATGATTCTGGAATAAGGATTCCATAAGCGTATTTTTGAAATAGAGATTTCGTAAGCAAAATGTTTTTCTGGAATAGGAAATCCAGAAGACAAAAAAATCATTCAAGAATATTATTTCTGGAACACAATGGTAAATTCATAATTCATAAACTATGATCTGAAGAAAGTATCTTCCAGAAATATTCCGGAAAGAATAATCATGAAGTCATTTTTAAAATGAGTAAAATGGTTTTTTCTGAGAATGATGAGGTGCAGGAATTCATTTCTTTGGGTGTAGGGAAACAGCCAATACTTAATTTCATTTAGGCCCATGCCATTTTCTTTTACTTCTTGGGCTTAATATATAGGATTTGTTGACATCTTCATGTTTTCCTCTTCACTGTTTCTTTCTGCAACTTCATATCTTCTTCTGCCACCTCCATACACAATATGAAAATACATTTTTATCCTTTTCTGTCATCCCCATAAACTAGTTTCCGGATTATGTAATCTGGAACACATTTGAAAAAGACTTATGGATTACATAATCTGGAAGCTAAATAAGATTTCCAGATTATGTAATCTGGAAAGTAATAATGCGTCTGAAAAAAGGCTTCCAGATTACATAATTCGGAAGCTAATTGTAAATTTGAAAAATGACTTCCAGATTACGTAATTAGGAATATTATAGAGGTACATTTTTGGAAATTAAAAAATATATGGAGGTGAGAGAAGGAGGTATGAAGGTGTAGGAAGAAACCGTCTTTCCTCTTGTGTACCCCTTTATTTCAAAAACTATAATTTTTTTTATTTGTTTTTTAATTTTGGAATTTGGAAGGGAGACTTTCCGATAAAAATATGAAATATTTGTTAATATTTATAATTTTTGGAATTTTGGATTTTAAATACAAATTTTATATTATAAATTATATAATTTGAATTACACAATCTAAAATACATTATTTTTTCTAAATATACTAATTATTACACAATTTAAAAGATAATTTTGAATTTGGAGATTATCAGCAATGGAGATCCGGTCTCAAAAAAGAAGCGTGGAAATGCTCTCCTACACAGAAACGAAGCAAGAGAAGAGACAAGGGATGAAACCTAGGAAGATAAGATACTCCTCTTACATTACGTATCGGTGTCCGATACGAGTATCAGATACTAACATTTGTATGATACCTGTAGGACACGTATATGTGAAGTGTCTAATTTAAAAAATATTTGTTAGATTTCTGACAATTCTAATACGGTTTTAACACAATTTTAAAAAGGAAAAATACATTAATTTTATAAAAATTTAAATTTTATTGTATAAATTGTTATTATGATTATAAAAATAAAAAACAAATCCTTGTGAACCATCATGAAAAATATTTGTCTACTCCAAAAAATAATCTGTAACATACTTGTGCACATAAATCTTTATTGTCAATTTATATAATTCATAATTATATAATATATAGATCAGTGTCCTCATGTCCTACATTTTAAAGATTTTACATATCTCCGTGTTGTGTCGTATCAGTGTCAATGTTGTATCAGTGTCAGTGTCTTTGTTACATAGGATAGTACTCTATGGAGGGGGTGTGGCTCTAGGGAGGAGGTGCGCTTGAGAAAGATTGAAAAGATAAAAAAAAATGTTGCGTATTTATTTTTTTCGTTAAGGATAAATGGTATTTTCACCAACCTATGGGAGTGCGGGAGGAAAACACGGGGGTGTAGGATGAATTTTCTGGGTTTTAATAACGAATGGGCCTTTGGGCCCAATCAATCAATGGCTTTAACTTGTGCACAAAGGCAAGTATACGTATATATTTCATTCTAACTTTTTCTCTCACTTTCACGTATTGAGAAATCGTAAAGACATGGGTCAGGGAACACCGGGTGGTTTGAACCGGCAGGGTCTTCCGGGGGACCGGAAGCCAGATGGGGGCGACAAGAAGGAGAAGAAGTTTGAACCAGCGGCCCCGCCAGCTCGCGTAGGGCGGAAGCAGCGAAAGCAGAAGGGGCCGGAGGCGGCGGCGCGGTTGCCGACGGTGACGCCGCTTTCGAAGTGCAAGCTACGGCTGCTGAAGCTGGAACGCATAAAGGACTACCTGTTGATGGAGGAGGAGTTCGTGGCAAACCAGGAGAGGCTGAAGCCGCAGGAGGAGAAGGCGGAGGAAGACCTATCCAAGGTCGATGATCTCAGGGGTTCCCCCATGAGTGTTGGTAACCTCGAGGAACTCATCGACGAGAATCATGCCATTGTTTCGTCCTCGGTGGGCCCAGAGTACTACGTTGGTATCTTGTCTTTTGTCGATAAGGATCAGCTCGAGCCTGGATGCGCTATTCTGATGCATAACAAGGTGAGGTTAGGGTGTGATAGGGTTTTTTTTTTTGTTTTGCTCTTGATTGGTTAAATTTTATATAGCGTTTTGATTGAATGTTCTTTCTTTTGTGATGGATTTGGGGGATAGGGTTTAGTGGTTAGATTGTGTGCTTCTGGTTGGCAAAGTGGGGGTTTGTTGCGTGGAAATGGTGTGTGTTGTAGTCTGGTGAATAGAAGAATTGGGTGCTGTATAAAGGTTAAGATCTTTGAACTGCTCTTCATGGCAGAGCTGTCTTGTTTCAAAGAATCTCTATACCTATTCAGTACACATGCTTCGGATGTTCGGAAATGTGAACATATAATTGCGTCTTTAATTGGGAGAGAACTGTTACATTTCACCTCTGATCTCAAAATTTGTTTAGTTGTATGTTTGAATTTGATTATGTTTTTTGGCGAAATCCCCCTTTCAATTAGGTTTTGATTTTGCTTTATAAGCTGTTTGAAAAATATATTAAATTAATCAATGAATACACTTGGTCAGTAAATAAATTTAAATTGATTATGTTGAGTACATGGAATGGAACACATTTAATAACTTTTTGATACGGTAACATTGTATTGTAAAGGACTGACATGTCATAGATAGTGGTGCTTGCTGAAATGATTAACGGGCATCCTATCTATTAAGAGCTGTTGAAGGTATGTCTGTTCTTGTGGACAACATGTTGGAGGAGATATTATATGTTGCTGTTGCCTGGTATAATCTAGGAATGCTTGTCATTGAAGTTGTTTTGTAATCCATGACACCGGAAACTGGAAAGAGGGTGAGAAAAGTTGTGAAAAAGTATTTTTGTTGGACTGTATGTCTTTTAGGAACATATGGGCATGGGAGGTTATCATGACTGTTTTTATGTTTCAAATCAGTCATCTTTTCTTGCACATTTGATATTTGATTAGATGCAAATTGTAATGTTTTTTGTGATCGTATCATGTATGGTTCTTTACCAGGTTCTCTCTGTCGTTGGGCTTCTTCAAGATGAAGTTGATCCTATGGTCTCTGTCATGAAGGTTGAGAAGGCACCTTTGGAATCATATGCTGACATTGGAGGTTTAGATGCCCAGATACAGGAAATTAAAGAAGCAGTTGAGCTTCCGCTGACACATCCTGAACTGTATGAAGACATTGGTATCAAGCCTCCTAAAGGAGTCATTTTATATGGAGAACCTGGAACTGGGAAGACATTACTTGCAAAGGTGTGCATTTTTTGGTGTTTCTTATAGGGATCTAAATATCTTTTCAATTTCTTATTTTCTCTGTCTAATTACTGGCTTTGAAATTCTGTTCATGTCTACGTGCTCAAAAAGAGGTTTTAATTATTATCTGGTTTATATGATTTGTGGATTATAAATTTTTTTTAGTGTCTGTCCGCCAAATTTATTTATCTGTTTTTCTATGTTTTCTTAAATTCTGTTATTTGTTATTAATCAGTGGTTTTACGGATAGTGAGGACATTGTGTAAATTTCTTGTTTTAGACCTTCAGCTTTTCATAATCAATTTACAGAAGAATTGTCTTTTTTTTTTAATGTTTAATTATCTACCTGTGATTGATGAACTTGATAGAATTAAAGTTAATAGGAATTAAGGGAAAAAAATTGAGAGAATAGAGATTGAATAATATTTTCCAAGCATTTTGAGGTATTATGTTACACGATGTGAAGCAATGGCATGTGTTTATACTATTATTAGTTCATAATCGTAGGTAAATGAGGAAATAAATAATAAGACAAATCTAATAAGGAAATATGGAAACTAATCCTAAAAGATACAAGATACGTTTTGTTCAGAGTTTTCTTCATTTAAAAATAGTTACTGTTTTCAAAGCTTTTTAATTAGGCTAAAATTAAAATTTGATAGTGTTAGGATTTAAGAGTCCTATGCCAAATTGTTTACTCTATGTTGCGTTATCAAAAGTTGGTTAATAACTAGCAGCTTGCTGTTTGCATATAGAAACAACCATCAACAAAACCTGAAGTAAAATTTATCTGTTAAAAAAAGTCATACTTGATGCTTTAGCTGTTAAAAGTCGTACTTGATGTTTTGCATAATGTTTACTAGAATTACAGTTTTATCAGTATGCAATTATGATACATTTGTTAATCCATGTATCAGTGTCAACTTTGATGTTATTATTATGTGTGGCGTGCTTACACAAAGCGAATCAGTTTGGTCTAACACAGCCTTTTTACTTTCAGGCCGTGGCAAACTCGACATCAGCAACCTTCTTACGAGTTGTTGGTAGTGAATTAATACAAAAATACTTGGGAGATGGTCCAAAACTTGTAAGGGAACTTTTCCGAGTTGCTGATGATCTTTCCCCATCTATTGTTTTCATTGATGAAATTGATGCTGTTGGTACGAAGAGGTAAGTTGTTGAACTTTAGCTTCAGGAATCACTATACTGCTACAATATCCATTCTCTATTCGCTTTAGTTTTTGTTTTGTTTTTGTTTTTGTTTTGGGGACAGGGAGTGCTATCATGGACAATTCTGAGTATGTCTCGTGTATTCTTTGCAGGTATGATGCCCACTCGGGTGGAGAACGTGAGATTCAGAGGACTATGTTGGAGTTGCTGAACCAGTTAGATGGTTTTGATTCAAGAGGAGACGTGAAAGTCATTCTTGCAACCAACAGAATTGAAAGCCTTGATCCAGCCCTGCTGCGACCTGGTCGAATAGACAGGAAGATTGAATTTCCTCTCCCTGATATCAAAACAAGAAGACGCATTTTCCAGGTAGGTGTGACTAGTATTGTGAAAACATACTCAGTTTTCACTGTTATATCTTAATATGCATATTCTACTTTAATGACTAAAAGTTGTTGTACCTGTGAAATTTAGATTCACACATCAAGGATGACATTAGCTGATGATGTCAACTTAGAGGAATTTGTTATGACTAAGGATGAGTTCTCTGGAGCTGATATAAAAGCAATATGTACTGAAGCTGGTTTACTTGCATTACGGGAACGCCGAATGAAGGTTAGAATTATCTTCTTTATATTTGTATAGTTATGGCCAAAACAATGTAATCCTATAGAAATATATGATGGCACTCTGTTGCTGTTAGGAATTTCAGAGTTATTAGGATGGATAAGCTCATTTGATGTCTCAAATTCATATATTAAGATAAGAAAATATGGCATAAGTTGCTTGGATATTTTAAGTTTAGACAAAACCAATTTTCTCAGCCTGTACACACCATTGAAGAAATTGGCAGGAAAAGTTGGAGGGAGTTGAGGTGAAAATATTGAGAAAATGGAGCTTGAAAACAATCTTCCCTAAAAATATGTTTCTTGTAATTTAGAAAGATTGCTTATTCTCAAGGTGGAGGGGGAGATCACTGTAATTTCCCTGTCCCTGAGAGTGGAGACTGGATATTATATTTCCTCCTGTTTTCTCGGTTTGGATTAATCATTAGAAAAACCTATGGAAAACACCAATCAATTGGTGACCCATATAAGATTTTCTTCGGTTTTCCTTGCTATAACAGGGGTTCATTGAATTTAATCCGTCAATTTACGTTCAATACTGGAGCAGAAGAAATGTGCCAGTGAGTGCAAGATATTAGGACAAGTCTCAATTCTTTTTCTTTTTGATTTGAATCATTCGGTGAATCCTAGTTGTGTTCTTGAGGCTCCGAGCATACTTGTTCTTATGCACGATCTTCGTATTTCATTGGTAACTTGAGCATTCATTTGGAACTAATTGTACTGTATTTTGAATTGTTTCCTACTTTACAGGTTGAGGTCTTTTGCATGTTTATATTCAGTTTTCTATATGTTATGTTTTTTCCCTAATTTTGTTTACCCTCATGACCAATTTTTTATCTTGCTCTCCAGGTGACGCATGCAGACTTTAAGAAGGCTAAGGATAAAGTTATGTTTAAGAAGAAAGAAGGGGTGCCAGAAGGACTTTATATGTGAATCATCTTCATCATATACCCCGGCCTTCTTTATTATGTTCTTTTGTGCTGTGAACGATTTTTTTTTTTAATTACGGTCGATTATGGGTTGAAATTATTATATGGGATTTGATCTCACTGAATTATAGTCACGTATAGTTTCTTTGATTTAAAACTAATGGGAAAAATTCCTGCCATTTCTTCCTTGTTAGTGTATGTTTTCCTTCCTATTAGTATGCTGCTTCTGCAACAGATGAAGCTGGCTTACGTAAAATAATTGCTGAATCCGGTCAAGTAACAAGATCAAGCTCCTGGTAGCGTGTTCATTTCCTTGGAGATATCTGATCAGGTTTGCTAAATTGGGAATTGCACGCTATGAACAAATTCAATTCTGATATTGTCCACTTGACTTTTAACACAGCCATCCTCATGACGGATTATGTAATTATGTATGGCGTGATTAGGGTTTTGAATCTACTATAGCAGCAATCCTCAACGGTAAGAGAAAACAAAAAATAAAATGATTTAAAAAATTTTAGTATTTACTGTATCTTACCTATTTTCACTCATTTTTGTTTATAATCATGATTTTGTTTTTTTCTTCAATCTAATTTCTCTTCATTTATAATAATTTTTGTTCCGGAACTTATATTTTCATCCATCCTAATTTTTACTTCTATTAATCTCAATCTTACTATAATAGTTGTTTGTATTGGATTTATGTGTCTAATATAGACACTTGTACAACGCAAATAAAGTGTTCAATTTAAAATTAAAAAGTATTTGTTAAATTTTTAATATTTTTAACATAATTTTAAAAAGAATAATATATTAATTTTTTTAAAAATTTAAATTTATTATATAAATTTTTATTAAGATTATAAAAATATAAAATAAATTATAAATATTTTTTTATTAAAAATAATTAAAATATATTTATATATATAAATTTTTATTATTAATTTATATAATTTATAATTATATAATATATAAATTCTTATTATTGTTTTACAATTTAGAAATTATATGTATTTGGTGTTATTGTTTATCTTATTCTTGTACAGTTTTTCAGTTTCCAGTTACAATTAAACCATGAAATTACTTCATTATTTGAACATAGCTAAATAAACGTTAACAGTTGTATTTAGAAAGTACAAAGTGAAGGGAGTCGAGCTCTGAGCAGACTAACACATAAAAATAGGGTACTTCTTTCTGCATCCTATCAAAAAATTTCAGTACCTCGTCAAAGAGGTCAAATACTCTATCTAATTGGTTCTTATTTTGAAAAATACATTTAAAGAGATTAATCTGAAAATTCTATTTTAGAAAATGTTTTTTTAGAAATTTTGTGAAAACACTTTTCATAATACATGACATGAATTCTAGAAAAGGTGTTCAGAAGAATTTGTCAAAAAGACAATCTAAAAGCCATTTAGAAGAAAAGATAGTCTTTTCAGAAATTGACAAGTGCAGGAAGAAATACCCAATAAGTATACTTAGTAGAGCATTATTTTGGGTCCAAGAAATTGAAGATGTTACAGTATCAATTTAATTCAAAGCATTAATACGAGAGAGTTTCTTCCTGTATTTTTACATTTTTCGTTCTTTCTTCCTGTATTCCTACATTTTTCGTTCTGCACTCAACAACTTTTAAAATTTCAAAACTAACCTTAACTTTTTATTTGAAAAAGAGTACCTGTATGTTTTGAATTACAGATTTGTGAATCTGAAATGCATTTTTTTGCATTACAAATTCTGAAATCCAGAAACATAACACAAATCTACAAATTTGGAACACCAATCTAGAAGATTTATGGATGTACAAATCTCAGAGTTTTGCAGATTCAATATTTCTGAAGATAAAAACAAAATGCAGATTTCCTGTTTCATAAATCTAGCGGACTGCTGTCTGGAATCACAACATTTGTATACTGCAAAAACGAAAATCCGCAATAAAAATGGAACTATAGGTTTGAAAATGTTTTTTTTTTTACTTACCTTCTTCACCAAACATAGAACCGCCAAGAGAAATTACTGAATTATCATCAAGTCGCACACCATCGATCACCACCAAGAGAAATGTATTCCTGCGTCAAGAGATAAAGTAGCGCCGCTGTTGAGAGAATAATGCAGTCTGTGTAAAGGAAGAAAAAAGAGTAGAATGTGAGTGTTGTGTGCATTTTAAAATTTTTAAAAATATTAGAGATAAATTTGTCTTTACATAACATTATGGGGGTGCAGAAAGAAAAATATAGGATATAGGAAGAAACTGTCTTAATACGATGTGAAGTACATGAAGCAATAAATTGCTGTTGTTGGAGTGAGCATTTGTTTTCTTGCAGCGCGACCTAGCCCAGAACGCTATTATGCTTAACTGAATCAAGGTTATTTCTTCCTGCACCCCCATCATTTAGAAAAAAAAATTGTTTTATCCCTTTTAAAAATGATTTTCAGATTATTCTTTTGGAACATATTTTCTGTAACATATTTTTTTTTTTTTTACAGAAAGGATATTTCAGAATTATTTTTTTGTCTTTCGGATTTCCTATTTCAGAAACACCTCTGCTTACGAAATCTCTATTCCAAAAACACACTTTCTGTTTACAAAACCTCTATTCCAGAATCACCTAAAACTGTAAAAGAATAATTTCAGTATTTCAATGAATGTAGGGGTGTAGGAAGAAAAGTGTAAGGATGCAGGAAGGACTGTTTCTTCCTGCACCTCCATATCTTCTTCTGGCACCTCCATACACAACATTGGCACCTCCATACACAACATGAAAATACATATACACAACATGAAAATACATTTTTATCCTTCTTGTGCCACCCCCATAGAATAACTTCCAGATTATATAATCCGTAAAGTAATCATGCATCTGAAAAAAGACTTCTGAATTGTATAATCTGAAAGCTAATTACAAATTTGATAAATGACTTTCGGATTATGTAATCCGGAATATTATAGAGGAGTAGTTTTGGAAATATGAAAATTTATGGAGGTGCAGGAAGAAGCAGCCTGCAGGAAGAAATTCCCTTGAATCAAATTCAGAAGCTCGAGTATGAAAGCCCAAGTACCAATAGACAGTCCAGTCTACGAATTCTATGGTAAATATGATTTGGACTAAAAAAGCCCAAGATACACATGACGACGACCTTGTTTTCAAATGGAAATGCGGTGATGAATAGCAGCATCACACAAAGTGACGAAAAGAAAGAAGAAGTGTTGAAGAGAACGAATTTCAATTGCTCCCTCTTCCTTTTGTCCATCCAATTGCCTTTCGTCTAGCGGGTACTTCATGTTTATGTTTGGTGATGGCACAGGTTGGAGAGGATGAGGACTTGCACAATCATTTCTGGACTCATTTCGGATACTGAAACCAAGTATTTAATCATCTGCGTAACTCAGATACACATTTATTAAATATCTTCGGTCAACTCCCTTCATGCCGTTACATTCTTTCACGATTTTCTTTAGATTGAATTCTTTTAGAAATGTAGTAAATAGAATCTCAACCTTTTTTTACTGCAATCTTAAGATTTACTGAATGTTCGTCACCGTTGTGCAACTAAAATTGTAACCACATTAATTGTATTCATTTGCAGTTTCCTGTAATATTATAAGAAACACAATAAAACTGCCAAAGTCACCCTTTTTTAAACCTTCATCAGTTTTATATTTGAGTAATAAAGACACTCAGATTTTATAATAATGTCAATTATAATAGACATTGAATAAAAAACATCTAAACTAATATAAACTAAAAATAGTACTAAATTATATTAACAATTTTTTTTGACTAATATTAATTAGGAAATGACATTAACTTACATCCACAATTAATAACTACGATAATGTGAAGTAAAAAATAATCACAATTATTTCTCAACCTCCATCAAACCAATGGTCTTTCCTTCTCAATCAAACTAATAATGCAAAAGTCGAAATTAAACCTAACGATAAAGAGAGTACAAAGTGAACAATACTTAAATTTTAGAGTACGAAGAATTAAAAAAAATATCAGTTTTACTTTCTAAATAAAATTTGAAATTCTCTTAACACTAAAAGACGATACTAGCCTAAAATTTTCATTTACTTGTATATTTCTTATCTACATATATTTTCAACAAATATTTTGAATTTTCTATAAATATAAATCTCTTAATTCCACGATGTAGTGTACAATTTTTTTTCATGAAATGACATTAATTTAAAATAAATGTTAATGTATTGAGAACCCTGCCCTACATTATAACTGGATAGTAAAATAATTTTTTGTTGAAATAGAAATTTTTTAAAATTGCATCATGATACATTATTATAATGCAGTTCTTTTTAAATTTTTATTCAAATGTCTCTTCTTTAAGAAGAAATAGATCGTACATACTAACAAAATAATCGTTTAAGACTGCTTGAATTTCAGTCCATAAATAACAGTGACGAAGTTTCACATGCTACTGTAACACCTAACAGGAAAAAATGGTAGTAGAAGAGGAATCTGAAACAGAAATAAAACTAAACATACGAAGCTATCACATGGGCCTCCACGTTAGGTGTAGTTTACCTATGGTGCCATTTATCCGGATCCTCTTATATTAAAGACTCTCGAAAAGTGAAAGCTGAATATAGGGAAAGCAGGATAAAAGAAGAGGGAAAACTTGGTTGCAATAATTTACGTGTTAGCTGTGTATATAGATTAGCTTGCTACTGAAACTACAAAACTTTGTACCTGTAATTTAGGTGTCGAGGAAAATCTAACCTGCAATGCACACGGTCCATTGTTAATTAAAGTTATCATTGTTTTGTTCAATATATTCAGGACTTACAATTCACACTACCATTGTAAGTGCTACTAGTCAAAAGCTATACGACTTATGCCGCTCCATCTGAATAGTCACCCCCTTCTTTGTAACTATAAGAATCATTTTTTTTCTCCTGGATGTCATAAAAAATTGAAATATTTAGAACTAGCCATATTTGCATTGTATATTTATAAATTTTTATACGTAGCAAGCTGCTGGAATTAGCATGCTCCCGAAGCTTATGACGCAAGAACAGAGTAGGCAAAAATTAAAATCATTAAGAACTAGACTTTTTTACAGAGAGTGTTAATAACATTCCCTGCTGCACTTTCTTTTCAATACAAGACAAATTCACAGGAAAAAAAAATGTTAGAAAATTCACATTTTCTAAAATTTATTAAAACCTAAATAATTAAGAGAAAGATAATCTTTTAATAAGTTTTGGTTAATAATAAAAAATTATTCAAAAGAGTATATTAGAAAGCGTTTTTACATTTTACCAACTTACGTTACCACCAAAAGAAGCAAGTATAGTAGAATACTAAGATAAAGCAATTCACCTGACTAATGGTTTTGCTGATTCTCATGGCCCCTATTGTTACTGGGCTTGCCAACATTTGGTTGGTTCATTGCCTGATTCTGCACACGGAAATAGACCTCAATTCAATCATAAACGTTCATCTCTCTGTTCGATTAAACAATAAAAATATAAGCAACTTTGCTAAACTTGAGTTTTCTTTCCAGTTCTTTGAGAGAGCTTTTCTTCCCAATTAAGAGGGAGTTATAAATAAAATCAGAATTCAGTATCTGAGGTATAAGTTATGAAGAACATAAAACATAATTTTTTACACAGAACCAGAGCATTATTGGAGCGATCTCTAAGATGGGCACTACAAGATGCACCAATGTAAAATAGTTTGTCCCGGTGGCAGGAAATCTAATGGACCTCACGTGCAACAAATTACTTCACACGTCATTTAAGAAAATCCAAATCTGAAAGAGCAGTAGAGGACAAAATACCTGAATTACTTGAAACTGCATTGGGTGGGGACCAAGATATTGTTGATAAGGATCCGTGAAGTTTGGGAGACGAGACTGGTTTGGATCAGGTGGACCAGCTGCAACCATATGATTATCTGACTGATTTTCTGCTTGCATTCTCGATGAATTAGTTGCAGGAACACGCGGCATGTGGAAAGGAGGCATTGGAAACCTTGGTCCCAAATGAGCAGCTGCTGGCAAAGCAGAACCAGGTAACATATTGGGAAACGGCATTACAGGTCTGTTCATTCCCATTTCCATACCCATACTCATTCCAACCCCCATTCCCATTGCTGGCATGTACTGCTGTATTCCAGGAAACATCATAGGTACCATGCCACATCCCATGGACATCATCTGCATAAGAAATGAAAGTATGTAATCAGGGAAGGTGAATAACTTGATACACTGTATAGAATATGAACATTCTAATACTAGTGTGCACTACAATAAATAATATTAAAGCTCTTAAGTTTCATTCCAAAGAAAACTTATTTTAAGAATGCAGCAGTTAATTACGTTGTCTTTCCATCCTTGGATTTGACAAGTCCCTTTCACTCTTCCTCCTAAAATCCTTTTGAAGATTATAAGTTACGAAAGTTTAGATTCTGATAAACTATCCGTATGTGAATTGCTCTGTAATATCCTAGCACTGGAAGATGGTGCATTCAAAGTAAAACATGTTGCATAAACGCAATACATGAACTGAGTATAGATTAATCAGTCTAAGGATATTTTTCTCACACAGAATACAGTATACATGGAAATGAATTATAAAACAAACTCTATCAACAAAAAAATGAAAAGTCTACCTGCACTTGTAACTGTAATGACTTCAAGTACGAAATTGCTTCATCCAACATTGAAGCTTTGTCCGACTATGAATTCAAAATAGGGACCAAAATTAGAAAGAAATTATGAAGGATATAAAATCTAAATTCTGCCCATTGTTAAGAAGTTAGAATTTTAAAAGTCCGTCTACCTTATTACATCGAGGTATAAGTTCTTGCAGAGCTTTCATCTTTTCATTAATCCGATCACGACGCCTCTGTAAATGCCAAGTGAAAGCTTTTATGTTCTGAGAAAGAAAAGCGTAAAAGATATGAACTCGAAAAAGAAATGAAAGTACAGACCCTCTCAGAGAGATTATGGACCTCCGCTGCACGTGATCTCTTTGTAGATGTTGATCCTCGAACTTGTTTTTTTGCTTCCGAATCAAAATCCACATCCTTTTTTTCCAGCAGGACAAAATGAAGTAAGAATATACAAGATGCAAACAGTGAAATTTAGAGAGAAAAAAACTACTAGTGAACTATTGACCTGCCTCATACCCAATTTGTTGAAACAGGCTATCTTTTTTGGGAAATCAGAACTCGGTTCTAGTTTAAGAATACAAAAATATTGAAAAGGGAAAGATTAATAAGAGAACAAGAGACTTAAAATTGATAAAAGGATATGCATATAAGCTTAGCTAAGATAAAGAATTTAATTAAAATATATCAAAAGTAAAAAAAATTGATAACGGTATTTTAATTAATCATTGAAAAGAGTATGATGTAGTCATAATTATTATAAAGAGTGTAATTTTTATGTATTATTAGTATAGAAAATTCCATTAATAAGATATCATTTTAAATAGAAATATAAAAATAATTATTAATAATAAAATAAATTTATGATTAGATATTATTGTTAAAAAGATTAGTATTGAGAATCTATTTAAATTAAATCCTATTTTAAAATATCTTCCATCATTTCCATGAAACAAAAGTATTCATAGTCATCCATACACGTGTCGTGAACGTGCGCAGCCGCGACGGTGAAAGTGACGGTATCAAAAGAGCACACGGCCACAGCACCGAAATGAATGCAGCAGGACGGGTAATGCTCACGTAAACCCACGTCACTCACCCTGCGCACGATAGCGGATGCCAACGTACACGGAATTTGTAAGCTGTAACTATGATCTGATAACGCTGTCAATTCAATTACTCACCTCGCTCTGAGACTCCCATTCCTCCGCCTCCCGACCCTTCCGCTTCCGGTCCTCCGCCGCCGCCACCTGAACCGGCTCGCCAATGCTACTCGAACCTCCCGGCGACGACGGCGCAGTCACGTCGCACATCATCGTGCTCCTTCCGCCACCGGCACTTGTCGAAGGCACAGGAGCGCCGGCGCCTCCTTCCTCCGGTTCCGCCGCGTTCCTCACAGTTTCCGAAACCGCTGCCGTGGCCGTCGGCGTATCGCACGAATCCACAACTGTGGATTCCCTCGCAGCGGCCTTCACGCTCTGCTCGGCGGCTCTCGTGTTGTGCCTCACGAAGTACGCGAAGTTCGGCGTCTTCGGTTCCGGCGGCCTCGGCAGCGGAATTGGAGGTCGAGGCGGTGCAGACATGGGGCGGTGGTCCGTCAGCTGAGATGTAGTGAGAGTTTGCATGGCGCTGCTGTTGTTAACGGTGGGCGGCGAGTAGAGGAAATCGGTGCAGAAAGCCTGATCCAACGGAGGTTCATCGTCGATTGGATAGTGAAGCCACGAAGCCATTTCGCCTTCTCGCATGAAGAGATGTTGATTGAAATTGTCGAGCTGCGGTCGAATCTCCCTGGCCGTGGAAGGACCGGCGGCGGAGGCATCGTGGGAGTTTCTGGATGGCGGCGTCGGTTTTGTGAGAGAACGCTGGTTCTGACTCTGCATCACGACCTGGCCGTTATGCCATAGCAGCTCCATGACGTCGTCGTCTGCACTGTTTGAATTTTCATAACTCCAGGTGAATTAATTAATTAACTAATCAATAAAAGAAGAAACGGACAAAAGAAAAAAATTGTGAAGAGCGACGAGAGAAGTTACATACACAGAGGGTTTGTTTTGGCGAGGAAATCCTGAAGGCGTGAGAATGGGGTATGGGTTGTGGTCGTCCATTTGGATATCGAAATCTGGAACACAGTGATTGTGATTGGTCATGTTGAAAGTGAAAAGTGGTGAGGATGAGAAGAGAAGTGGAAATATAAAGAATGAAGGGAAGTCGGTGAAGGTGAGAGAGGACAAGGAACTTACAGTTGTAGCTAGTTTGAGCTGAGCATGGTGAATGGTGGACCAAGTGGTTCTGATATTTTAGTTATTAGGGTTGGTTGCAGAAGAACAACGTGCGGTGTGTTGGCTGCTACCTACCTGCTCTTCTCTCTCTCTGTGGCTTTAGGAACAAGAGAGTAGCCACACTTCACAAATACACACCCACACCACAGATAAGATGCGAAGCTAAAGGACGAAAGGGATTTTTCACTGTTATTCACTTCTCTTTTTTCTTTCTAACATAACAAACAACTATATTTCTATTTCTATTCTCATCACACACAAAAATTCATAAATCAAAAACCATTTTCTTTTCTTATTATTTTCTATGCTAAGTAAGATCTTTCAATATGGGATTAGAATGTTAATTATGGTTTTAGAACTCTAATTTAATACAAGTTTAGCACATAATCTTAACACAATATTATATAGATAACGGAAATAGCTTAAGCAATGACCATTAGAGTAATAATTATCATTAAGGCTTTGTTTGGATTAGGGAGTGGAAATGAGGAAGTGAATTTAAGATGATTTGAAGAGAAAGTGTAAAGAAAGTTAACATGTTTGGATTAAGGTAAATAGAGGGGAAAGTGTAGGGAAAATTTATAAAAGTTTGTGAGTGATGTGATGAGTGTGATTGAAATTGTAATTTTTTTAATTGATAAAATTGTAACTTTACACATTTGCCCTTACATTTAAAAATTGATACAAAATTAATTTGATTGATTATTTGTGAATTATAATTGTTTTTAAATTAAAATTATTTATTCGAAAATTGAAACATTATTTTCGATACCGTGTTCGAGCTAACTTCGAAAAAATATAAATTATATAAAATTTTTGGATCATATTTATGATTCATAAACTTTATTAAGAATAAAGTTGTAATTGTGAATTATTTATTTTTCAATTATAGTTGTATGCAATTAAAAAATTATTTTCGGTATGGAACAAATTATTTCTGATAATGTGTTGGAGTTATAATTCGATAAAGAATTTATTTTATGAAATAAATATTAATGTGTATTAATGCAGTATTTTAGTTTATTAAAGCAAAATTCATTGATAAATTTTGTGCATAATAATAATAATAATAATGTTTCAGAAAATTATATGAATGATACATTGAAATATGAATCATTCAAAATAGTCATGGAAGTCCTTAATTTGTTTAGAGATTCGTGTTATAAATAAGATTACAGATTCGAAAAGAAAAACACATGCATAATAAAATACTACCAATTTTTTTACGTAGTTTAGGGATTTGTAGTCATTATCTTGACTAGCTTTCTCATTCTTCGCTCGAGAGGCAGGCCAAAGAGTTGATTTACCACATTAGGATGACCACACAAGAAGTCGTAACAGTTATCCAACAAATCTTCATCCTGTATGTTCATCTCCACTAACATTTCCCAGATATCAGATTCAGAGTACTGGAAAGTCGATGTACGACAGAGTGTGCGTGTGTGTTCACGAAATATGGAGTTTTGTTCTTCTTCTGCAACAACATGGCGTCTGTTATATTGCAAATTTTCTTCCGTAGCATTAGCCACTCGCTGTGATGACAAAGCGACAATCTCAGATGAAATGGCTTGTCGCTCAACAATATGACATAACCTATCTGACTGATCACTATCCCTTCCAAGGATATCAGTTAATCCTTCAAACCTTGTGTTAAGTCTTTCCAGTTGCAGATCAATGACGTCCACCATGGGGGCTTTTCTTTTTGAGCCTCTTGAAGAAGAAGTACCACCTGATGGCTGGGATGGTTGGGATGGCACCAATGGGGGTGTCATATTAGGGCCAGGGCTGTATGAATCAACATTAGGATCAACTGAGCGAGGAGTTTCACATTGAGTAGCATTCAATCCTGGCCCCTCTAGGATGTCCTCCATATTGTGATCATTAAGATCTACATTAAAATGATGAGACTGAGTTCGACTTGATGACTGCAATGTTGTTCTCCCACCTTGGCCGGTAGCACGATCAAACCCCCATAAGTCTTTCATCAACTTGTAGTGCCTGATGGGATTAACACGCCACTTTGCGGCTGAGGGCTTTGCCTGTTCATTAATGAAAAGAAATACACTCATAATCATAATTAGTGGTTAATGTATGCGATAAGTGAACATCTAAGTTGAATACATTACCTTTATCAACATATCCCACACTTCATCCTCGGCCTCAAAAATTTTCGTGGTTGGATTCCAAGCGAAACCACTCAGTCCACTAAATAGATCATGGATCTCACGCCATTTGTCCTTAAGGCTTTTCTGCCTGTTCTTCACATTATTTTTTGTAATCCCTACCAATCCACTCTGATGTAAGGATTTAACGATGTTTGTGTAACCCTGCGTCGTCCAACTACCATCAATGCGGTTACCCATAGATGTCTCATCGATCATGGCATTCAACAGTCGAAAATCCATGTCGGTAGTCCATTTCTTGTGTTCACGGACAGCTGCAGATGACTCTGAAGCAATACCCTTCCCGTGATCCATGATTAAACCTAATAAAAAAGGTTAAACTTTTGCAATAACATAAATAGTTTCATACGTAAATATTAATAAAGATGGAATGTCAACATTAAACCATGAAATTGTTCTTACAACAGTATAAATATAAGTTCACGGATGTTACATAAAATTAATTATTACAATAACCTGCCCACATTTCATTCGCTATAGTATCCCTAATATGTGACCCAAGCCTGTAGTCATCCTCACGAGTTTGTGAGTGTGACGCATCTATATCTCCTTGCATCAACTCACGGTCAACTTCTTCCAACAAAGAGTCATCATTATCCACCTCGCGAAGAAAGTTATGAAGAATACAACATGCTAAAACAATATCGGTCATAGTGTCCACAGAATAATGAGGCTCTGTTCCACTAGCGATAATTGGAAATCTCTTTTTGAGGACACCAAATGTTCTTTCGATAACATTTCTTAGTGAGGAATGATGATTAAACAACTCACGGGCATTTTGTGGACCTCTTCGGGAATACTCTTTTAGATGGTATCGAACTCCACGATATGGAGTTATAACTTGGGCTTTGAGCATAAAACCCGCATCTCCAAGGTAGTATTTGCCTACAACCATCCATTAATAATTGTTAATTATAAGTCATATGACCAAATGAATTTTTATTGCACTTGAAAACACACTCAACTAACCTTCCGGAATGACCAATGGATCCTCTCGTACAAACGCATCCTTCAACATCCTGGAATCAGAGGCCGTTCCTTCCCACCCAGCAAGAACATATGTGAATTTCATGTCAAAATCACAAGCAGCAAATACGTTTTGTGTTGGCCAGTCTTTTCTTCCACGAAAACGAGGAGCATCAGCTCGGGGGACTTTAACACGAACATGAGTGCCATCTATGACACCCAAACAATCTTAATACACAACAACTTCACATTTATAAATAACTTGCATTGCATACAACATTAATTAAATATTTAACTATTGTTTCTCATATTCATACCTTAAAGTATGGAAAAAATCGATTGTTGTTTAAGATATGAGGTTCAACCTCAGTCCTAGCTGGTTGAATTAAGAACTCTCCATGCAACATCAATATTTCCTTCAAAACATTATGAAAGTGACGAGACACTGTTTCCCCGGACCGATGAAAGAAGAACGAAACACTTTGATTCTTGACGTTATGACCAATGATGTGTAAAAAATTAGTCACTTGTTCTTCAACTGTAGATCGAAATGCATCTTTAACCATCCCCATTCCTCTTATTCGTTGACATAAATTAATAAATGCTTCCGGACTCATGCGAATAATGTCACGACATCTTTCAGTATGGACCAAGTACGACATCAATTCTTGCTGACGACGCTCTTTTTGTGGAATAAACTCTGGTATAGCATTATTTGTCTCAGTTAACACATGCAACACATTCAATTCATATCCACATGCAAAGAATTGTCATTGCTGCTACTTGTGTCCGCAAATTGATTTGCTCTTGTATTTGTGAAATTAGTGTGAAATCAACACCAACTACATCGGGATTCATGTCATTCGTGCTAGACATCTCGACATTTTCGAAATACATAGACCAATGGTTATCGTTATCCATGATCACAAATCCTTGACAATCATATAAATTTAACTATTAGGTCTAAAGAACCATATTTTACAGAAATAATAGTACTCAATTTTTTTTACTTTTATAAATTGATATAGTCATAATTGTATTACAAATTCAAAATAATATTTATAAGGTTTTTTTTACTTGATTTTAGAAAAAAATAAATATTAAAAAATAAATATTATACGTAGACTGTCGTAGTATTTTAAAATATTTAGATATTTTGTATAGTTATAATTAATTTTTTTTATAAATTAAAAATAATGTTTATAAAATTCTTTTACTTGATTTTAGAAAAAATAAAATATTATATGTAGACTACGTATTTTAAAATATTTAAATATTCTGTAAACTTATAATTATTTTATAAATTTAGAATAATATTTATAAAATTCTTTTACTTGATTTTAGAAAAAATAAAATCTTATATGTAGACTATCTATAAATTAATATTTTAAAATATTTAAATACTTGTAATTATTTTATAAATTCAAAATAAAATTTATAAAGTCTTATAGTTGATTTAGGAAAAAAATAAATATTATACGTAAACTATCTATAATTATTTTAAACCCTGTTCAAAATAATATTTATAAATTTTTTTACTTGATTTTAGAAAAAATTAAATATTTAAATATTTTGTATACTTATAATTATTTTATAAATTTAAACTAATATTTATAAAAAAAATTACTTTATTTTTAGAAAAAAAATAAAATTTTATACATAGACTCTATGTATTTTCAAATACAAGAAAAAAATTAAATATTAATAAATAAAATTTAACTAGTAGAAAACTCATTCAAAATTTTATTAATACTCATTAATATACTCATCAATATGATTAAACTTGAAAAATCAAAAGTCAGCAGCATACATCTATTAACATAAATAAAATAAATAACTAAACATTACAAATTTCTTCTTCTCAACATTTCATTCTCAGATTTTATTCTCCAAATTCTAAATCTATCTAAAATTTACCTTCAGAAACTCTAGAAACGTAGACAACAAAGATGCAGAACCACCAACGACCACCGTGAATCAGCCGTCCACCGAGTACCACCAGCGGAACCACCACCCACCACCAGCAGCAAAACCGTCCAACGACCACCAACAACCGCGCATATCCACCATGCACCTCCGACGAGCACCTCCGACCGCTGCTAAGTACTCCCTCAACTCAAAACAAATAACTTACCTCTACTTCTCTTCCATATTTATCATCCCTCTCATTTATTCATCACCCACACACTTGAATTTATCCACCAAACAATGTACGAATCACTGTTTGTGCTGTGTTTATGCAGGGAATCTCATGCGTGAGAATCTCGTGGAGGGAATATTGGAGCTGAATGGCACGGGCATAGGCAGCTATGGCACATAGGTTAAGTGAACGGATGGGTAATATGGTAAAATGAAAAAGTTTCTCTCCAAATCTTCTCATCTTATTAGGGAAGCTTTTTTCCCTTTCTTCGCTTTTTTTCTCCCCCTAATCCCCGCTAACTCCCAGATACAAACATCAGAGTATTTCCTTTTCAATCCGGGTGAACAGTAATCACCCGGATACAAACACAACATAAGAGTTTAGCATTAGTCATGAAATATGGTAGTAGCATATATGACGATTAAATAAGTTTTTTTTTTTTCAATATAGAATGGTGAGTGTAAAAATAATCATTATTATATGTTACCCATAAATGAAAACAAAAGTTGCCGTTTGAAAAAGTTTTATTTTTAAGGACATTCGTCTTTAAAACTTCCTTGAAGTGAAATAAATTCAATGTTTATAATTTACACTACAAGAAAATCATCCAATTGCAATTAATGATAGAGATTAAAATGATTATTATTATTAGACTAAATTAAAAACTATTTTAAAAGACTAAAAAATTATTGATATCTAAAGTATTTTTTATTATTAATAAAAAATTATAAAATAGTTTTTAAATTAGTATCTAACCATTAGGTACCAAAGTTTTAACTACTAATATTTATAAATTAGTCTTTAAAAGACTAATTGATACCACTTTAGAATATAAAATATTAGTATTAAAAGTAACTAATTTAGAAACTATTTTATAAATTTTTATTAATAATAAAAATCATTTTAGATATAAATAATTTTTAATCTTTAAAATAATATTTAATTTAGTTAATTAATATAATAAATAATTATTTTTGTCTCTAATTTGATTGCTATTTATTAAATTTCTTATAGTGTTAATAGTGTATTTTTAGAAATAGAGATATCAATGTAATAAGTATTAATTTACAAACAATTCCTTAATTGAGGAAAATTTAAATATACATTTATTTTTGTTCAAAGTTTAGATGAGTACAAATTATAAGTTAGAATTATTTTGTATAATTAAGTGAAAAAAATGTAATATGTCATAAATCCAAAAGGTTTATAAAAGTTAGTAAATATGTCATTCAAGTATTTTTTTATGTAATTGAGTGTTTCAAAGTCTAATATTTGTATGGAAAATTATAACATATAACAACTAATTAATGTACTAATAAATTGATAAAATATAATGAATTATTTCAGTTCTACAACATTTGCCCTTATCATTATATTATCGAATACATGCTTTTCATAACCGTTTGTTTATTTATTACACAAGAATGATTCAGAATGAATATGATTAATAGGTTAATTCATATACATAAGTAAACAAACATTATGTATTTAATTCAATACATTATGTCTTTAATTCAATACATTTAACATTAACTTCTGTTTACTTCTTCTACCCTTTAAAAATATAAAATTCTAAATAAATACTAATAAGAAAAATTGGATTACGAATTTGTACCGTCTTGGATTTGATATCACATATATCGATAAAGTTTAAGTTGAATGAGAATATCACATATATCGATAAAGTTTAAGTTGAATGTATTCCATCTCAGCCTAAATCATGAGAAAATCTATGATGAAGTGAAATTAACCATAAATTTTGGGACTATTATTATAAATCCCCCACATAATTATAATCATATAATAACATTAATTTAGATAAATATATTATAATCTTATAAATGCACAATTAACATGATTTTAATGTACAATATCTCGACCTCTTTGAATGTTCTGATTTATATACATAATATTCAAATTTTATGAAAGAATATTGTAATATGCAGCTTTAAAATCTGAAGAAACTAGGGACAAAGATTCAAGTCCATGAAGGCGTATAAATAGATGTCCACTCACATGGAGTACTTTCAACTCGAATTTTAGCATTATATTCAATATATACACAGAATCTGATATTTTTACTGATGTGAGCATCAAAGTATTTTAGTATTTTCTGTAGGTGGAGCCTCCTCCTTCCTCGGAGGCTGAATCACTAGAGCTCGAAGGAAGCCCACTTGGAGCCCACCCAAATTTCGACCGACCTCATTTTGGCGAATACAGAATTATGTAAGATTTATGTAAGATGTATCGATTTTCATAAGGGTTAAAGAATGGGGCTACCAAATAAATAACAGTTTGCATTTTCATAATTTAGTTTAGTAATTTTTACATGTATGAACTAATTATTTACCAGGGTGTTTGCTTTGAAATATGAAATGCATAAAGCATGATAAGTGTACTGCTTAGTACCGAGTGATACTCAACATATTGATTGGGAAGATGATTGAATCTTCATTCATGGGTTTGATGACCCCAAAAATAAAGATAATGATTTTATAACCACAATATTTGTAAACTGGACATATCTATCACTGACTTGAGCATCAGAGTATCTTTGCAGCTACTCACTCCCAAAACACTGAGAGATCAAAGAGACGAAAAGATGAAGGACCGCATAACCGAGAAGATTGAAGACTTAATACAAAAAATGCAACCTTATTTAATAGTGCAAGAATAATAATAAAGTTGAAAAGAAAAAAAAATTAGGAGACAATCTTGAATAAGTGAAAAAATGTTGAAGAAAGATTCAATAAACAAATAAAAACAACACGAATACTCAATGCATAGGATCAACACCAAAACAAAGAAAGGGATAAAATGATGGAACACAGGAAAGGAAGAGGAGAAACTCAAAAATATTAGAAAAGATAGAGGTGAATACCTTAACATTAATAGGGGTCGAGAGGAATGAAATGAGGGTAAAGAACCCAAACACCGAAGGGTCAATTTGTCAAATAATTTTGATAGATAAAAAAAAATGAAAATAATAAATATATAAAACAAAATATATAAGTATTAGTATGATATATTGCATGCCGATAAGTTTACCAAGCTACAAAATTCAATTACCATATTTTTCAAAGTGTGCTTACTTTTATGAATAAAAAAATGGTAGTGTCATTTTAATGATTTTATAATTAAGATATTGATTTTGTTGGTATATTAGAAACATGTGACATGTTTATGTGTTGAATAAAAATTAAGTAATAGATAGCGAATGCATAACAAATATCGAATAGATCGTTGGAGATCCCACATGACTAGAGATTAGAGCCTTTCATTGTATATAAGTGGGTGCAGACCTCAATCCTATGAGTCGGTTTTGTGGGGTTAAATTAGGCTTAAAGTCCATTTCATAACATATATTTTAATTTTAATTTATTTATTTTAAAAAATATGGGATTAGTTTTTTGATACAGCGCATAATTAAACAATTAAACGCTCATGTATTTATATTTAATGCTAATATACTAAAATTTAATAATAAATCAACCTCTTAAAATATGTTATAAACAAAGTTATATATATTGTATAAAATGTTTACGCATTATAAAAAATTCAGGTCAAATTTTAGTATTTATTAGTTTAATTATCTTCAACTATATATAAATTTTAGATTGACTGCATTTAAAAAGAAACTTAATTGATTGGATTAAATAAGTTTAATATCTCATATATATATATATATATATATATATATATATATATATATATATATATGAAATTGTTATCTCCAAAATTATTTTAGTATTTTTTATATTTAATATTTAATAAACATGTTACCTTGAGTCTTCTGTTAGTTTTGAATTAAGAGTATTAACATGTTAATTTTGATAATATTACAAATCAGTATAAATAATTAAAAATAATTTAAATTTAAATCAATGTATATCTATATTAAAGGATTAATATTAAAAAAAATTGTTTAAAATACTAACTTTAATGTAAACAGTTACAGAAAACTTATCTTTCTCATTTTTAGAGGGTGTGATGTGTAATTAAATTTTAAGATTCCAAAGAAAATCACTCCAAAATTAAATTGTTAATGAATATTTAACTTAAGCTATATTAGATTTTGTGAGTGAAAACAATATTACTTGTTTAAACAACTCACTCAAGCAATACAATGTAATATATTTGGTTCAATGAAAGATTATTAAGCTGTATTACTTAACTTTATACACATAAAAGCCCTTGAGTTGAAGATGCTATCAATTAAACTCCTGTTGACATACTCATTTCCTTTTTCTTCATATAACTAGAAGAATTAACAATTTTCATATTTCTCCTTTCTGTTTTCTCAGTACATCCAAATTAAGAAAAAAAATCAGCAATTATTGGGACACAAATTCATAACATTTATTAGAATTTTTTTACCATTGGATCGTGATGAGTGTATGCTTAATATATTGTAGTAAGAGGTGGAAGTTGGGAAGGGTGTAAGCATGGCATGTTGGGCAATTGAGCAACATTTTGGGGTTCCCTCACCCATTTCTGCTTGTTCTACTCCAATTTTCAATAACATTCTTTCTCCCCACTTCTTAATCCCAACATCAAATATATTATGTGATAGCTTATGCACTTTTAAAGCACGTTACTCTCAATTGTTCAAAATGGGTATAATAAAAAAATGTAATTATAGTTCCTCAACATTTTTAATCTTCTTTATTTTCAATAATTTTACATTTTTTTTGCAAATATACAATTATGTTATTTTAATTTTTAACACATTTTGTTAACTAGAGAATAGTTGAAGGACAAAAAGTAGTATCGATAGTTTTTTAACTAGAGAATAGTTAAATACATGAAATGAAAACACATTTAATACCCACAAGGGTTCATTATAGATGGTGTGTGTGGCGTGAGTAGATAGAAAAATAATATAAAGTTTTATAAAATTATATTGACCAGGAAATTATAAAATTCTTCTCAACGAGATTTCATGAAGAAGAATAGAGGTGACAAGGATGGATAAAATTTGATGATAAAAGAGGACAAAAGAGAAAAGTTGTTAAGATTCGAAGAAAAAGAGATAAATGAGGCAATATGAGATTTTGCTAGCTCTAGAAGCCCGAGTCGAGATATATTTAACTTTAAATTTATTAAAACTTTTTTGGACTAAGGATGTTCTACACTTTTTTTTGAAGGATTTCCATTTCGATAAATGGAATCTTTCCATTGAGTAGTAATCTTTAGGGTTTAGGATTTATTTATCTTAAATGACAAAGAATCTACAAGAATAAAAAAGAGTATAAAACCCTTACTAGTAGGTTGTATTTACAAAGTTATAGTAGGTTGTATTTTTACAAAGTTATTGTACGGTATGATTGACTAATGGCAAAGTACCTTCTTAGAAGGAAGGTTTATGCTGTATAGCACTTTTGTCACAAATAGTTGATGATGAGGTAAACACCCAAGAAAAAGGGGTGTTTGATTGTAAAAAAAATTGTATATTAACATATCATAAAAAATTGTCCTTCACCTTATTTCTTCCAAAAACTATTAAAAAAAAATAAAATTTCTTTCTCTTTAATTTTTTTTATTAAATCATTTAAATCCTCTTATTTAAACCATTTCGTAATATGATGAATAGAAAATATGTTAAATAATCTTACTAAGTCCTTTATACATATTAAAGGTTTTGATAGGGCTTTCACTAATCAAGATAAATATTGAACTATACATTAAACATCTTTTATGGTAATATTCCATTTTTTAATACAACCAGATTCTGCCCACCACATTAATAAGAAAATCTAAATTGATAAAGTTATATGTTTCTCATAATCAACTTTTACTCGACCATTTGTCTATTTAGGAATACCTTTTGGAGCCAACCTAATAAAAAATATATATGAGAAAAAATTATAAACAAGTTTTCAAAAAATGTTTCTTATTGGAAACACACAAAAATTAGTTTTATTGGTAGGATTTGTTTGATTAACTTAGTTTTACTTTATTTCCTTTTCTTTCCATTAAAATGGCATATGATATTGTAATAAAGGTAAAGAGAATTCAAAAAGAATTTTTTTTTAGGAATGAAGGGAGGGAGAAAAATACCATGGGTAAGGCGAAAAAGAGTTTGTGATAATAGAAAAGAAGAAAGTTCAAGGGTTTCGGAGATCAACTCTTTAATAATGCTTTGTTGGCAAAATAAAGATGAAGTTCAATGGTAACTAAAGAGAACTTATGGGTAGAGAGGTTCTATAGTCCAAGTAAGGTGGTAGGAAGAGGCTTTGTTATGAGCAATTAAGATGAGAGAAAAGTCAATATGGTGGCAAAATTTAAAGAAGATATATAAAAATGTCAATAAAGAAAAATTGTTTGATAAAATAGTGCATTGTAAGATTGGGAATGTGACAACGATAACATTGTGTTAACGTGTGGAGGGAGGATTTGAGTTTAGCATATAATTATCCTAAGTTATATGTTAACTCATTGCAACAAATGAATGAAATTCCATTTAACTTTCTCAATGGACTTCAATATGAACTTTCATCAATGTGCATCTTGAAATGAAAAATTCTAATGGCAAAGTGGAAGATTCTCTGGTCAATTATGACATGGTGCATTTTTGGAATGTAATTATTTTTGTCTCAAGGATAGAAATATTGATCAATATGTTATAATTGAGAAAGTGATTTTTTTAGGGTAGTTATTATTAAAGATTATTGTAAAATATGACACTTTTTCTTTCTTAATGATCTTGTAATCCTACCTATTATTTAAAACACGACTAACTTAATTTTATCAATTGGCATACGTAAGATTGAAATTATTTGTAAGTCATAATTAGGGATCACAATGAGATTTAAAGTGTATTTATCTATTAGGAATGACAATGGATCAAGTACAAGTAGATCTACCCGCTCTTTGTCTTGTCAAAAAAACTCTCCTATTATTAATTAAATACATATAAAACATATTCATAAATGATACATACAAATGTTTTTTTTTTTTAGTTTTAAAAAGGATTATCTAAAAATAAAATTTAAAATATAGACTTAAATACAAATATGACCATAAAGTATAATCCAAATCAAATTTTATAATAAAATAGTAGTAAAAATAAATTTATTTTTTCTAAAAAAATAAATTCAAAATAACTTCAGCATCGCTAAAATATAAGTTCTAAAGAATGATCTCTTTAAAAGACTTCAATTTTATAAATTTAAATAAGAAATATAAATATATAAAATTTTGTAAACAATTATTCAATAGTTAATGTTTCTCTTCCCCCAATAACTTTATTTTCATAAAAAAAATCTTATTAAAAACATCACTAACAATACTAATAGCAAATATCTACGACTTAGATATTCATTTAATGTGTCATAAATTTTACTCACATTTATAGATGGAATGTTTTTTATTATCCCTAATGACCAGGTGTATAGAAAAATAATTATTTATTCAATATTTGAAATATCACTCTAAATATAATATATCCATCAATTGTGAATTTATGAGGACTTTATGGATGTTAATGGACATTTCATTTTAATACTTATATGATTGAGTATAACTTATACATACTTATATATTTATATAAAAATAACTTGTGCTCTTAATTATTTGCTCACAGTTTTTACGATCAGAAATATATTAATTTAAGTTATTTCAACAATGTAAGAGAAAAAATATAGGAGAGAAAAAAAGGGAAGAAGACAAGAATATATAGTGATGCATAGAATTTGCTTGTATTTTTTTTTTTTTTCAAGTGAGTAACACCACCACAACATTTCGTAATAACCACTTGAAAAAACTACAATTTAAATATTTTTATACGTTGGACTAATCTTAATCAGTTAAAATACTAAGTTTTGTTTAACGAGGGATGATTTAGAGTTATAAACATTTCTTACCTGTGTATGTACAATTTAATTAAATTCATGTTAGGTGGTCAAGTTAAAATTTCTTGTTCCTTCAATTCATTCATGACTAGGTTATAGTAGGTTTTCTTCTTCGAAAAAAATAATAAGACAAGTTTGTTAGTGTAATTTAGGTAAATCGAAAATATACATTTTTTTAACATTTATTTTAATTCATAATCTCTATAATACACATTAGAGTTGATTTAATGATAGAGGTTTAAATAGAATGATGAAAGTTTTGATTTTATTATTATTATGATCATAATAAATGATAATGGTATGAATAAGGTGACATTTTAATTTGTGTACACCTATACATTTTAACTTTTATTTTTTTATCGAAAAAAAAATAAAGACATTTTTTGGATGTCTCAACTCTTATACATAAATCCAATCTCAGACTATTTTTCCTCTAAACTCCTTATACAAACAAAAACACATGAATAAGAGATTCTAATACAATCAACTATAAAAAAAAAACCATTAAAGATAAACCATTAAAACCATGTTGCTCATCAAATAAACCACCAAGTATTTTTTGACAGATCTCATACATACCAGTGGCTCAAGAGACCAATCAGAAAACGAAAAACTTGCACTGCAGGCTTTGAAATTTACCCACGATCAAACCTTCAATTGTACCATTGTGAAAATTTCAACATGATCTATCCTGTCACTTTTAAAAATCTTCTTACTCCTATGTTTCCACAACTCACCTACAACTGTTATCCACACACAACCTCAAATCCTATTAACACTTTCATTCACAACACTCATCTTAAAATATTGTTAACCATACTTATCCCCTTTCTCACCAAATTCGCTTTAGACCCTATCTTATCTTCGAAAACCCTCCATACTGTGAAATGAGATGATGGTTGGGCCTTTATCCTCCAAAAACCCACATACAATTTCTCCCTCATCCCCTTGAGCATCTTCTTTAAGAATTTTGTATGCAGATTTGACTGTGAGCACTTTTGTCTCACCATCTTTCCAGACCAGGTATCCTCCTTGTCCACATTTACATACTTCTCTCCCAATAGATGCATCAACTTTTGTTCCTGGTTCCTTCCCCATCCAAACAAGTTCCTTCTCCATTCAATCTTCCAAGACCATTCTAGATTTTCATTCTTCTCCCCTCCTTGCCAAAGAAGAGATTCCTCATCAGAACAAATAAATAAAAGCCTCAAAAATTTGACCTTGAGTGTGGTATTGTCCACCCATTTGTTTTATTTCCTCAAAGGAATAGTAGATAAGATTCTCTTTGGTCACTACAAGAAAATCATGAAATAGAAACTTTTAGAGACAAAAATAATTAGTTGATATAGTGACTAAATTAGAGACCATTTTAAAAAACGGTTGGTTTCTAAATTATTTTCTATAATTGTTAAATGGTTTCTAAATTGATATATAATTAGCTACCAAAGTTTTTGCTACCAGATTTAGAATTCTAAATAATTGTTAGTTAAAACCTTGGTAGCTAATTAGATACCAATTTAGAAACTTTTTAAACTACTTTAGAAATTAAAAAAAATTTAGTCTCTAAATTAGTTTCTAAATTGATATCTAATATCAAAGTTTTTGCTACCAAAGTTAGAATCTAAATAATTACTAGTTAAAACCTTGGTAACTAATTAGATACCAATTTAGAAACTATTTAAACTAATTTAGAAACAAAAAATTTTTTTAGTCACTATAGCAACTATTTTTTATCTCTAAAATTGGTTTCTATTTCATGATTTTCTTGTAGTGGGTAGAGGAAAACATGAATTTTTTATTAAATAAGAAAAATATTTTCTCTTTATTATCATTAAATAAAAATAAATTTTAGATAAAAAATATTAGTTGCTATATTGTCTAAATTAGATATTATTTTAAATATTTAAAAATTATTAATATCTAAATTAATTTTTATTATTGATAAATAATTTTTAAGTTAATATCTAATTAGTTACCAATATTTTAGATGTATATAATTGATAGTTAAATCTAATTAATTAATTAAATACCAATTTAAAAACTATTTATCAATAATAAAAATTAATTTAAATATCAATAATTATTTTAGTATCTAATTTAATTAATAACAACTAATTATTTTTTATTTTTAAAATAAGTTTTCTATTAATGTTATTTTTCTCTATAAATCTTACTCTAAACTTTTCTTTCAAACTATATGACCCTAAATGAGAAATAAAAAGTGTTTGAATTGAATGTGGGGGCATGAGGGGATGGGCTGACCGACAGAAAGACCATATCAATTAAGGTTCTCGTGGGACAAAAAAAATGACTTATAATTACTAACAATCATATAAAAATAATGGAAATAGAATCTTTGCCATTGATTTCCCAACATGTTTTTGTTGAACTTCTATGGTGTTCATGCAATACTTTTGTACGTGGTGTGTCTATAAGGAAAACAGAAAAAATAATAAAAAAGTAAGAAAAAAAATCTAACAATGTCTGGTTAAAAGGAAAATTCCAACACGCCAGTGAAGATTTTTCTTGATCCAATTCTACCACGCTTTCACTTGTCGTCATCAATGCAGAATTCACTGCATAAACAAGATTCTATAGGAAGAAAAGAAGGGTTCAAGAATTTCTACTTTTGTCGTGCATGTGTCCCTACAAAAAGAACTGCAGAATAAATTTTACAACGAAAAATGATAAACCTCAGAGTTGCTCTACAAAATGTGTTAAGCACAAGGCACTTTAAGTCGGTTTCCATAATATTATTGGATCTTGATTGTATTTGTCATTGGATGCTCTTCATCCATCTTTTTTGTTTCCATACATATAATATATCATTTTTATTTTCTTTTTTAATCAGTACAAGTAACAATGTAGATAAATAACATGGCCTTTTATATTTAGTTGTAGTATAAAGTGTTATTTTTATATATTATGTTAATGTGCTTATTTTTTTTTATCTTTTAATATTTTGTATAGTAAAATAATAAAGAAGATGGAAAGAAGGAGACATTTGAAGAATTAAAGATGCAATGGGTATCTGGCAAAGAAAAGAAAAGTGTATATATAAAAAAATGTAAGAAAGAAAGCATAACCCCCACACAGAAACAAAGAAAACTAGCCTATCACGAAGCAGATGCGCAGGTTCTTTGTGCAACTGCCCATGTGATGGCTCAACTTTATTCCTCTTCACATGCTTTGCTTCTTTAATTCCATCCCTTCAACTTCCATTCTCACTATCAAATAACACTCACTCCCCAGCTTTCAATTATTCATAGTTCCACAAAATATATACATAAAAAACTTTATATACTCCATTTATATACCATATTTAACACTACCAAACCATTCTTGGCGAGAAACCACAATTTTTAACATTTATTTAGAGACTCTAACTAAGGATGCTTTGAGTTTAAAACAATTAATTAAACAAGAGAGTGGTTATTTTACTTATACAATTTATAGGGAGATTATAGGGTCTTCGACTTCAACTTCTACAACCACTACAAGAAAAGTTAGTTTTAGTGATAAAAGGTTAATGATAAATATAATATTTATCACTATTTATATATTATTTGTGACTATTGATAATAAAAATATTAATAATAATAATATTATTATTATTATTATGATTATTATTATCATTAATAATAATAATTATAACCATAGAACACTAAATTGTCTTGGTGTAGCATTTACAAATTCTCTTATGTATTTAGTTGATGTTCTTTCAAATTCTTTTTTATTAGAAAAATGTTAATATTAACTTTAATAATTTTAATACTATCGAATTTTGATCGTAAGTAAGACCAAACAATCTCGGTCAAGAATGAAAAGTGTTGGTTTTGGTCAACCTATTGATATTTGTCAAGCTTCATGGGACAATTATTTGGACTTTAAGTACAAATGCGTTCACTACAAGAAACTTATTAAATATAAATTAATTTTAAAAATTAAAATAATTAATTACTATTTAACTAAATTAGAGATTATTTTATAAACTAAAAAAATATTGATATCTAAAGTAGGGATGGAAAAACGGGGTGGGCTGACTTTTTCAACCCGCTAACCCGCATTAGCCCGCCCCGCTTCTGTACAATAAACTGTTATAGGACAACCTTTGTTGTACTGTGTCATATAAGTTCGAAGAGGTATACAAATTATCATATAACTTTATGTGTTCATTGTACACAAGAAATTAATCTTATATTTTTTTTTACTTTATTTTCACAGTTTTATTTTGTAATATTTATTAATAACATTGTAGGAAAAACAACACTAAATTGTTATTCTTGTAATTTTTTTTGAAAAAAACAAGAAATTGAGAAATTTTAGAACTTTCTAATAAAATGCATGCTAAATGTTTTTACCATTATCAGTTCATGAATTTACTTATATTTATTATATATGATGTATGGAATGATTCTATTCTTTTATTTGCGTAATTTAAAAATTTAAATAGAATTTACCAGAAATATAATTATCACAAAAGTATAATGCAAATGAATATATCACATTTTTTCAAAATAAAAAACACTTTTTATGATGGTTATTATTAAATTTGTCATAAAAAAATCTTATTTTATATGACTGATTTGTCTTTAATCATTATAGAAATAAACACATTTTATGTCGGTTAAAATATTTTTTATCTAATATAGAAAGTAAATTTTTTATGACAATTATACCATCAATCATAAAAGTTTTTGTATTTATAAAGAGTCCAAAATCATCATAGAAAAAATTGTTTTAACCATCATAAAAAATAAATATATAATAAATTTTATAAACAATTATTTAACATGATCATAAAAACCCGTGTAGAAACGATATTTAAAAAGACTAATTATTTGATAAAAGAAACTTGTTTGTAAGCTAGGAAGATACCCATAAAATCACGAAACAAACTATGGAAGACTTTATAAAATGCAAAGATTTCATCAACATATATAAAATATATGAGTGGTAGTTTCAATACTTTTGGACACACGTTTTGGACTAAACATAAAAGAATTCGGTGATTATATTTTTACATTCCACTCCAGTTTATACCTACACTAAAATATTAATATTTATAATAAAAAAAATTAAAAAATAAGAAAATGTCAATAATAAAATATTAGACAAAATATAAAATGTTAAAATAATTTTTAAAATTAAAAAAATTAAAAATAATTAAAATATTAATATTTAGTGGGGTGTAAAGTGGAGCAATGGTGTGAAATCATATTTTCCAAAAGAATTTTCTTATGATCTGTCAAAGACCAATTATCTCTCTTAAGAACCTCTCCTGCAAAGCATAAGAGCAAAGATATAGAAAATCTTGTTTGACATCCCTTTACACACCAGATATGAATAGAGAAAGATAGTTTACTAGAAGTCCGAACAACCTCAATCCAAGAACAAATAACATCACCAGAATCAAAAGTTTTGAAAACAGAGAACATAAGAGGTCAATCCGAAAATATTAAATTTAACGACCCCATTTCCGTCACAAATACGTTTGTCAAGCATGTTTATAGCCTCTGAATCTATGCTAATACCATCAGTTAATAAAACTAATATTATAAGGAGAGACAAATTTTCACAGCAACACAAAGCGATCAACAAGTACTTTAGAAATAATTTAAAACCAAATTTTGAGATACCACTTCAACTAGAGATTATGACATGTCGATTTTATGAGGTTGAGTTAGACTTAAAGTGCACTTCGTAATATGGTATCAGAGTCATTTCGAACCTATCCTAGCGAGTATTTGTTGGGATTATCAGACCATCCGCTATTGGGCCGGACCACCTATCATATGTTATCCCACGCACGAACTGTCACTCTCGGCGTGAGGGGTGTGTTGGAGATCTCACATCGACTAGAGATCAAAATTTTTCATTGTATATAAATGGATGTAAACCTCACTTTATGAGTCAATTTTATGGAGTTGAGTTAGGCTTAAAAATCACTTCTTAATAAAAAAAAATTAACAATAATTAATAGGCGTGAAATCTTGAATTTTACATGCACCATGAAATTTAGTTATCAAAGAGACAGAGTTAGAACTAAATCGAGGGAGAATCCAACTTTCCTGAAAAATTTGTTTAACCGCCTTGAACACTCTCAAAATCTTTTGGTAAAAGGTACCACTAAAACCACCAGGACCCAACCAACTATTTCCATTTAAAGCAAACGCATGGCAACTTCTTCAAAATCCAGAATCTGAGAAAACACATGTTGTTATCCTCGTGATTGACCTTAAGAGAAGTTACCATGTTGATAACACCATTATCTCCGAAGTTGTTATTCGAAGCGTGTTGTGATCTCTGAAAGACACTTTGGACCTAACATGTATATTATAGGAAACATAGTCAACTAATTTAATTAAACCTCATTTTTCATCATTATTTTTGGAAAATGTTCCTAGTTACAAAATATCTTCATCAATAGTTTCTATCTAAATCACTGTTCTTCTTTAAGGTTATATCGTCATTAATACTCGTAACATGACTAACTGATTGTGACAACTTGAAATTTACACCACAGAATAGGAAAAGACTATAATGAGAAATTCCACGAGTATTTTCGGTTTCTAAGGGCAGTCTCCATTCTAAGGAATAAAAAAAACCATTGGAGGTGTCCAACCTTGAGAACATTCTGAATTATCTTGCATGGTGCATGTACATGCCAATCTTGTGGTTGAAGTTTCAGATATGTATATAACTTTTCCAGAACCAAAGATCCCTTGGTGCAACTTGCAGTGAAAGAAGGCCAGAACTTTAACAGGTATTGATTGATGTTAGTCCAAAACCTCAAACTTGTGTACCCAACTATACTCCAACTAATACTAGTACTAAAGTATGCTACACATGGAGGCATTTTCAGCATCTTTCACTTTTGCTTGCCTTCAAATATATATTAGAACATATAATTTATTATTTTCTCTTTGATCTATAAAATGTCAACATTCATCTTGTTCATAACATCTCCTAAATTATCTTCAAAATTTAAAATTTTAAGTAAAAACAAGGGATTCATGTGATTATATGTGTCTATTCATGTTGGTTCATACAAAATTAATCACATAAAATATATGTTAATATTTTATATTTTGTAAAACTGATCTTTAGTTCAATTAGATTTGAGATAGAGTATGAACAACTTTAAATAACTTTAGTATCATTCACGTGATAGCTATTGTGATTATGATTATATCTTAAAAATGGGAAATAAAATTCAAATTCTCTAAAACGAGCTAGTAATTAAGGTTACCTTTCATTAAATTTATTAAATTGAGATTTTATGTATGCTATTTATAAATAAAAGATCAACATATCTTAATCATTTAACAAACAAATCTATTTTAAAAAAGAAATGTATTATCCCATTCCCCAACTAAAAAATATTTAGTGAATTTCAAGCGAATCAGGGTTAATTACATTTTCTATAATAATTCATGGTAAGCTGGTCTTTTGTTAAATATGTTGGATTTATTAAACTGCTAAACACGCAAGTAAAAATGAAATTTAAACATGAAAAATATTAAAACTTAAGATACGAAATGAACTCGTCGGTGTTTTGTTTTATTTTTTGTTGGGTTGTGATTGGAAGGTTCACTCATGCAATTGGGCCTCATTATTATTTTCAAGGTAATTTCTTTCTCCACCTCCCTATTTTCCCTAAATCTTTCAATTTCAAAATTATCCTTGGGTAAAAGGTGTAGGATTTTTTTTTTCAAAATTCTGTATTTTAAATTTTAAAGTTAGAATTATTAAATACACTTTGTAGTCTAAAATTCAGAAAAATTCAAAAATTTTATTCCAGATTTTAGAGTTCTAAAGATATTTTCTGCATTCTAAAATATATTTCAAATTCTAAAATTCATAATATAGAGTTTAGAATGTATTTTCTAACCTAAAAAATATCTTCAAAACTCTAAAATTTGAAATAATTTTTCTAAATTTTAGATTTTAACAAATATATTTCAAACTCTAAAATTTAGAATATATTTTTGTATTCTATAGTTTGAAATTTTAAAATCCAGAAAAAAAGAAGAAGAAAAAAGGTGTCAATGAAAAAGATAAAGAAAATGAAAAAATTATCATTTCATATCTTCTATGAAGTTGCAAGAACAAAGCATTAAGGTGCAGGAAAAAAATTGCATATCTTGAAATGAGTCCAATGTCATTTCCGGACCATGAAAAAGAGTTGCGTGATAAATATTTGTTTATTAAAGATAAATATGATTATATATATATATATATATATATATATATATATAGTATTGAAAAATAAGTTATTGTACTGGTTAAGAGAGGAAAGTTGTTTAATATTTGTATTACTAGTGTGTTTGTGTTTATTGGAGATTGTCTTTACCAGCATGTGGATTCTCACATTTAGAGAGAAATTGTGGTTCGTTAGAGAGTTTTTTTTTAGAAGGTATAGAGATATTCCTAACTACTAGAAAAACGATTTAGCTCAAATAATGAATGAAAGATAAAAGATTGTTTTTATTGGATAAGAGAATAATAGTCCCAAAATCTTTTTAGTCGAACTAAAAAATCAAATGAAATCTTGCAAAGTAAACTTTGGGATAATGAGGTCTCATCCATCTTATGTCAATCATTTTAATTGGTTGATCCATCACCACTTCCGTCCATGGATGGGAAGCTGCCCTCATGCTACACTTATTATTATATAACTTTCTTTCACATTTTAATTTTGTTCCATTTAACTAGTGTGTCATATCCAATAATGCTAAATAATATTAATAATGTTATTAATAATTATAATTATAATGTTAACAATAATTAATAACACTAATAACAATATTAATAATATTAGTATTAATGTTATTAATAATATTAATAATAATATTAATAGTAATAATTAATAATGTTAATATTATTATTATTATTAATATCAATAATAATATTTATAATATTAATGATAGTAATAATATTAATATTGCTAGTAGTAATATTAATAACAATATTAATAATATTAGTACTAATAATATTAATATTATTATTAATATTCTTACTAATACTCTTAATTTTATTATTAATATTTTTATTTTTATTTTTATTATTATTAATAAAATTATTAATATTACTTAACAATATTATTATTATTACTATTATTATTAACATTATTAATATTAATATTATTATTATTATCAATATTATTATTATTAATATTATTATCGTTAACATATTTAATTTTTTTTTTTAAGTTATTGGGTTTTGTTTGTTTAGCCGAACTTTCCTTTTCTGTTTCAACTAAGTCTTAGTATTTTTCTTATATATACACCATGTATTTTACTCTTTAATACACAAGTAAATAAGAATTTCTTTTGTATTTTCTTTTTTCTGTTTTTCTCTCTTTTACTATTTGAGTCATTGTCTTTTTTTCATTTGCAATTAGGGTTCATCAGAACTTTCATTTTTCCATTGCGATTACATGCGCTCCATTGATGCACCACATCATATAAGGAATATTCATCTTCATTGACTGTAATAATTTGGGGACCCTGTTCCATAATTTTTATGCAAGGTTTTCGTTATTTCTTGACTATTTTGATGATTACTCCCGTTATACTTGGGTTATTCTGTTGCATAACAAATCTGAAGTGCGTCAGCACATCATTAACTTCACTGTTTTCATTAAAAATCATTTCAAAACTAATATAAAAAAGATTCGTACTGACAATGGTATTGAGTTTGCTATGTCAAATTTTAATGCTTCAAAGGTAATTATAAATAAAAAATCTTGTGTTGAAACATCAAAACAAAATGACATTGTAGAAAACGTAAACATCAACACATACTAAATGTAACCCGGACTTTACTTTTTCAAGCAAATTTTTCTCCTTCAGGATTTACATATTCCTCTCTCCCAGCCTGCATCCCTGTATTGTGACAACCAATCTGCCCTTCCAATAAAGTCTTTCATGAACACACAAAGCACATCGAAATTGATTGTCACCTAGTTCGTGAAAAACTTATCTTTGGTCTCTTCAAATTGTTGCCCATTATTTCTGTCATGCAAGTTGTTGACATATTCATCAATCCCCTTGCTTCCGCACAGTTCTCTACTCTCAAATCCAAGTTGGGTCTGACTAATATCTATTCCCCAGCTTGAGAGGGTGTTAACAGATTTAGTTTTTCTGTTTTAAGTTATTGGACTTTTTTTGTTTGACCCAACTTTCTTTTTCTGTTTCAACTATTTGTTAGTCTTTTTCTTATACATACATCATGTATTTTACTCTCTAATGCACAAGTAAATAAAAATTTCGTTTGTATTTATTTTTTCTCTTTTACACTTGAGTGATTGTCTCTTTTTCATTTGTAATTAGGGTTATGCTTCATCAGAACTTCCCTTTCTCCATTGTGATTACGTGCGATTTCGTGCGCTCCATTGATACACTACATCATACAAGAAATATTCATCTTCATTAACTGGAATAATTATAATTATTAATATTAATTTTAAATTTTAACATGTCAACTACCTAATCTATGACTTTATTTACTTGTCAATCTAATTATTATTGTATACAAATAATATATCCTTCATAAAAAAACTAATGTTCAAACGTTCTAGAATTATTTACGAATCGTTGTTGTCAAATTACTTCATTATTATTTTAAAAAAAAATATGATTTTTAACTCAATTTTACATATATAAAATTTAATATGTATTTTAATTTAACTACAAATTTAAATCCATAAATAATTATGAATAAGGAAATCTTAAATTCTTAAATTTTTTTAGTGAATATAGGTAAATAATATGAGGTGATTGGCATATTTTTACCTCTATCTACCTTAGTACTGAATGAAGTGTTTTATATGTATGATTATTACGTTGACCCGTGAAATGCACGATTTGTTTTTAATATTTTATATGTAAATATTAATATTAGAAATAATAATTTTATTTAGATATATATAAATTATTAAGTTGATAAAATGAAATTAAATATATTGTAATAGTATAAATTTACATATTTTTAGTATATTAATGAATTTAATATAACATAACTAATTAAAAATTAATGAATATATTTTTGTCATAATAAATAAATAACAATACAATGCAATAATTTGAACAAATACATTATATAAACAATTATCTAATCCTATGTATCCATTACGTATTTATGGTGAAAATGAAGTCTTCTTCACCAACCTCATGCTATATTCATGCTGTAATTTAAGCAAAAAAAACTCTTCAAAAAATTATTGCAATTAAAAGATAGAATTCATTAGATTATACCAAGTACAATTATTACAAAAAACTATCAGTAAATGTGTGTTTCTTCCAGAAACATATTGTAGACAAAATCATATTAAATTATGAAGTCACCTTTTATGATATAAATTAAATTAAAATGTAATGTAATATAATACAAATAAAACATGATGAAATATAAATACAATGAAATACTATTATATAAATAACTAAAGATCTTAAAAACCATACAACAATAATAAACATATATACATCATCAGGTTTCTAGATAAAAACAACAACCATTAATACTTTAATGACTAATTAATAATAAACAATATACAAAGAATAAAATGAATATAAACATTCTCTAATATTAACACAAAATATATAAAATAAAAAATATGATCAAAGATTTTTATGACTTTAATATACTGACAATTGTTATAGCGTTAAACATATGTAATAATGTCAAACTATTATAAATATACTAAATAATGAAACAAAATTGTAATAATTTATGTATTCACATTGCAAGAAATGCATGAACAAATAGAATATGAATACTACTAAACAGAAACATATAGTGAATATAATATAAACATAAAGAGTACCTAACTGTTTAGGTTTCCAAAAAAGTCTAAGCAGACAAATAAATATGTCTGAACTTTCTTAATCACTTGTAACTATTATCCTATGAGAATAATAAAAGAAATTATGCAGGATAGCTTAAACTGTGAATATAAGTAAGTAACAAAACCCTGATATGAGAAGAAGGATTTCTCGTATCACATTCAAAGATAATCTTGTCTCCTTCACGAAAAGAATGAAGACTACAAAAATTCTTCCACCCTTTGCCAAGTTTAATCCGTCTAGAAGAAGACTTCCCTTTCAAGACCTTGCATTCCACATCCATTAGTAGACCATGCAGAGTAGCCTTATTGAATCTCCCTTGTCGAATATATTGTGAAAATTGAGCAGGAAGATCCTACAACAATATCAAAATAATAAGTAAATAGAAATGAAGTAGAATATAATACAAAACATTTTTAAATAAATCAATTTTATACTAACCAGATAACTGAGTTTGATACTTAATCGAGACAACTTTATGGAAAAATGGTCGAAGGGACCAATGTTTAAGGGTTCCTTCCCTTCAATTTCGTCCAAATAACGATTTACTCCACTTTGAGGGACGTCATCCATATAAACAGTTATATGGAAAGCGTTGTGACCCACATAACAAAATAAAATGTAGTTCTCATCTATGAAACCATAAAAATCAAACAAATTAAACCATCCACTCAATATTTCCGACGACAATAAATTTTCGTTATATTCCACTATATGGAAGTTTCCTTATGAATCAGCCAGGGTCCACTCCTTTCCAAGTTCTTTTTGAAACTTGATGGCGAAAGCCCGATCTACATAACCAAGCTATTGATTTTCAAATAAAGAAAAAAAAAATGTCAACAAATGAAGAAAATGTTTAAAAGAAGAAATTTTTGAAAAAAACATAAATATACATACTTCACCACGACTGTTCATGCACCAAAAGACCCCTCTTGTTTGAAGTCTAATGATTTCTTCAGCATTGGACGCCATTAAATGAGTAATGGAGAAAACACCAAGAAGTAAGTAGGAGAGAAAATGAATAATAGAGAAAACACTAGAAAGAAAGTAGTAGAGCACTAGAAAGAAAGTAGTAGAGGAGAATATTTATAGAAGATTTAAATAGAAAAGAGTACGTTTGTGAATAATAAAAAACACCACAATGTTATGACCTTTGGTTTGTCCAGTGTCTCTTTCATTTCAAGTACAACATTAATTAATATTAATTAATTAATAATCATTTAATAATATTAAAAAATAACAATTAAACTGAATTATAACCGGCATACTTCAATATAATAATATAGAATACATAATTATATAATATATATAATATTATATATTATGTATATAAAGTTTTTAATATTTAAATATATTAAAAATAAAGTTAAATTTAAATAATATTGAAAATGAATTAAATTTTAATTATATAAAAAAATGATTGTAGGGAAGCGAAATTTAAATTTAAACTATTAATGTTTAATGTTGAAATGAAATTATTATCTATATCTACCAAATCTAATAGGGAAGAGGAATGAATATTTTGAAAACTGTGTAAGAGAGACTACATTAGCCACGTGTATCTGAAAAAAATACAAAATCAAGTTAGAGTGAAACTAAAAAAGTACAAATCAAGTAGGTGACAATATCTGTAAATTTGTGAGTTGATTGCTATCAAATATATGAAAAACACACATGTATCAATAAATAAAGCCTTTAAATATTTTTTTATTTAAGCAAATTGTTTTATTTAATAAATGTTTTGGAATAATGAATTTGTTATTTTTAAGAAGTTTGATGATGAGAAATATAACATAGAAAAAAGTCATTCCAGAAAAAAAAATCATTTCCGATAACATATAATTATTTGACATAAATAATAATAATAATAATAATAAACATGTAACTCCAAAGATTATAATTTAAATAATGTTTAAAAAACAAAATTAGAGTCTAAACTGAATGGAAAAGTGGTCTTTATGCAAAAGGCAGTTGGAGTGAGAAGCATATATGTATAATCCTTCCAAGTGGTTTGAAAAGCCACAAGGAAAGAAAAAAAAAAACACGTGGTTATAAACATGAGTATTGGATTCGGAAAAGTATCTGAAAGGGTTTTGCTGAAAATCTAAGAATCTCTAGTACTGTAATCTTTTTCCTAAAATGGCTCAATTCTTATCTTTATTAAACTTTTGAAGCATATCTTCCTATTTTGAACAAGGCAACAGTACAAAATAAGTTCAATTTTCTTTTGTATTGAGAATGAGATGGTGGGTAGTCACTCCTTTCAATTCCTTTTCATCTCATTAGTACAAATAACAACTAAGCCTAAACTTTTTTTCTCTCCTAGCCCATCCAATCAACTCTATCTATATCGTACAATAATGCAATAAATGCATCCCTTTCTTTCACTTTTCTATTCAAAATACTTATATTTAATTCTTTTTCAGTCTAAAATGTTTTATTTATTCTAAATTTGTGCCCTGTTAAATCCATCTTAGATTCTTTCTTTCTTTGGTGGAGTTAATCTTTTCACATTTGTGTCCTCTACTATATCTTTTACAACTTACAAGTTGGTTATCTATTTTAGAGTTTCTTCATATTATAAAGGTCACACATCAAATATAAAAATATATAATAATAAATCTTATTTTATAAATTAATTTTATAAAATTGAGTTAAACTTACTTAAAAAAATTTATTAAACTTTTTAATGAGACTTAATTATAAGAATTATTTCATATTTAAAACTTTCCTTTTGATAGAATTTTGTATCTAACTTAAATCCAGAATCCAAAATGGCTTTTAGAAAACTATAATTTGCAAACGCCTGCTCAAGAAGATTATTTTCCGAAAAAATTATATGATTTTCCATTTTAGGTACTAACTTTCTATCTGTAAATTTTTACGTATCTTGATCAAACTAGAAAGTATCCATTTATTCTTATATAGTTTCTAATATTTGGAGAAGTAAAATTCTTTTTAAGAGAACAAAATAAGAAAAAAAAACTTTGTATATTTTGCATAATACGTATGTCTCCTTATTTTCCTCGTTTCTGATGTCACCAAAATATATATAGTAAGCTATGCTACTTTACTTTATATTGTGTGCCTTAAATAAAAAGAAAGGAAAAAGAAGAACTACTTTGATTAAAAAGTGCATGGTATCATATGAATTAATCGTCGCTCTCAGTTGTACAAAGAAGAATTACAATTTAATGTTTTTTTAATTACACTTTTTCTAATTTATTTTATTTTTATTAAGTCAATTATTTTATTCTGTACTTTGCATAAAAAATTATAGAAATATAGAAACATACAAATACAAACTTTCGAATCAGGTTATGAATTGACAAAAATGAAGTATATTAGTATATTATCAAATCAATTCAACGTGTTTTTCTTTAAAGTAACGATAGATTTACACAGTGAAAACATCCACTTAACAATTCAATAAAATAATATTTTCATTATATTTATTTTATATTTTTAATTTAAAATTTTATCATATTATTATAAAAAGTTGTTAATTAGTTATTTTCTACTATTTACGGTGTTAATTTTTTTTTATTATTTTCTTTTACAAATGAAGTTATTTTTTTCTCATTAAAAGCTGGTGCAGAAAACAATTCTGTATTACTGATAGAAGTATGAGATTATGGAGCTCCTCGGAAAGCGAGACCTTTTCGGTGACAGATTTTTGGCCGGGTTTTGTCTTTCTAGAATGGTCCCATTTAGCTTTCGATCGAATCTCCTCTTTTAGACGAAAGAAGAAAATGAAAAATTATATATCAAATTATGTGAATGGTTTTGACTACGTACTTTTTCATATGTTAGGGTTGAATGTCTGTACTATTAAATCTAAAAAGTAAAAATAAATTATTTTGTTTTCAGATTTATCTATCAAATGTAAAAGTACATTTAATTTCTTTAAATGTTAAATTTATAAAAGGTATTTTTACTTATAACTAAGTTTACTTTAGCAAATATATGAGTTTAAGTTTAACAAAATGAGGATGAGATCGTGTAACTTATATATTATAAATTGATTTTATTTTTAGTAGATAAGTCTATAAATAGTAAATAATATAATAAATTAAATAAATTTTATTAAATTAGATTATGATATTACATTAAGGTGAAGAAATTTAATTAATTTAAATTTCTTACAAGGTTAACCCATAAAAACTATGTTTATTATTATTATTTTAATAATAAAAATAAACGCGCTTATGAAATGATACGCTTAAACAATTTTCTCAAATAATTATTGAAATTGTATTGAACTTATGCGAGATACTTCGATTAGACTTTCGTTCTAGTTTTATTATAAGTAAATTATTATTAAGAAACATAGTATAAAGGGTACTCTAACCTATAAATAAAAAGTCTTGCTATAGGAAAATTTAGGAAATAAAAGAAACAAATTACATAATTAATAAGCTTATGTCAGATAAGGTTATAGACATATTTCATATTTGTTCTGATTAGAACATCCTAAATATTTCTTTTATATAAATTTTGAAAAATGTTATTTTTATAATTGCAAATTGAAATGCACCAGTTTACAACTGTGATTTGATCAATATAATTTCAAAATTATCTTTATTTTAACAAAAAATGTTTTTTTAATTGTAATCTGGTACACGTTTGTCAACACATCATCACTCATCTCAAATGAAAAATGTTACTTTGACAACTACAAATTAAAATGTATCAGTTTACAACTTTGATTGATATAATTTAAAAATTATTCAATCTAAAAAAATATTATTCCTATTATATTTGGTCCATAATTATCAACATATATTCACTCATCTCAAATTAATTTTTTAATTCAAACAAAACATACAAACAAGAAACTATGCATGCATGCCATAAAAAAATAGATGTCAAATATGGGAGTGTAAAGGGGAAACCGAGTAAAATATTACTTTTAAATAACAGTGAAGAATAATACACCAATTTAAATATCTCTTAAAAGAAGAAGAGTGTATCTTACTCTTAAAATAATATAAAATAAGAAGAAAAAAATTGTGCCATAAAATAGACTGTCATAATAAATTCAATTAAAAGAAATTTTGTTATGCTCTTTTACTTAATTTACTTACAAATAATACGTACACACTTATAAGAAAAGAATAAAACTATTTTCTATGATTGTTATATTTTAAATTCTTTATAGATACGTATATATTATTTATTTGTAATTCAAAGATTTTGACTATTTTTAAAATAAACACACAACTTACAAAACTTTAACTAATTTAAAAAAATGTCAAATCAAATTTATATAAATAAAACATTTATTTGCTAAATTAAAAAATATATGAAATTTAAAATAATTGGGACGATGCATGTGGTAAATAACTTGTAACTATTGCCTCATACTTGTTTTATTTTTAAAAAAAACCCACTGTTTAATTTATACAAAAAAAAACCTGTAAAAAAGAACTTTATAGTATTGACGGGAGGGTTCTTTTGGGGGCAATCATTAATTTCTTGCACTCCACTGTGATGAGAAATGTTGCCAACCACTAATACTTCAAGCTTTTCTTAAAATGTAAAAAAAAAATATTGAATTTTTTTATCAATAATAAATAAATAAAATAAAATGAGTTTATGACTGCAAAGAACTTTTTCTTTATGACCTGGTGAATCTCTTAAAACTGCTCAAGTTAACTAAGACAAAATCTGGTAACAAAAATTATATAATGTTTTGGATTAAAATATGCTGAACTATTTAAGTTGAAGCTTTTTAACTAAATAGATGTGTTGATGTTTGTGATGTTTTTGTTTGGTTTTCATTGTTAATTATCCAATAAATATGACAATAAATGTATGGTCGTAGGCTGAGTTTGGTGGAAGGATTTGCGCGTGATAGAGAGCAGTTATAGTACATCACCACTTTAGTTCATTCAATGTGTTTCTAAAATGGAAACATGAAGAATAAGTTGCAATCATGCGTGTATAAAAAAATGTTAGCCTTAACGTTCATTCCCTCAATTATATCATGTTTTTCACAATAAAAATGTATGTGTTGCTGAAATTGGTTAGTAGACTAATAATATTAGTGTTAGTTTGGAGGTAAAAAGGTTTTTTTACATGAAGAAAGTATTAGAAATTTACATTAATTATAAATAAGGATATTTTATATTATATAAGTCAATAAAAAATTATTTTTAATATAATATAATAGAGTTTGTTGAGCTCTTTAGTGGAGATGATGAATTAGGTTCAGTTTTGAATAATAAGAATTGTTAGTAGAATTAATAAATATATTGAATTGTTTTATATATATATAAGGCTTTACTAAATCAATAGACTGAAATTCATTGTTGTTTTTAAGTATTAAATTATGTTATAATATTTTACTTTCGTCTCATTTTTTATTTATGTTGTTTAATTTTTTAGAATAACAATGTTATTCTCATAATTTTTGTCTTGTCTTAATATATTATTTTTTATTAGTTATAAAAGAATACTAATTCATATAAATAATAAGAAGAAACAACTTCTCATCATGAAAAAATAAGTTATATGCATATAAATGGTAAATAATCACTTCATATAAACACATCAAAATACATCATTTAAAAATGCATTTTTCTTAATCACATCATGTGATCAGTTGAGAGTTAAAACTATTACTCTATGTATTTCTTTTGATTTTGATTGTAACTTGCATAATTACCTTGAGATACAAAATTCCAAGACAATAATAAATTCATTGTATAAATAATATACATTTTCTTGGATCAACCTAAAAAATTCACATACTACATAACTTTATCATTGTAATAAATGTTGTATTCAAACACAAAATTTCCTCTCCCTCCATATACTTCTTGTAATTGTAAATAAGAATATTTCTCATTCTACCTTTTATGAATAAACCTACTTCAAATTTGTTGCTAAATGAAGTTTTTTTAATCGATTATGAATAAAAATAAAGTTGAGGATTATTAGGTGAGAGGGAGGAAAAACACACATAATAAGTTGGTTCTCATTCCCTTTGAGAGAAGGAGTGTAACAACAACTTAAGGCTTTGTTTGGATTTGAGGGAGTGAATTTGAGACGATCTGAAGAGAAAATGTGAAGAAAGTGAAGTTGTTTAAATTAAGGTAAACAAAGTAAAAAGTGTGGGAAAATTTATGAAAATTTGTAAATGATAAAATAGATGTGATTGAAATTATATTTTTTTAATTGATAAAAATATAAATTTTTAAATTTAAAAATTAATTGGATTGATTTATTTATAAATTAAATAAAATTATTATTTTTATAATTAATATAATTATTATATAATTTTATTATTAAAAAATATATTTATTATTATTTTTATTTATAATTTACTATAGATAATATGATTAATTATATTATTTTATAAAAATATTTTTTTATAATTTTAATTATACTTTATATGTTTGAATTATAATCCTATTTTAAATAAAAAACAATAATTATTTAAATTTATAATAAAGAAAAACCTAAATAATTAATTATATATATATATATATATAAAGTATTTTCTTGGAAATTCTCACCTAATTTGCGAAGAAAGTTTTTAATCAACTAATATTCTTTTTTTTAAAATTTTTTATTTTTTAGTATTTCGTTTTTCGTAATTTTTTTTAACATAGTAAACATGCTCATTTTCTCACTAAGCCTAAATAAAACATAAATGAATTACATTAATTTTTATTCTTCCTTATCTCTTTATTCTTCCTTATCTCTAGTAGGTAGAATATATATCTCTAAAACATATGCATGTTAAAAATATGTTTGTAGAAATTATATTAAAAAAATAATAATTATATAAATAAAATAATTGAGTGTTTCAACCTATTTAAAAAGAAGATATATGTGCAAAGGAGAGAAAAGAGAGAATGATTAACAATACATTTATTTTTCTATTCTCCTAATCAAAATTGACTATTCCAATAACAACATTTGTAGCTTATCTAATAGAGTTATCCTCAGATTCTGTATTTGTTAAACAAGCCTTAACAAAAGGTAATTTCCTACTAAATCTACTAACAACAATTGATTTGAGCGTCATCTACATAATCAAACAAAGGAGGTGAGGCTTCACAAGTCACAGCTGGATAAGAAGCCATAAAATGCAATGACTGCATGCATAAAAAATAATTAATTATTATATAAAATAAAATAAATACTGTTTTAGAGATTAAATAATTATTGGTATATAAAGTAGTTTCTATTATTGATAGAAATTTATAAAATAATTTATAGATTTGTATCTAAATTAACTATCAATATTTTAGCTATATATTAATATTTTAGATTCTAAATTAGTTTCTAAAAATTAATAAAAATTAATTTAGAATATAAATTAGTTAATAGCTAAAACTTTAGTTACTAATAATTGAATACCAATTTAAAAATTATTTTATAAATTTTTAGTAGTAATAAAAATTATTTTATAAATTTTTAATAGTAATAAAACTTATTTTAAATACAAAATTATCTTTAATTTATACAGCATAATAATTAATTATTTTGATTTCTAATTTGTATTTAGTATTTTTCTTTAAATGGTTTTTAGTAGATAAGTGGCAAGAGAGGAATGTATCTCGTCATTGTAATATTTTAAGGATAAACTATTTATACGGATACGGATTGATAAGACATTCCTTATTCAGACAAATAATTGAATTGAGTTTTATTTTACATATCCTTTGCCTACACTCACAAATAGTCAAATGATCACAAGCTAGGAATCTTTATTATTATGTTTGTGACTGGTGTGATAAAGTGAGCGTGGACGATTGAGGATTGAGGAAGACCTTGTAGCAGTTCTCATATGGCATGAAAAATGAAACATATATGTAACTATACAAACAGTCATGCAAGTCAAGGTCTCTCCACTGCATATTAGCTTTAAGAGATAATAAAAACACATTAATTCTTTGAGAAATTAAACAAAATATTATACTTCAAAAACCTTACTAAAGGGTGATGATTAAACTCAATTATGTAAATGAGATCTTATATACTTTTCATTTCCAAATTTTTTTAACTTAAATTGATAGTGCACAGATATTTACACTTTCCCCTTCAAACTCACTTATCCTTCTCATTTTTTTTACGGTTTTCTTTTCTGTTTTCTTTTTTAGATTTATAGTAAAGACTTCTTCCTAAATAAATATATCCTTATTTGATGAATATAATAAATTTTAAAAAAATTATAAAAAATAATATATTTATAAAATTATTAAATTACTTTTATTATTATAAATTAATTTAATTAAATAATTAATTATAATTTTTTTTATCAATTGTATCTAAAATAATTTTTATTACTACTAAAAATTTATAAAATAGTTTTTAAATTAGTATTTAACTATTAACAACTAAAATTTTTATTACTAACTATTTTATATTTTAAATTAATTTTTATTAATCTTTTATACACTAATTTAAAATTTAAAATATTAATAACTAAAATTTTGATAATTAATTTATTTTATAAATTTGTATAAATAATAGAAATTACATACATTAACTATAAAATCTAATTTAAGTTTTGTGATTCTCAAATCTGTTGAGTTAAGATTAGATGACACTGAACGCACAACCTTTTACGGGTCCCAAAGTTGTTATTTTTCTCTGATCCTATTTTGAATTCTGTTGATATTTTCGAAGGTCAGCATCTCCAAGATCCCATAATTGTATCATTCTCAATATCACATCATCACTTAATATAGTTGATAAAAATTTAATAAAAAAATTAAATCACATAACTTAAAAAAAAACTTAGGATTATTTTTCTTTAAAATTACTATAATAAATTAATATAAAAAATAATTATACATATTTATTATCATTATATATTATATTATAATCAATAGGTTATATATTATAACATCATATTATCATATAACATAATTAATTATGCACGTAATTAATTATATTATATATAAATAAAATATAATTGATTAATTTTCTCTTCATGTTTCACTATAGTAATTTTAGTAATTTCATTTTTAATACAGTATCATGAATTAAATTTGTATTGTGTCATGCATAATTAGAATTAATGTCATGAATTAAACCAGGTGAAAGTAATTGTAAAAATTTGTAAGAATAAATTATTTTCTTCAACTTTTTTCTTATATATACATATAAATGACTAGGGTACATCTCCCCACAAATTGATCTTCATTGTTTAGCTTAAATCAAAAGAAACAAACTTACAAAATGTAAGTTCTTCCTTCTACATTATATTGTTAAAGTTTTGTTTGAATTAAATAAAAAGTAAATGAATATATTTATTAACCATATAAAGTGTAATGATGGGGCAAGTATCTCGAGTGCATGATGGGACAATTTAGGATAACAGAAATCTTGGATTAGATTTTGTGTATTTTTAGACAATCTATGAGTTGAGGTTAATTAAAATCTAACCCAAAATAGATTCAGGTTCATAAGAATCAATTTCTTCTAAATGGGGTTGAGTGGGTTAGTTAATTCGTAGGGCAACAAATATTGGAAAGCTAAAACAGGTGTAAAGTTAGAAAAAAGTTGGGACAAAAATCTTTCATCTTTAGCTTTGAGCTTCTCTGGACCACAAACGCCATTTTTAGGTCTTTTTAATCAATCAAAACTAATTATTTTTTCACAAAACAATACATATAATTGAATAATTTATTAAAATGAGTTTCATCTTTTCTAAACTACAAAATAGGTGGTCTTCCTTTATTTCAATGGAACACTTTAAAGGCACTAATGAAAGAATCAGTATGACAGCCATTGGAAGCTTTGAGGCAGAAAATTTATCAAACTAAGGTATAGACTAATTAATGAAATTTTATTCAATGGAATTATTAAACTCTAAAAATTCAATGCACTCAGAAGTATCCATCATAAATAATTCTCCAAACTTTTAAAATCTATGAAGGATAGATGAAAAAACATGTTATCCACATAAATAAATTAATTAGTATATTTAAGAAATGCTTAAATCCGGATATAAAATCATAAGAGATATTTATCTGTTTCCAATCCCAAAAAACTAACTTCTAACATAATCATAAAATAGAAACCAATTTTTAGATACTAAAATAATTAGTTGCAATAATAATTAAATTAAAAACCATTTTAGAAATTAAAAAAAAATTGGTTTCTAAATTAGTTTTTATCGTTAAATAGTTTTTAAATTTGTATTTAATTAGCAACCAAGGTTTTTGCTACCAAATTTAAAAACTAAATAATTGGTAAAAAAAAAATTTAGTTTCTAAAATAATCTCTAATTTAATTACTATTGTAACTAATTATTTTAATCTCTATGATTTTCTTGTAGTGTATATTCTTAAATCATCCACCAATAACAATAACAAATTTTGAAGTGAGAAATCTTTTTCAATGTAAAAACCATAAATTCATGAGTACAACTCACTCAATCAAGTTTCACCAATGATTAAATGAAAATATAATACAATCAAATCAAATACATAAATAATTATTTACAAACCATTATTCATCCAAATAATAAAGCATTCAAATTTGAAGAATAAAGAAATAAAAACATAGAATAGAGTAATTGTGGGAAATTAATTTTTTCAATCACATGCTTCCAATCCACAATCTCAACGGTAAAAAAAACTGTCCTGAAAATCTACTATTCAATTTTAAATCCGATTTAACGGTGAATGAAGTAAGAATCACAATTTTACCAAAACTATATTGGTAAATATGGGAATAAATTTTTTAATCTTCTTTCTCTCTTTCAAACAGTTAAATTAGCATTATTTTTTGACCTAGAAGATCATCACTCCATTTATGGATTTGACAAATTTAGACTTTGAAAACCAAACAACAAATTTATGTGAAAAGGAGGAAAAGATTAAAAAAGAAATCCTTAAGTGAAAAATGCAAAGGGTAAATGAGGTGTAGGAGTAAAAATTCTGAAATTGTTTAACTAGAGAATTTATGAAAATGAAGATGGGGGGATATTAAAAGATTCCAAATTGAAGTATGGGAAAATAAATCTCCAGTACATGGATATCCAGTATGGGATTTTGAAGCAAAATATGAAACTAGGAAAATAGAATAAGATGTTTAGTCTTTTAGTTGCCCGAAAAAAAGAAAGAAGTGGAAACAAAATCATCTCTTTTCGAAGATATGTTTGGTTCAAAAGCTCCCCTTTAAAAGATTCCTTTCCTATAGACTGTTCATAATTTGAGAGGACAAGAATAAGGTTTCAGAATTGGGATCTTGGGCTGAAATAGTCACCAAAGTGGAGAAAAAAAAAGAACAAATGAGAACTCGATTAAGTGTTTTGGTAATTAATTAGCAGAAATGCTAAACTTGAGTATATTCCTTGAGATTTCTTGCAAAATTCTGAGAAAGAAAGGTTGAAGCACGTAGGCATCAAATTCGTTATAGTTTTAAAGGTTCTTTAGAAGTCTTTAGCCATTCCAAATATTAGCATTCTCTTGATGGCAAGTCTTGCTGGATTGAATTTCAACTAGACAGAATTTATAGATGTAAGAGGAAGGTTCTTTCTTGCTAGTTTCTACCCGGCAACCTCTTTTGTGTGTGTTTTATTCTCTGCATGCATGTAAACAAATTTCCTGCACATTGCTACTTACACTACCTAGCTACCCACACTTCATACTCACCTTTATAAATTATATACCATCTACACACAAATATCAATTATTCATATGACAATTCTTATTTTTTTATAAAATCAAACTAAATATAAGAAAATTATATGTAAGAAGATGGTAAGAAAAAAAAGTTTTATTCTATATATTTATATCATTTTATGTATAAAAAATATATACTAAAAAGATTTTCACTCTCTAAATTATAATTAAAAATTCACTAATAATAAAATTTTATCATTATTAAATTAATTACATATATATACTAAACTACTGCAACCGGTGTTACACCACTAAACCGGTGTTACACCACTAAAGACCAACATATAGCCATGTCAAAGGTGATGCAGGATGTGCATAGAGTGGCCTGCACCACATCTGCACCTTCAGAATAAGCCCTGCCGCCGCCACTGCATAATGGTGGCCGTCCACCTTTGGGCTTTACCTTCAAGTATGCTTGTTCCTGCATAAGAATTCAGCTTCTTTCTAATAGATATTATATAATTTAAGGGTTTAGTGCTTTGAGATTTCTTTCTGTATCTCTAGGTTTCTCTCATTCATCTATTGTAGAAAATAATTGAAAACTAGAAAAAAAAAGTAACAATTCCTCTATTAAACATACTATTTTATTATTGATTAAAATTTAATAAAAATTAAATAAATCCACTTTTTATTTTACAAAGCCTACAACTGACTTTATAACTTTTCACTAATAATAAAAAAGAATGGTAAAAAAATCACTACAAGAAATAATAATATTAGCCTCCAAAAAAATTCACACAAAAAGTAAAAGGAAGACACTAAATAATACTCCAAAAAAATTCACACAAAAAGTAAAAGGAAGACCCTAAATAATACTTAGAGTGAGTTTAGTATCTCATTAAGTTGACACTAATCCAAAGATTGTTAGTGAATTAGTAGAGACTATGGGGGACACAACTATTTTATTTTATGATTTTAGTGTCCGTTTAAAACATCTTTGTCCACACTATAATTAATAATTAATATTTAATTTTATGTCTCAATTATGTAGGATTTGGGGACACTAATAATAATGTTCCTTACTTTGTCCTTACTTTTTTTTATAACTAATTACAACTTTTCTTGTACTAGTAAATGGTAAGACATTTAAAAACCTTTACTTTTGTATATTACAATTTTTGGGAGTACTTTATTTTCTCATTGTGCAACATCATTTTTTTTTACTTTAAACAATACAACCAATTTGAACTCACTGAAGTTTTTTATGACCCACAATACACCTAGTTCTTTTACATTTGATCATTCATCTTAATTCCAAATTAGGATACTTTAATGACAATTATTAGATAGTATATAAATATATAATATGTTTTTATTAAATAAAAACAAGTTTGAAATTTAAAATAATAAAAAGATAATATATATATATATATATATTAAATTAATAATAACTTTTTAAGATTTAAAAATATCACCTAAATTCTAAAAAAAAGGATGTAAACAAATTAATATTGACAAAAATAATTAACACGCTAAATATTGCAGTGTTGAAACTGTTATACTTTACAATAAAATGTAGGCCACTTTTGTGAAAAGGAACGGTTCCTAACAAGAGAAACTGAATGTTTGAGGTGGTACTTACAAAAATGCTTTCTAATCTTCTAGAATTTCACTCTGCAATTAGTTCACTGTAGAAGTACATTGAAGATGCTCTTTAAAAGTATATTTCTTTAGGTACTTTCAAGGTCACTCAACCCTTAAATTTCTTTAGGCACTGTAACAGCTCTCTTTTCAAAAATTGCTATGTCAACTTGATAAGGAAATCCATAAATATAGTGAGATATTTTATGAAATATTTGAGTACTTAATTTTTCTTTTTTTAATAACTAATTTTGAAAAGTGAGTTTGCTCTTATATATATTAATATTTCGATGTCATTCTTTTTATGTCATATAGAGCTAGTTTGTAATTAAGGTGTGTATTTTCCAATTGATTTGGGTGCTATTTTTTTTTTGTATGATTTAGTTTTTAGTGAAATATTTACTTTTTGACAGAGATTTGTAGTTTTTCAATAAGTGTTTCTTCATACCACTAGTACGAAATTGAATATTTAGATATTTACAATATAAAATTATCTATGTTAATGTTGATATAAAGAATAAATAAAATTAAAAATTAAACTGTATATATTCTGTATTCCTTCCTTCCCCCCCATTCAACGCTTACCACTCTCTCTTTTTTTTTTTGCTGAAATTATATACTATTTACTAAATTCATTTAATTTAATTAGTTAAAAAAATGGATCAAGAGAGAAGAGAGTGAGGAAAGATAGATTCATAGGGGAGAAAAGGAAGAGAAGCTCATTTTCTTAAAGAATTTATTTACCTTTTTTCAAATACTTTTGATTTTTTTATGAAAATTAACTTCAGTGTTTTATGCATTAGGCATGTGTTTGATCAAACACTTTACTAAAACTTAAAAGGACTTTTACCTGTTTTGTTGGGATGAGAATTGAATCCGTCAGTCTTCAAGCAGTGTGTCTATTTATTTTTCTAAATAAAATAATTGTGTTCCAATTAAAGAACAACACTATAATTGAGTTTGGCTGTAAAATGTAAATAAACACTTTAAAATAATTAATTCACTTTTTCCAGCATTCTTTCTGTCATATATATATATATATATATATATATATATATATATATATATATAATATACCCATAAACTTTCTTCCAACAAAATTTGTTCCTAACTATTTATATATTCCTGAAAGAAAAATATAACATTTTTTTAATTTAGTTCTTTGTCAAAGAAAAAAAAACCCAAAAGTTATAATTTTTAAATATTAAAAACGAAGAAAGCTGTTGTAGAACCTAAAATTAAAAATCTTTACATTAATTTAAAAACATTTAATTTTTTTCGATACATCCACTGTCTTGCAGATGAAAAGTTATATATCTCGAGCCTAATTATATTATTATTATTAGTTCTTTTTTATTCTAGTTAGTATCTTGAACACATTTCATATACTGTTTATCTCTGTGCAGTTGAACATTGGGTTATTTATTTTAGTACTTTTCTTTTGGGTATAAAATGGAAATTTTAATACATGAACAGCTCATGAAGTGTGTAGCTACATTCATCTTCTTTGACAAGCAGCATGACGTGGGAAAGAAGACTTGACCTAATCATGTAAGCAAAATACACACAAAAAGAGAATACATGTCATTGATCATGGATTTCAACAAGACTTATTTCTCAACTATTTTCCTTATTTTGTGTAACATTGATATAGTGATCAATTAGTCACTTAGTAAGAGAAACTACAAGACGATAACCAAAAGGGAAAAAAAAAGCATGACAATTAGGAAATCAACAAGGAACTGGTAAGGTGTAAGATTTTTTATTCATTACATTAGCTGTTGAATTTTCACTCATTAACTAGTAAAACTAGGGTTCATCTTATCAAGAATTGAATTAAGCTTAGCACTGTTCAAGGGTTTCTCGTGGTAATCATTCAACCCTGATTCCATAAATTTTCGTATTTCTGTTTCCGTACAACGTGATGACACACCAACAATCATGCTCCCAATGCCCATTGAACGAAGTTCCTTTGTTGCCTACAAAAAATTTAAAAAACAATAAATAGTTGTTCTTTTAACAAATTAAATATGAACCCTAATCTAGAAAAAAAAATTGTGATTTGAACTTTGACCAGGAAAAATGAATGGTAAACTTGCATGGGATGTAACGTGATTAATTAAGCACCTCAAGGCCATTCATGACAGGCATGTCCATGTCCATGAGAATAAGGTCAAATCTTCGTCCATGGCAATGAATCTCCACTGCTTCTTTCCCATTGGCCACACCCTCTTGATTTCTCACTCCAGCACTCTCCAACAGCTTTTGATGAATCTTTCTATTCAGTACATTGTCATCTACAACAAGTGCTGTTATTTGGGTGCCAAAGTTTCTAGGTGCCATTCAGTTTTTGTGACACTGGTTTAAAAAAACCAGTGAGTTAGTCTTGGCAAGGATATTAAATTGCGAAAAATCTGTGTAGATTTAAGGATATATAAAATGTAGCACAGCAATAGCACTAACCTGAATAAGAACACGATCTTTCTCCAAAATTCTGAGACTAAAGTTATGAGAGGGGAAGAATTAATGAAAATGGATGATGTATATGAACCTAATTGGGGTGCTATATATAGAGAAATGAATATATAGAAAGACTGAAGCATCCTTCCATGTGGATAATTGAGAGTAATATATTATCAAAGTACGAATTGGAGGTGTGTTAGCATCAACATTAAATCTGTTGAAGTGTTTGGATTTGGTTTAAAATGAAAAAATCTGAGGGATAGTGATATTTTTCTAGAAATGGAGATGATTCCTATCTTGAATAAATTCGTAGGGCACCTTTTTGCCATTTTGTGCTAGACAAGAAGACAATCATATTTTTGAAGTATATTTTTGGTGTCCTTTGGCCATTTACCTTTGATTTTTGATTGGCATGAAAAACGAGCAAGTATGCCAAACTTCTAAGTTATAACTTGGTTCTAATTAAACCATTGAACACTTTACTATGCAAGGAAGAGAATAAAAAGAGGTAAGCACACATATCCACACAAATTTGTTTACCAGGACCTTCAGAATAACTCATTACGTGGTCTCTATAACTGCTATTCTTGTCCTCCTTATAAATAGAATTAGATTCTTGTGTCATCTTCTGTACACCTAGTATATATCTCTTCAAAATTAGTTGTTTCCATATTTAATATTTTTTCCTTTGTTATCTTCTAGTTAAAGCTGATGACTCAATTATTGATTAAGAGTGTATATCAGTTTCACCAATACATACTACAACATTTTCTTTGAAATATAATGATTAGCCTGTTAATCAATTTATAGATATCAACCTAAAAGTAGATAAGGAATCGCATCAAAAGAAAAACAAATGAGGGAAATATACTCAACAAAGTTTGAATACTCTTTCGTCTTAAAAATATAATTTAGCATGTCAATGTTATCTTTAATCATGATATTAGTATATATTATTCATTGTAAAAAATAATAATTAATATATATAACCACTTAAACTTATGAGGACCTTAAAACGGTTTTAGAGTAAAAGTGGTATAATTAAAATGACATCTAAATATTTTATTGTTAAAATGAAAAATTCATATAAAAAAATAGTTATTCAAGTTTCACTTTAAAATAATTATCATTTTTGCATATAAGTTTTTTCTTTTCTCTTTTATCTTTTTTTTAAAAAAAAAATCATTTGATTGACGATCTGAAACTACCTCTAGACTTCTGGAAGTGAATATAGCAAAGTTGCCGATCAAATTTTTTTATTAGAATAAGTTTAGTTTTGTTCCTTTTTTCTTTGATTCAATCTTGTGTTTTCATGTGTACCTAGATACACATGTTTTGCATGTGAGGTAGTCCTAGGGTTATTTTTTGTTAGTTCATTATCCTAGTGAGGTGTTAGATATTAGATTTTATGTCTTTATGTTGAAACTCTCTTGGATACTCAATCATCCAATCAGGTAAGGGAAGCTAATTTTATCTTTCAATAAAACTCTAGGTGATATGGTTACAAGTTCTAAATTTCTCTTGCATGATATTGTTTTGTTCAATGAAATAGATGTTAATTTACAAAAATTTCTTGAAGCATAAACAATTGAAAAGTTTGTTGATAAAGTTGATTGTTTGAGTTTGAATGTCATTTACATTATTTTTTGAAGTTTTAAAGATTTTTAATTTGGTTTTAGAATTCTGTTGAGTATGTTAATAGAGACAAACATTATGATATTTTCGCCCAAGCAAAAGTATAACATAAATTTTACTTTTCTCTTGAGCCCATTTTTGCTCAAGTAAAAATAGCACTGTTTTTGTTCAAACCAAAATAGTATTGGAATTGAAACCTTGTCTCGGGTCTATTTTCGCTCAAGCGAAGGGATTTTCACTCAAGTGAAGAGATTTTTGCTCAAGTTAAAAAAATACTTATGATTTTGTTTGTTTGGTTATTGTGTAATGGTTTTAGTTTATTTAAAAGTGAATGTTTATTTATACATGTAAATTGATACTGATTTTCAATAATTGTATGATGTGTTGTATATGATGAATTGTAAACATACTTATTTTCAGAGAGGGAATATTATGTTGAGATGTTTATGTGGTGTATTAATTTTAGAACTTCATGAAAGAGATGATTTTGACTCTCCATACACAAGAATCACATAGATGAAAGTGTTCGATATTGAAGTTGAAGGAGGTTTTTATGATCGATCATGTGATGTGAGAGAGAATTTTATCATGTAGGTCATAAGAAATTTACTTTGCCATATGAGGATGAATTCTTTGACATTGAGACTTTTTTGTGAGGATAACTGGATGATATGATAGGTGTAAATCTCTGAGTCTAATTTCAACGAACAAGTCTTTTACAAGTAAAGTAAAGGGTTTTGTTGTTCTATGTTAGTTGATTGCTAACATGAATGATAAATGCGATATGAGAATAGACACTTGATTGTTAAGTAATATGTTGTAATGTAAATTAAGATTTATTAAAAAATTCTTGAATGATTATTGGTCATAGAATCGTATTGAGATTTAAAATACTATAGTTTACCCTACTTTCTTATGTGTTATTTTTTTTTATAATCTGTGATGACGTTGTACGAGAACAATAGACTACAAGTAATAAATCTAAGCAGTAAGAAACTGAAGAGTATATATAGAAAAATTAAAGAAAATAGAAAATTTTTGTTATCTTATAATATATATTTTTAAAATCCCTATAAAAAAGATATTATTTGTGTAATATAGTATTATGAACATGTAAATTACATATATATATATTATTGGAGATGTTATAAAACTCTTATAATATGAACCAAACATTCTTATCAAACCATATAGATATTTTAATATATATATATATATATATATATATATATAGAGAGAGAGAGAGAGAGAAAGTTACATAAAATTATTTTAAATTTTATTTTTAAAAAAATCGAATAAAGGTAACTTTACAAAATTGAATAAAAAAAATTAAGTAAAAAAATTGAGATAGTCAATAAATATATTATAGCGTCAATAATCTGTTCTTGTAATTAAGCATCGTTATAGTTAATTAGGAAATACAACTTTCCTTGAAGGCGTAGATGGTATTTTTTAAGAATTAAAGTAATTATATAACGTAATCTTTAAAATGTTTAGAGTGTGGAGAATTAGAAAGCGTCTCTCTATTAGTGTAAAAAAAAAGGTTTTAACAATGATTAAAAATTCTTTTTTAATGACGCTTTTAAATTGTTGTTAATAGAATTATTGTTGAAATGTCTGATTTTTAAACACGGTATAAATCTTGGTTATATATTATAGATACAATAACAGATATTTATAATCATTATATAAAAATTGATATATTATAATCATCGTATAATAATGGATATATTTTCAATATCATTATACAAATACGATTGAATTATCAACCATCATTTTATATTTATATATATATATATATATAAATATTTATATATTCAATATTTTTAAATTAGATTCATAAATATATGCATGTGTTAAGAAGTGAGTTTTAAGCCTAACTCAACCTCATAAAACCGGCTCAATGAGGTGAGGTTTGCATCCACTTATATACTATGAAAGGCTCTAATCTCTAGTCGATGTGGGATTTTCAACACACCCCTCACACCGAGGCTACCAACTCGTGCGTGGAGATATATGTTATGGGTGATCCGATAACGGCCCGATGACGGGTGGCCTGATAAACCCAACAAATACTCGTTAGGATAGGCTCGGATACCATATAAGAAAATGATAAAAAATGATACACATAATAGAATAAGAAACATCTCTTCTTCTTACCATTTTCTTATAATATGACAATGATTTTGGTCATAATAATTATCTTTTTCAATTATTCTTGATATTAGTTCTATTTTTGTTTCCAACTTTTCTTAATATTAGTTCTATTTTATGTTTGTTTCTCTCAATTTAATCAACCTCACCAAATTTTATTCACAATCCACAATTTTTAACATATTGATTCAATATCATTTATAATCAAGTCATAAAAAGAGGTTCAATAAATTTATCATCTCTCAATGGTACAAAATTATGGTCCATGTTGTCTATCATCTAAAGGTCGAAAATAATGAATTTGTATAAATATTGTTGTATGTAGGCAACATGTTAATTAGATCTCAAGATGAAACAAAGATCAAAAGATTAAGTCATTAATTAGATAGTGAGTTTGACATGAAAAATATGGGTACAATTGAAAAGATTTTAGGAATAGAGAGCGAGAGGGATATGCCTAAAATAAGTTGTTTTTGTGTCAAAGATAATATATACAAAGGTGTTGCGATATTTTAGGATGGAACATACTAAAACAGTAAACACTACTTTGACAACGTCCATATGTTTGTCCAAGCTCAATTGTTCTTAAATTGATGAGGAGAAGGAATACATGTTACATGTTCCTTATGCAAGTGAAAAGTCTAATGCATGTGATAGAAGAAATAACATTTTATCTGAACATTCCTACATGGAGAGTATCAAAATGCATTTGCATGACACAATAAAAATATATGTAGGAAGTTAGTTATCTATGATATATTTATAAGTAGCATTCTACTAAGAGTCCTGATATATTAACACCGTATGACAGTAAGACATATTTGACGCTACAGACGTGACAGAGTGAGATTACGTTTGGTGACGTGACAAGTTTTAAAATGGATAAAAAAAATAATATATTACACCAGTTCTTAGTAACAATCAATGTAATATATTATTTTTTTACTCAAAATAATCCATATTACATCGATTAAACCATCTAACTGGTGTAATATATGTCCCATATTAAAAAAAATTGAATTTTTTTCATGAAGAGTGGGTCACCATAAACGTCACATAAGTAACCACTTACAGGGACACGTGTAACCAGTTTTGCGTGTGTCAATACATGTGCAGGAACATGTGGTTGGGTAACCAGTTCTGGTAGGGTGAGTGTCCAGTTCTACCATGGGTGTAACATGTGACTCATATTACACCGGTTAAGTCATCTGATCGGTGTAATATATGGCCCAATAACGCTAAACACTTGAACAACAAACAAAAAAGCAGTGGCGACCGCACAAGAAAGATGTTTATGGTTTGTGATTTGCTTGTTCTATTGTTTGGTTCGTGCTTTTCGCTGCTTCTTTCTCCCTCCCTTTGACGAGGTCGCTGCTTCTTTCTCCTTTTCGTTCGACCTTAACTTTCGTTCGAAACTTTCTCACTTCCGCACCCGCACTCAAACGCTAAACTCTTACACTCTTACAAAATTTTCTCAGTGCCACATCATTCTCATCCGAATTACAAAAAATCTCACTACCACATCCTCACCCAATATCACGTCTGCAACGTTAAGTCTGTGTTTATGTACAGAGGATGTTAACAAAACATTTTCGTTCTACGAATATATTTCTAGGTAGCTTCTTATAGATATACCCACAAAACCTACATATATATCCATGAGTAATTATCAACAAATGTCTCTTTATACCATTACCTATAGATTTTTAATACAAACTGCAAGCTTCTAATGTGTAAAAACTTGAATTAAATTTATTTTTGAGTCCTTTTAGTTCTGCAGTTTTGAACACTTTACTTTTCCCGTAACTTTAGTTTTTAACTTTTAAAATTCACAATGTTAATTTGATATTTAATTTTGCATACCTTTAATTGTTTTTATTGCTACCTTAGAGTTGAAATATTTATGCCAAGTACAGTCAAGAAATATTCTATTAATTAAAATATAAAAATAAAAATACATAAACCTATGTAAAATTGAAAATTAAATCAAAATTACAGATTTTATAAAATCTGAAAACGAACTTCGCAAAATAAAAAAAATAAAGGGTCAAACTCGCATATCAGAACTTATAGAGATTCCAAAATTATAATTTTACATTTAACAATTTTCAAATCATTCAGATACTAGTAAATTAATATTACTTTTTTTGAAACGGTAATACTTAGTTAGGCCAAGAAATGGCTATCTAATATATGTTGGAACTGGGAAACCACATCATCTGCTATTCCGGGCATGCTCATCCTAGTATTTTGGCTTTTTCATCTTTTCTTCTTTAACTCTTATTGAAAGGCAATGAAATTTTGGGTTTGTTTCCAGTGATTTAAGAGGATGAAAAAAGTTGATTTGGGGAGAGGGATAAAATGAATCCTCTGTGCTATGCGAAGATTAAAAGCGAAAGTTTACAAAAATTTACCCTAACTATTTTTTTATATACATATAAAATAACTATATATATTATATTATAATAAAAAATACTATATATTTATAACATAAATAAAAATAAAATAATTAATTATAATAATATAATATAATAGTAATAAAATAAATATATTCATATAACAATAATATAAATGTATTTATATAGTAATAATAAAAGAAAATAAATTAGTAATATAAATGTAAAAATTATAAAATAATAGTAATATATTTAAAATTTAAAATAGGAATAATATATAAAAAAAAATAATAAAATTATAAATAATACTAGTAACTAAAATAAATTTTTATAATAATAATAATAAAAATTAAAAAAAATACATATTAATAATAATATAAATAAATTTATTAAATAATAATATTAACAATAATAAAAGATAATTTTAATTTTAATTTTAATTTTAATTTTATTTTATTTTTTATATGTATTTATAAAATTTTAATTAACTAAAATTTACACAAAAATATCTCTTACTTTATTATTTAAATATTTTTTAAGAAATGGGTAAATTTGTAAATTTAAAAATAAAAAATCTCTTACAACCATCATATCACTCACAAACTTCAATAAACTTTCTGACAAATCCATTCTAACATACATTCATCCAAACAACTTCACTTTCTTTACACTTTCCTCTCAAATCACTACAAATCCACTCTCCCAAATCCTCTCCTCAATCCAAACACAACCTTATAGTTTTTTCATTCAATTTGAAAAAAAATCCAAATTGTTATGACTTAGATTTTTTAATTGTATAATTTTAAAAATATATTTTAGATTGTAAGATTAAAAATACACTTTCAAATTTATAATATATTTTCAGATTTAGAAGTATATTTTAGATTTTTAAATTACTTAATACAAAATATATTTTCAGATGTAAAAATGCATTATAAATTATATAATTTAAAATATATTTTAAATTAAGCAATCTAAAAATATATTTTAAATTACACCATCAAAAATATATCTTTAGATACAAAAATGTGTTTCAAATTGTATAAATCAAAATGATTTTAAGTTTCACATTACATAAACTAAAATGCATTTTTAAATTATCCAATCAAGATTGTGTGTTTGATTGTATAAGCTAAAATGCTGTTCACCTATAAATAATTGAACTTTTTCAATAGTTATAGAAATGCACGAAGAAATTACATGGATGCAGAAATAAAAATTCAATATTTTTTGCAACACATAGCCAAGATAACTTCTTAAGCTATTTTCAGTCACCAACAACTTTATCGTAAATCGTAAATCGACTGCTTTCAACTAAATAATTTTCGTTAAAACCCACTTTTAACTTAAATCCATTTTCTAAAATTAACTTAATCCTAAAGTAAAATTATAAACATCCAAACACAATTTAACTTTAAGAAAGCAGCGTGAAAATAAGCTTTGCTAAAATTTACCAAAATCCAAATTATTCAATTAACCGAATCAATTAGACTTTACTGAAAAACCATTTACTACAATCAATAATGTTTACTCAATGTAAATTACAACTTGCGCGTATTTCACCACCAGCACTCTCCCAATTCCAACATTGGCAGGGAAAAAGGAAAGACCAAAAAAACTAAAAATTTAAAGAGAACCAAGGAGAAGAAAAGACAACAGAACCCACATCTAAATTCATGCACGCAGATATACAAAATACGCAGCAATGACTTGACAAAAACCCATAATCCACAAATTTTTTTCTTCCCAATGAACCTGCTAATCTTGAACGGCATCAATTGTTTTGCCTGTCCTGGCTTGTGAGATTCGATTTGCATAAATGGTGACCAACTTCAACTGTGTGCTGTTAAGCCCTTGTAAATATGGCAAGAATGCTTTCCCAAGCATTATATAAATATCCACAAGGCAGAAAACAACGGTCTGTAATCATCGGCCATTTACATAAAATGAGAATAATGAAACCGAATAATATATAAAGGAACAACAAACGACAGACAAAAATACAATCCTTAGTGGTAAATAATACCCCAACCCTCACATTCAAAGAAAATGTTTTTAGATCATAAAACCAGTCACACTTTTATAGTGTGTTCTTAGTTAATCACCTAAATTCAATATTTAAACCTACATGTGCCACTTTACAGCGTTTTTTAATTTACAAGTTTTTAATCATATGAAACTTTTTAAGATGTAAGAAGTTATGGAAACATAAATTACTCGAAAGACCTCAAGTACCTTACGAACATCTGCACTCTGGTTACCAAAAGCTTCAAAAAGTGCGGGCAGAAACGAGGGTAACTGAGCCATTAGTTCCTCCTGAGAAAGCCGCCCTACAAGCTGAACAAAAGGAATAGTATGATGATGTTAATTGTTAAACAAGATAAATATTATAAAGCGTGAATAGTTTATGCATAAAAAGAACCACTTCCTATGAACCAATTCGTATGGTAAACACAAGGATACAGTGAAATTCATAAAAACAAGGGATATGATACAAATATAAGACATTCAAGAGAAAAAGAAAAAGGAAAAAGACTTGTTCCAATGCGCCACAGAGCTAGTGATACACTTCGTATTAAAATCACGTGAGTTATTATATTTCCTTTTTTGGTTAAGAATGCAACAGTGTATAGTCCTATGAGTAGTGGTCAATGGGCAAAAGAAATGGCATACTGGCTGGAGTAACCAAGAGATGCAGGATAATCTCAGGCTATGTTTTAGGGTCTCGATAACAAGTGCCCTAAACACACTAGTTGAGGAGCATTCAATAACCCCCTATTAAATTCTTCTAATTACTTAAAAATGTAAATGCTTAAATGGCTTTGGTATTGTCTTTTAATAATTTATATCTTTGCTACCTTAACAAGTAGCCTAAGTACACCAGTTAGCATTTACGTTATGTTTTAAAGGTATCACAAGCAAATACTCCTTCCATTTTAAAATATCATTGATTCGTACTTCTTTCAAGATAAGAACAAAAGGTTATTCAAAACACATTTACCTTTGTTAAGCAATTTATGCAAATGACAAGTGTTTTCTCATCCTCAGTAACCAGTAGAGGGACAATGACCTGAAATGGTTTAAATTCTGAGCATTAGCTTGTTAAAAAAGTCAAACCTCATTCCTTTTATCAAACATTTAAGGCGGAGTAAAGGGCACAAAGTAGAAAATCGAAAAAGACATACACTTAAACATCTGAATGGATCATACTGAGATAAAACAATGGTCAGGCAGTGCTCTGCTTCATTGGAGACCTAAATAATGGATGGAAGAAGATGAGACTAGGGAAAGAAAGTAAACGCAGAAAAGACAAAGTAGAATTAATTGGCCAACTTTTGCTACCTTAGGAATGATATCTTTTGTAACGTGAAGCAGCTTCTCAATTACAATCTCAACAGAATTCTCCATTGCGCCTTTCTGAACAATAAAATTGGAAAATGTTTTATTTTATTAAATTGAAGTCTCAACAATGCTTTATGCCTATATATACAAAAGGAGAAATATGCACTATTGGCAGGATAGACGTGATCAACAGGAGTAGGAACCTGGTTTTTAAGCATTTCAACTATTAGTGAAAGAGCAAGCTCTTTAACTGAGGAATCTGAATCATCCAGTACCTCAAGCACAACTGTCAAAATCTGATTGAAGTACTGCAAGTACACCATGAAACGGTCATTACATAGAAAGGAGAGAAAAACCTCTACAAAAAGTATCAAAAGACTTTTAACAGTTCACAATAAATTATAATCACGTTTTAAAAGTTTAAACAAACAAATAATATTCATTGTTATTTAACAAAATTGGATTATTATAATTATCCAACAAACAGAATTTACATATATAATAATTGATGCACATCAACCACAATGAAAACTACCCAAATGATCAAACAAAAATATTTTCTCACTAGATGAAGGGGGCTATATATATGCAGGGTTTAGATTCAGGGTTAAGGGTTTATTTTATTTATTGAAGATTTTTAAGATTAATTTAAGAGTTATTAGAGTAGAAAATAAGCTTCCATTGTTTCTGTAAGCTTATGCGTTTTGCTTGATATCAACAACTGTAACAGACAGTAACTAATTGGTAACAGATTGTCAGCCTGGCAATATCATACCGAACTAGTGGTTAGTTCAGAACATGTTAAGTCTGAACCATAATTGTATCACATTAGTGTTAAAACAAATCATAAGTATTTTTTTTTCAACATTTTATCTCTGTTTCCCCAGTTTATCTCACTTTATATCAGTTCCTGAATCATGATAACAAATATGTCTGACAACCATATTATAACTTGGAAACAGTAAAAAATACTAGATCAAATCAAGCATACCTTGGTCCAAATAGAATGATCATTTGTTATAGAAGCATCAACTAATTGTTGAAGTGCAGTCCGTTTACTTGAAACAGGGCTTCCATCAGCCCCACTGCATACCTACAAAACAACATTTTATAGTGATATATTCTAAAGAAACTTCTATTAAATAAACCTAAACACCATGATCCCCTAGAAGCAAATGGACCACGGACCACGTAAAGATGTCACCCACTTGTCTTTACATTGTAATATAACAGGAATTTCCCAATAGGCTCATCACTTATTGTCCAGAATTTTTGCAATAATCTCTTCACTGATAGTCCTTATTCCTATAGTTATCTGGTGCATTTTTTGGTTCTAGGAGAATGCTTTATTACCCTCCTATTTTCTTTTCCACTATCATTTCTCTTTCTAACAAATTTGAAATTTCATCTTTTTTCAAGCAAGAAACCTACAAAACCAACTTATCCATTCTAGTTGCATCACTCACCATATGAAGAATTTGAGGAATGCTGGGTCCTGCTTCTGTTATGGAGTTAATCTTTACATCTTCTGCCGTGTGATGATTAAGTCCCAATTCAGAAGAATATTCCTTGTCATTTACATAGCCTTCAGCAACATTTAAATGCTCTGATGACATCAAACCATTTACATCAAGACGAGGAGTTGAAAGACCCTCCAAGCTTATGCTACTTTCCACATGTCTATGTTGGCTAGTTTGAGAGGTAAAGTTTTGAACTATTGGATTGACTGCATAAACAAGATCTTTAGTTTTTGAAGCAAGACTGCCACTATTAGGATCAGTTTCAAAATTTTGATACAGAGGTTCCTGAGTTTCACCAAATGATGCTTGACCAAGACTATCTTTCACTAGTGTTGAATCCTGGGAACTCCATTTCCTACCACCATCACCATCAAGGGATCCAGCAGAATACCTTCCAAGGTAATGAGCCTTCCTAGAGTAACCAACATATCCATCTTCAGAGGATGTTCCCACCACATCAGATGGATCATAGGAAGACTTAGAACGTTGTCTTTCTTTCTTGTTCTGCAGATAGTTGATTAGGTCTACTTCAATGCGAGGGGTATATTGTTTTAAAGCTCGTCTCAAAGAATTTTGTTCTTCAACTGACAAACTCAGAATGAAATTAAGAACAGCAGTCGAATCAAAGTGAGAATACACTGATATAATGCATGTAATAGCTGCTTCTTTAAGCTTTGTATTTTTGTCATGAACCAAAGGGGTCAACTTAGCAAGCCATAATTTTAGGATGCCAATATTAGCAGCACCTTCTGGATTCATAGAATGTTTGTTAAAGGAATTGATTGCAAATTCAATAACAGCCAATTTAGCCTTTGGAGACCTCTGTTCATCTAGTGAGCGTAGTAGTGCCGGTAAAAGAGAATCTATACTGTAAGTTTTGCTCACAACTTCCAAAGTTGCTGCACATGGCTGCCTGACAAGTTCTTTAGGATCAATTAACCGAGAAAACACATGGGGTAATATTCTTTCCATGTAACCTTCAAAAGGCTTTCGGCATGCAAGAACAATATCTGCAAGTGTTGAAAGAGCAGCTTGTGCAACTTTATGATGGGGATCATCCAAGTGCTGGAAAAACAACTTCATTACCTTCTCAAAATTCTGAACAACTTCTATAACTCCCTTTGGCCCTTGCTGCAACAAAGAATGAAGATAATTAAAGGCAGCAACTCTAGCAGACCAGTCAGAACCTGAACTAAGTCCTTCACTCAAAGCTTCATGAAGCGATGAGGGTCCTTCTGCATAATTTGGCACCTCTCCAAGAGATAGCTGATTATCATCAAAACTCCTCCTCCTGCCAGCAGACATGCGTCCAGCCACATTCTTTCTCAATAGTGGTCTCTGGAAATTAGGCACATAACTATTATGTGATTCCCTAAAGTTTCCATCTCTGTAAGGGGCATCCAAATACTGCTTTTCGTGGTTGGGTTTCATAAATCGCCTAGTCTCCCTAATATCAATGTTATCATCAAGTGAACTTCTTTCATGTAATCTTTCAGAGGCCCTTTTACTTGAATATGATGATATTGATGATAAAGGTTCAATACCAACACTGCTATGATAGGACAACTTGGCAGAATCTTTTGAAGCTTGAATCTGGGTGATTATGTCAGACAAACCAAGACCACCATTTCGGTTACTACCTTTATTGATGCCAGAAGCAGTTGATTCTGTTGTTAAAGAGCTTGTCAGATGATTAGATGCAGAAACGGCTGCAGGGAAAGGTGGATCACGAGATGATGGAGGGTCAACTCCTGCACTAGGGGCAATAAAAGAAAAATTTAGCCGCTCAGATAGTTTAAATGAGCACTAACAGCATCAACCATTGAATGACATCACTTCCTGTAAATTGCAGTAAATAAAAACATTTGACAGGAAAAGTTATGTGGTACCTAGATCCAAACTCGATGACCGGAAAGATGAATTATGCTTATCGGACAAATCCAAGCCTCTAAGCATGCTTTCAATAGCAGAAACCTTCTGCTTGCTTGCATGTAACATGCTTTCCAGACTACGTTCTGTACCCTTCCCAAGTGACTTGGCTTGTGATAGAAGTATACCAGAGGAGATAGATGTCCCTGATGATATACTCGAACTTCTATCCATCGCAACTATAGCAGAAGTTCCATAACCAGGTAGATTAGAAGGAGCCGAGGTTTGACTAGCCAATGACGTCAGTCCACCTCTATCTCTAATGGAAGGTGAAGCATGTCGCCGATGTATTCCTCCATCCTCTTCATTTATTAACTGCAATTTACATTCACTTTAAAAGATGACTTGAACAACAAAAATAAAGAACATCCACAAGATCATAAGTGTATACCCTTTGAATGGCAGGGTCAAAGGATGCAAATAGACGACGAGATCGCTCTGGCCAAGTTTTTGCAAACATTCTATAGCACATCCTTGCAGTAGATCGAACCTATCAATTTTCATAAGAAATCATTTTCAAAAGCATATACTTTCAAGAATCAATAAATAAGAAGTTTGTCCTAAATCAATGAAATTTGATAAATAAAAAGGTATGCTAGAAAAAGAAAGTAAATGAGCATATTCAGCATAAATTTAATATACAAGGTTTCAGAATCTTAATAATTCCTTACCATATGAAAACACATTGAGATGTAAAGCCAACCAATAAATAAAAAGGACTGTGGATTTCCACAGTTTAATTATCACTACTAATTGATCCTATTAAACATTGAAAACTGAAATTTCACTAAATGAGAATCTTTTACACTTTCCACAACTCCAACACACCTATCAAGGTGAAAAAAATTCCTGATGGCTCAAAAGAAGAGATGCCTGATGGGAAAGCTAGTTAAAGTTTACCAATTTGATGCACAATATATTTACCACATACCAAATAACCTAAAATTAAAAAGCTACCTCACTCATTGCATCTTTAACACAACACTTTATCATATCCTCGTATAAATCAGCCAATCGATGTATTTCTGGCGCATCAGGCCAATGTTCCAGGACCAAAAGAGCATATTCACAACACCTACAGTACAAAGGTCAAATGGTATTAATCAAAAACCAAAACCCTTGAATGTGTCTTTTAAGTAGTTAATAATATATACCTTGCACGAAGTACAGCATTTCGATCATTTTTTGCACTATCAGCTATACGTGGAAGAACACGAGCAACTTTGCAGTTGCGTAACATCTGCAAAGTAGAGAGACAAAGGTGAAAATGACACATAGCAAGAAGATGCAGACAATTAAATGAGCATATTATATTACCGTTTTTATGCAGTTATCTGAAGACTCTGCAATTACAAGCACAGTAATCACAACCAGCTTGAAAAGGACCTGATTATCAGATCAAGAATTAATAATTTCAAAATCATTAAAATTGTAATAAATCCAAGATAACTAGGCTAACTTACTGGTATAAACATTTCAGCACATCCTTCAAAATCACCCAAGAGATCCTTTGACAAAAAGCACAATAGATGGCAAGCCTAGAAGAAATCAAACAACAAAAACTGTTATGTATAAGAACCTAACTTATGGACAAGGTCTTTGAATGTAATTATAATGAGACAAAAGCAACAAACATAATAAGGGAAGGAATTTATCAAAATAAAGGATTACTTCAAGAGAGGACCAATCTCTTAAGTTCCAAAAACAGCCCTTTGAGACAAATTGTGTTTTACAAATTAATAAAGGAGAATATACGACAATAAAAATGTTAGAGTACCTGCTTCACAATGCTAGATCTTCGGTCTGACAATTGTGTACTTAAAGGCCCAACAAGTTGCTTCAAGAGCCCACGGAAACAAGGATAATCCGCAGCACCTGATGAAGAAAGCATTCAGAATATATTACATTTAATTAAATATCTAAATGAAAATTACAATTAACCATACATAAAAAAAATTATCCTTAAACAATAGAAAAAACAAACAAATTACAATGAGAGAAACAATGCAGATAATTCAAATAAGGGAGTAAACTACTCCAATCTCTTTTCGATATTGCACCTTTTATCTCTAAAATCTACACAAACTCTTCTCATTATATAAATACACTACACTTAAATCTAAAGCCTTTAATTTTGTGTAAAATTGACAAAAGAATATTTATGTTAAAGATTTTGGAACATCACAAAAATTCTCTTTAATTTTAAAATATACTACAATTAAATCTCTCTAACATAGTAACAAGAATTATTTTTAAATTGTTATCATAAAAATTTAGTCAAATGAATTATTCATAAATAAAACAAAAAATATGGTTATTTTTTTATTTTATTTTTTATAAAATTATTTAAAAATAGTTTATTCTATCTTACTAATGATTCATGCGATCAGGCTTTTGTTTTGCTACAATCGTTACTTCAACATGTTTAAAAAAAAGTATTGTTATTTAATATTTGAAATTATAATTTTTCTTATTTATTATCTTTGACAATTAAAATATTATCATCAAATTTATCATCTAAGCAATTAATAATTTCAATTTTTTACTATCATACGAAGATTTATTGATAATGTAATTATAAAATAGAACTTGTTGATAATGTAATTATAAAATAGAATAGGTTTGTGTAATGCTTTAAGAAATGGAAAAGAGTCAAATATGTAAAAGCAGTATATACATAAATACATACCTATATGTATGTACATTTCAATTACACTCAAAAAAATGTTTTTGGTGGCAACATGTACAAATTCATAAAATAGAAGGGATTTTGAGCAGGTTTTAGAAATAGAAGTAATCAACGAAGTATGTGGTAGAAGAAAAGGTTGTAGTAATTTACTCTCCAAATAAATAATAGACCTGTAAAAGTGTTGGTCCAGATCAGATGGTTTATGCATTTTAAGAAGAAAAAGGTGAAATAAATTTCCCCGAGAGACAAATTAGTTTATGCATATATTAAAAATCTAATTTTGGATAAGCTAGATAAGAGAGGTTTTACAAATTAACTTGTACAAAAACTGGTTCATCTTTTCTTTTCTTTTCTTTTTTCTTCTCTTATAAATGTTATGGAGAGAAGTTCATCCAAACAGACCTTAAGTCACCCCATTCCACAAGTTTGCAGAACTAAGATCCTAAAAACTGTACATGGTTGACTGGTATCTCTCAACAGCTGCAGCTAATAGTCCTACCAGTATTAAGTTTCCTTTTTATTGTTTGATAAAAACATAGTCGTTGTTATGATCCTTTAATGTCTTAGCTCAGTTAACTATGACTTGTGTGTTGAATCAACATCAACAAATAAAATCCAATACCATAATCATAAAAGATCACCACAAACTTCCTTCAAGTAAAGATATGGTCTACAACATCAAATGTTATTTCCCTTTTTAGACTTCAAATAGCAAAAAGCTCTTAATATTGCACTAAGCACAAATATTTCAGAACACATTTCTCAAGGAATTTGGAACCACCTACCTCCTATAACAAGACCTTCAACTCTCTGCATGGCAGCAATTCGAATTGACCAGTCTTTTTCAGGCACAAGAGTAGATGCAATCTTCTCAATTTCCCTGATTAACTCCTTATCTGAATATACCTTCACAGGGTCTATGGGTTTCTCAGTGATGTCACCTTCTCCTGCTCATGGTTCAACAACAATATGTACATTTAAATAATCAATACTATCATCAAACTATACAGTGTGTAAACAATATGTTATACAGAATACTTTTACAAGAAATTACAATTTTAAAACATGCAATGCTACTTATCTCTTTGAAATATATTATTTTATCTTCCTTCAATCATATTGTCTCCCCCATCAAAATCAATCAATTTTTCCACAATTTGCACATGCATCTAGTGTAAATTTTATCATTGAAGAAATGCATAAGAAAATATCCACCAATGACAACGAGAAGCTTTTAGATCCAAGGACCAATATGTAATTTAAGTCAGAATCCTGAATATCAAGTAGGTTTAACTTCTGGAATTACCAAAGGACACACATTAGCTACAATGTCCAAAAAATCTCAATATAAGATTGACATACACAAAAAAACATCACCACAATTAGTGATGACTGAAATAGCATTTCTTATAATTAAAAGCTTGGTTTAAAGATAATGATAAGAAGCTTAAACAAATATAAACTCAAACTAAAAAATGTGGTGTTGGAAATAAACACATCCATACATACTCCATGGTGTCCAGAACTCCACACTACTTAACAATTCAAAACATGTTTCAACAACACTGCCACAACAATGCATCTCAAATTAGAAAATTATAAGGCAAACAAACAATTATAGTGCCAGTATGAGAAAGAAATTATACAGGTAAGATATAAAGCATAAATCCATGTATACAATTGCACCAATGCTAAACAAAAATAGAAACATTTATGATTGAACAATTATAGTGCCAGTATGAGAAAGAAATTATACAGGTAAGATATAAAGCATAAATCCATGTATACAATTGCACCAATGCTAAACAAAAATAGAAACATTTATGATTGAAGAATTACAAATATACTAACCTCCAAAAAGAGAGGTTTCCCTGGAGGAGCTTTTAGCCTTTGGACTACTTTTCTTGGGATTAACACTCAAATGCTTAATTTCCCCAGTAATATATCCACCTGAAATACCATCTGAAGAGCGAACTTTCGGCTGAATTCCTTCAAGCCTTGCATTAATATCTTTCACCTGAAATCAACATCAAACAAGACATTATAAACTCTCACACTATGACACTAAATGTACAATGGTGAAGATCCAAATTCATTAGCTTAAAAGTGTTATACACACACACACGTATATTAAATAACAATGAATTAGGAAAGTGATTCCTGTTTATATTTACCAAAGATGAAGGAAGATTGTGGCGGTGAAGTTCATCACGAAATTGAGGCCCAGCTTGTGTATACATTTCCTGCAAAATAGATGATGTAAAAGTAATCTTCTAACAATAACATTCCTCTTATCTTCAATTCATAATCAATATCCCCTGGTATGACTATGAACACATCGATAAATCAACCTTCATTTATGGCATCATGATATTAATTACTAAAACTGTTCAATACACCATTATGATTGACTTAATCCAGTTATCTCAAATTTAGAACCATGAAATTCACAAGCCTCACGCATTTAAATATAACATCAAATCATGTTCTCTTAAGACAACAGACCCACTTCCATTTTCATATTCGCCAATATTTTTCATTCTATCATTCTTTAAGCTAAAATAACATACAAATTACAATACTAGCAATTCTTTGCGTTTGGCTCAGAAATTTAAGAATTGAAATTAGCTATTGATATGGCATAAACCCCTTTTGTAGAAACTAACTTGGTAATGTAATTCGATTTCTTTAGACAATATACAATTATACAGTACTAAATGATTATAAAATAAAGCATACTTACTTCAATGCACAAAATAGCTGCTTCTCTAACAGCAGGATTTGGATCGTTAAGCAAATGCAACACCTGACAATCGTGCAAGTTTTGAAAGGAATTACTATTTCATCCCAAATATATTTAAATGTACAAATGATATGTACTGCTTATTTGTAAAAGTCTATACAGGGGGGAGGATAGCCCGTTGAAGTGGGAGCTCTGTAGCTGCAAATAAATTAATTGCAGCTGTGACAGTTCGTGTAAACTCCTCTCTAACTCTCCAGCTTTTATGTGCCCAAGCAAAGGACCCTGCTCTTTCAACAATTATTGTTGGAGAAGAAACCTGCAAATAGTAATCCAAAATAAATTCAAAATGTAGGGTACTCAAATTATATCATTTTGAAAATTACAATTAGGACAAATTTACTACACTTTTAGGCAGACATAACATAAACACCAAAATACATGTGTAAACATTATCCAATTAGAGTATGTTTGGATGGAATGAACTGGCCTGGAATGCAGTTACATCTTCTGTTGTATACATTTCATGATGAAACAAATAAATAAACTAGTTTTGTCCCATACTATACACCGCAGATTGTAGGGAAAGAAAAGAGGAGTATTGGATACAATGGAATGAAATGCATTCCATCAGGTTCCATTCCATTCCCAAACAATTCAAAAACTGGAGTCTAGCATCATGCCATTTAGAAAGGACGATGCACCTACAAGGCCTATTATAACTTAACAGATTGCATAAGTCAGATATCTTCGAGGCATTCACTTGCAAAGATACAATTAACTGGTAGCAGACTTAAATCTGGTTTGACTCACAAATGAGACAACCAGAAAAACTATATATTTTCACGGACATTAAGGCTATCAGAAAAAGAAATGCCAGAGTCTATTCTTCTGCAGAAACTAGTAGTAGACACTCTGCCACGCGTTTCTTAATGATCCTCTGGAATCTAGGTTAATTAAAAAAAATTAAACGACGCCAGATTAATTCATTAGACTAGAAGACACCACAATTTAAAACACGCATCTAAAAGGTTTTAGGTTCATGAGTTCATCTATCTAATAACATACATGAGGATCCAATAACACCAGCAAGAGATCCTACGGCTAAGCCGTTAACTACAACTAAAGATCTAGCCATATAACTCAGATTTTCATTCTCCAGAATCATAACGCCGGTCATGCAAAAAGCGAAATAGCGACAATTCCAATTTCGTCGCCGCACAGTTTCCACTCGATACATCAATGTCGCTCATTATCATCCTAATAATTCCTAATCAGCACCCTACCGTTACAAGTTAGTTACCACCACACTCTATTATTGTCTTGTCAGTGTCTAGTGACCAGGTATAGTACCTCCATGAGAGTGAGCAAGAGGCGCCTGGCGGCGTCTCGGACGGGCTGCTTGGCGTCGCCGAGACGGTCGACGATGGCGGGGAGGAGTGCGTTGAAGTGGAGCTTGAAGTGGTCGCCGGAGAGGACGGCGGCGGAGGCGAGCGCCTGGAGCGCGCCCTGCGAGACGCGGAAGTTATTGTCCTTCAAGAGATCCATACAAGTGTCAACGAGCGAGGTCACCTCGGAAGACGAGAGGCTCTTTCTGGAAGCTTCGAGAAGTTGGTGGAGGCGCTCCACTCCCGCCATCCTCTCCTTCGTGTCCTTCGCGCGTGACAGTTCCAGCGCCTCCTCCATTTCGATCCGCGCACCAATCAGATCTGAAGAGCGAGCGAGTCAGTGAGTCACTCAGTGAGTGAGAGTGAGCGAACGGTTCAGACTTCGACACCAATGAAGATGAAGTATCGGATGATGAGATTACTCGGCGGGACCGTATAATTTCTCAGAGAGAGAGAGAGAGAGAGAAAAAAAGAGAGGCTAGATTGACGGAGAAGAAGACGAAGGATGAAGTTGAAATGAAACGAAATGAAATGAAAACTTGCTTATGTGGTTGTGGGCGAGGTGGTTGAACCATCTTTGTGTTTACATTTCCCCGTTCTTTTAGAAAAAAAAAAATTAAATAATCGGACAACAATAATAAACAAAATCCAAACATATTTTAAATTATCTTTTTTATCCGTGACCTAATTTCTAAACTATTTCTATTTATTAAAAGACTTATTTGATGATTACATTTGTATACTTTAACAAGTCTTCACTTTTTATGGCATGCTTGTATTTTAATTATGTAACGTAACTGAAATTTTAAGTTTTCTCAAAATCAATTTATTAGTTTATTTCCAACAATTTTGAATTTTAGATAATGAAAATTAAAAAATTACTTACTAATTTGATTTTTTTTCTCATTTGGATGTTCTTTAGGATTGACAAATCAAACCTAAATTACCCTTTGTGTTTTTGCTTAATTTTAAAAGTTGTTTTAATTTAACTACAGGACGAATTAACGTAAAAATGAAATAGCAGAAGAACTTACGCAGCTGGTGCTAGTTTTAAACGATGTTGTTTGCTTAAGGCACCGTAAAAGGAAGCACTTATACAGAAGAAAGCATAAAGTTAAATGATTCTTGTAATGATCATGATTGATTTTGAGATTTTGGTACACCTGAACCACACTGCATTATTGGTGTTTGTGTGATCAGGGAAAAAAAGTTTCAAGCATGATAAAATATTATTACATGGTGGAGGTAGTGACTAAAAAAAAATGAAACAACACTAAAAAGTGTCATTCTATAAACTCTTCTTCAAAGTTTGTTTAAATTATGAAATGCAATGACGAGGAATGGAGATGAAAAAATAGGTCAATATAACAACCTTACAAGAAAATGAGCTAAGATGATTCATCTTTGAAAATTTATTCACAATTCTCGCTATATAAAAGGTGCAATACCATATTGATTTCAATAAGATTAAAAATTTACCATATTCATTTAAAAAAATATAAATAAAAATGTTACTGAATTATGTGTTAGTAAGTTATTTTGTCAAAACAATGCAGGAATATAAAAAAAAATATTTAAAATTTTCAATTTGTCCCATCAATTTAGTGTCTTACAACAACATTTAGAAAAAAATAAAAAGATGTAAATCAAGTTGTAATAAATTAGAAATTACATGGAATGTTATGCTTTAAAAAAAAAGACAACTCAACTCCTCTGAAATTACCTTTAACCCAACATATTACATCATATAGGCAAAATGGGTTGGAGTTTGAAATAATGAGTCGACAAATTTTATACTTTTTCAAGGTCAAATGTATTTATTTATGGAAATTTTTAAATACTGTAAATGTGGTCCTCCGATAATATTTAAAAGTTTTATTTTAATAATAATACATTGAATGAGATGTATACTACTAAAAGAAAAATTATAAATAATATAATTAAATAACACTTAGAAAACGTAAGTGATGTGTTTTTTTAAGATTTGGTATGTTTTGAGTGTTTCAAAGTGGAAGAACAGACAAAAAAAATACGGGACTCGTGGCTATTTACAATTTCCTTCTATGTTTGACGAAAAAATAGTTAATGATATCTAGTTTGTGTAATTAAAAATAGGGGTATTGGTTTAGATCAGATTAAATAAATAAATAAAATTTAAATCAATTAAAAAATCATAATTTAAATTTAATTAATACTATTAATATTAAGTTATAATATAATAATATACATAGCACTTTCAACGTGTGTATATAAATAAATAAAGGATAACTTAAATTTGTTATAAGTTCTTATATTAGGATATTACCTACTTTATAATATTTTATAATCTTATTCATAAACTTAATTTAATTTATTATTTTATCATATAATGAGTAAAAAAAACATAAGATACAAGATCTCTCTTTTTTTTAAATGAGTTTTTTTTTTCAATACTTTAATCTTTCCATTCATAATGTGTTCTTTCAATACTAGAGTCATATTCTTATTCTATCACCTATAACACTTCAAAACACGTAATGAGTCGTAATCATGTTCTAAAATATGCAGATCCTCGATAAATCAACTAAATATTGATTAATGATTAACTGAAAGATGGTAGAGATATTCTCCAGATATCCCAACATACGTATATATACAGATATATCTTCCTACAAATCAGGATCATGATGCATATTTGAATAACTGATATTCAGTCCATTACAACAAATACTCATAATCAACATTATAAATAAACCTTCTACATATGTATACGTTATGTTTTTATCAATCACAAATATACATTTTTTTACATTGAGTACTTACTTGATCTTCAGAGTACCTTTTTCAAGTCACCCTCGATCGAGCATCAACATTTGCGAAAGAAGACTCAAAGGAAGGAATAAGAAGATAACTGGCACATCAGCAATTGTACAACCAATCTCAAATACTATCTAGGTCTTCTTTGCCTATACATGTACAAGTTCCATAATTGTAAGTTTCATTCTTCCATTAGCATTTTAAGTGATCATACTATAGCTTGAATGTTATAGGATAGTTTCATGGTTTTACAGTTTTTAAAAACTTATACATCGTCATAATCCAAGTTGAACAATATTGTTGACACTTGAGAATCATCACTTTGAGAAGAAAAAGAATTGTTTTGACCTATCTCTTTCTCAAACTATAATTTTTCACTTAAACATTTATATTGTCACTTAAACGATAATGAGCGGATATATGTAATCATAACTCATCGTTGGTATAAATCAATAACAAAACATACAATTTCATTAAGACTTTTACATTAAATATATTCCAAAATCTACCAATTTTACAACATACTCCATAAATTTTTACTTTAAATTATTCATAATAACATTCATAGATTATAATGTAGGATACAAATTAACATCCATAATTTCTCAATTATGCTTATCTCATTCACACATCTATTCAATTTCATATTTGAATTGTTTATTTTTGAATTATTCATAATCACACACATAATATATTTGAACATAAACATGTACAAATTATCTATCATATATGTTTATCTCCTTCACACATATATTCAATTTCATAATGAATACATGTAGCAATTAATTCGAGAAAACTTAATTTCTTTGCAATTCTTTTTCTATATACTACCAGAAATCCAATATATTAACTAGTAAGATTAAAGTATTAAATCATATACCAATAACATTTCTCCGTGTACAAAATACTCAAGAAGATTAAATCTTTTATAAAGAATTAACGATTTACTCAACACAAAGATTATGTTGCCTAATCTTAATCATCACCTTGCTACATATAATATGACAGTATAATATTATTTTGTTCATTCTCTAACTAAGGAAGAGTTAACCAAAAATCTTATAAAGTTTTGACCCGAATATAAATAAATTTTCGCGGAAAACAGAAAAAAAATATTAGATATTTTTTGTCATATTTTAATTTATATATCTCTTCTCAAAACTATATGTAATTAATGTGTTTTAATTACTGTTTCAAAAAAACTAATTTGATGTTTTTGTCGTTGTCTAGAAAAAAAAAACTTGATGTTTTTTTGTTAAACAGAGTTTTATTTCATTCTCGTTTCATGTAGTTGCTAAATTTGGCTTGTCCAATTCATTCCTAAAACAGGAAAAGTTAATAGTAAAAGGAAATGTTTCTAAAATAAATTAAAAAAACATATATGTGGTGTAATTCTTTTAAAGTCAACTTTAGTTCTTATTACAGTGTATTTAATTAAATAATTTGATTCAAATGTTGGTGTCAAAAGATAATGAGATAAAATTGATTTTTTTTTATCGAAATTAATCCTTTCAATTTATAAAAGCTAAGACAATTTAACGGATATGTCATAATTTGAAGTAATAGAAACTATTTATAATTCAAATTAATTTAAAAATTATTAAAAATTAATTTAGATATCAATAATTTTGTTAATCTTTAAAATAATATTTAATTTAGTGAATATAGTAATAAATTATTATTTTTTCTAAAATTATTTTTATTTAATAATTTTTTAATAATGTTATAACTGATATGTTTTTAACTAAATTAATTAATATTACTTTAAATTAATTAAGATAATTACATTATTTTACTTTGATAATTCAACAATAAATTAGGAAATTAAAGTTACGGCTAATCAAGACTTATTTACTTAGAGTAACTAAGATTGTTTTTAATTAAGATAACTACAACTAATGGATGTATTTTGTAGTTGAATTTGTACACATCTGATATAGAAAAAAAAATCTGTAAACCATCAGGGAAGACAGGTGATAGTATGTTATTTTTTCATACTTTTAATGTTATCTTATTATTATTATTATTATTTTTATTATTATAATATGAAGATTTAGAGTGTGATCATGAATCTTCTACATTCATAGTATTATCACATAGACAACTACCAATATATATTATGCTATTGAAATGAACTATAAAGAATTTATTAATTAGAAGGTTATATAATTTAATATTGAACTATATAATCACATAATTAATTATTTTTTTCCCGTTATACATAAAGACACATGAATCACACATAAAACTACATAACTAGAGTATTCATTAAAGAATATCTACAAACGTCTTTTAGAATATCCATATTAAGCATTCTCTACTATAGATTTAACACATGACTAATTTTAGCACATTGGGTATATGCAGTCTTGATTACATGAATCATGGTGCGTTTATGTTTTGATTCACTCTCTCAAATTCCAACATATGATTTGGTGATATAATAAGTATCCTTTCAGCTTCTCATAACTAGATGTCTTAATTTACTTGACTTAGATCATCAACAAAGTTAGAGAATTTATTAGCAAAAAATGAAGACGTGAATAAATGAAATTGATTAAGTCAAACAATTCTTATAGTGCAAGATAAAAAATTATTAGTAAATAATGAATTAGAAAGATTTTGAGTTGAAACATGTAGAGCATAGGAAACGCCCTATGGGAAAAAACAAAATAATATGCATTTTTTTACAAGATACAATAACTTGTCAAATCGATCAAGTGCATTAAAGGATCTTTGAACCTTATTGTTGAACATATATTTATTCACACTTAATAACTTTAATCATAGATTATTGGACTATAATAATAAATAAATCTGTTGTTTTAATTAATATTCATATAATTGGGTTTATTTGGGCATTAACTATTATTTTTTGTATGTAATTTTTTGTTTTTAGGGTAAATGATCTGAAGTTGTCTATCTCTGTTGCTTCTTTGAAAGTCCAAGTTGCTTCTTTGAATCAAAACAAAAAATAAATTATGAGGAGAAAAAAGAGAAAATAAAAGCTACAAGATCCCAGAAACAGAATTAGAAGCAAATCTTCTGCAACATAAAAAGAATTATGGAAAGTGGAAACTGTTTACAAAATCTAAACTCCAATATTTTCCCAAGATCCTTGGAGCAGAAAAGTCTATAAAAGGACACAAGCATCAAGGAGAAAAGAAGAGCTTCATAGGGTTTTCTTAGTTTCTTTTCTTCTTTGTAATTCTTTTGCCTCTGCATGGAAAGCTAAACCTTTTGGTTGATTCTTGTGTGATTCCCCATTGAGCTATGAGGTTTTGATCAATAAAAATTTCTATTTTTAATTCTCTATAGCAATTGTTTTTATTGTCTAATCTTCTGGAAAACTGGTTTTTGTGAGAGGTTGTACATGAACGCATGATTAAGAGTCTTCCTTATCTTAAACTTTGGTTTCTTAATTAGTTCGTATTGTTCTAATTAATTTCTTGGGCGCATGATTCAAGAGAGAGGAGATAAACATTCCCATGGAGTATACGCATGGAACAAAGTGGGTATTGATTAAACCGGTAGACGCATGCTTTACTGGTGAGCTTCAGTTGAATTAGGTTTGGCGCATGTTCAATCTAGTTTAGCTCTGTTGAGGATTGGGAAAAGAATAATCTTTAGAGAGCCTGTGAAGAATTCAATGGTGGAAGAACTTGGGATTAACCGTTTTTTTATTTGTTATTTTAATCTTTTTTATATTTTCTGCATAACTATCTTAACTCCCTTTTTTTTATTATTGTTATTACTAACTTTTCATTGCTTATAGATAGATTTTGAATTCGATTAACTGAATCACTATTGGATTCGTTGGGAGACGACTTGGGGTCATCTGTCCATAATTATACTATCATTTCTCTACTGTTAGACAAGTCTACGCTAGAATCATATTAATTTGACAGCAAAACGACAGCTATCACTTATGAACATTAATATTTTTTTAATATAAAACAAAAGACTGAAAACTTTTATGAGTTGTTATGTTTGTTATTGTCTTTTCTTGCTCTCGATATGTTGTGTTTATAGGTAGAAATGAGTAACTAGTAATACATATGTTTAAAATAGAATAAGTGCAATAATGTTCACTTCTTTACTCACAAAAGTAAACCTAAAAAAGCAACATTCACCCACAAAGTAATAGGAAAGTATGATTTTTTTTTTCTTCTAAATTATACTAATATTTTCCAACATAATCTTTATTACAACGTAAAGCAACCATGATTTGTACGTATCATCCTAGATTTGTGATCTCAAAATCACACATCATACATAAGTATGTAATTTCTTGTGCATGCACACACACATACATCACCATATATTGAATTAAAACAATAATCATTCAAGCACATAATCAAAACACCAATGCACAAAACACTCTTATATACAACTAATACATTCAGGTAGATCAAATAAATGTCACATAGATAAAAACATCAAATAATATTTCCATTTGAGAGAAAATAATTTCGCTAAGTGTCAGTATCAGACGAAGCACTCAATAGAGTGTCTCAGATGATACCTTCGCTTAAGCACATTTACCTTTGTTTAAACAATGTATCAGATGATATTCTCACTTAAGAAATTCAAACAAAGTCTTTAGTATTGACAACTTAACACTTAAATGTGATTATCTCCTTATATTTTTCAAATATACTCCTATCTCAAAATGACTACACTTTTCTTTTTAAATTTGGGATTTAGTTCCTACATACATATTGAAGCTTTATAGAGGTTTGGATTTAGACATTTAAGGAGAAACACTAGCTCTACAAATACAACAAAGGTTATAAGCTTAACATGATCATGAGAAGCATTAGATGCACACAACTGATGCTACTCAAATTCTACATGCTTATTCGGGAACATTAGATGCACATGCAATTGTTATAATTCAGTCTTGCATGCAACTAGAGAACGTCAAATACAAATGCAACCGATGTTCTTTAGATTTCTTGGATCACTGGAGAATATCATATCCTAATGCAATTGATGTTTTCCAATTTCTAACTAAAAAATTTGACTCTTACTTGTAATCCTAAAACTTTGAATTGCAACCCGAGATTTTTAAACTTAGCATGTAAAGAAGAGTCATGCTACAAGAATCTTTACAAAGAGTTGAGGTTATGTTTATAATCTTTCAAATATTGTAAACATGATCGTATTCTAAAAAAGTAAAATTCGAATGAATGAAAATAAGAAAAAAAACATTTTTTTAAACAAAATAAAAATGTTTATATGAGAATGAGAGAAAGGGAATCTTACATAATGTGATTTTCTCAGTTCACTCCATTAACTCAGATAATTAAAATTGGCGAATTCTCCCTGCACCTCCATATAATTTTGAAATGTCAAATATACTCTTATACAATCTGATATACTATTGCAAATACAAAACGAATTCTACAAATCAGTATGGTCTTCAAAAATTTAACACTAAATTATACAATACAGTATGCATATCCCAGATTCGAATATACATACTTGATTGTACAATTCGATGTTCATTTTCTTGTAACATATCAAATTGTCAATCCAATTTGTATATCTAAATCCGATTGTACAATCTGGTATGTTACTACAAAATGAATACCGACTTGTACAATCTGAGACCAACACAACCAGAAAAGAAAAAAATACAGAACCTCTAAAAATGGTGTTGACATTCAAAACAAAACAGAAAAGGAAATTTATAATCAATACCATGCTTCCTTTAACTCGCTTCAAGTCTCGCCTAATACGCTAAAAAATGGAAGCTCTCTTGCACAATAGGGGTGTCACCATTGGAGAAAGAAATAGAGATACGTTGGTTTAGAAAAAATAAGGAGTGAAAGCAGGTGTAGTAGCTCTGATGTCAAAGACAAATAGAATTTTTAAATTTTTAAAAAGGATAAAAATATAATTTAACATTACTGCATACGAGGAGGATCAATTAATGGAGGTTCACTAAGAATTTGCCTTACAATTTCATTTAAAATTATTAGAAAACAAATCAAGAAAGAAGAAAGTTTATTAACTAAATAAATCATACGTATTCATTCGATGAAAATTGTAAAAACTTGTATAATTACAACTTCATTGTCTTTTTTTATAAAACAATCTATTGATGTTATTTACCCCTAGCCTATCCAAAAACTAAACAAAACGTACAGTATATATTTCATGTCCACTTTAACTCATAATTTAACCTGCATCCAAAAAGAATTATGAACTTATGAAGTAGTCTAGCATTTATTAATTTGAATTGCAAAAGACAAAGCTGGAAGATATTTTTCTAGTTTTTTGGGGAATGAAGAGTGATATTTGACCTAATAAAATGAATTATGTCCATTTTAACAAATCTGTTTCCAGATCTTATGTTTGTTCACAATTGTAGCTTTAACCAAATCTGACACTGCAAAGGCTTTGTCGGTTGATATAACATTTTCTTTTTAGATGTCACGCATTGCATTGCCAGAACGAATTTCCCATAAGAAGCAGCAATTCTAAAAGTGTGAGAGACACAAATAAGAGTTCACCCTTCAAATTGCTTTCACAAGACTTTTCAAATTATTACAGAATCAAAATAATTATTATGCTGATGAGAAGTAATAGTTCTGATGACAACAGTTGACATCAATTTATCAACAAAATCTGACTATGGAGCCTCACCTAATAATCATCCATTACTCACATGTCATGGGTTTCACTCAAATAAAATTTCTTATCATTTTACTACCTCAATCTCAAGAATATAATTATCGGATGATAGCAACACTTTCCCTTAAATATTGAATTCATGAATTATATTAAGAAGTGTATTTTAAGTTTAACTCAATCTTATGAGGTTTACAACTACTTATATAATATGAAATATTCTTATCTCTAGTTGATGTGGGAACTCCAAACATACAGCCTCACGTTGAGACCTACCAATTCATGTGTGAGACTATATATTATGAGTAGTTATGGATGATCCGATAGATGCCCGATAACATATGATCTGATAAACTCAACAAACTTTTTCTAAGATAGACTCGAAATGACTTTGATACCATATTAAGAATAAGTGAAAGTGTAACTCAATTTTATAAAATCAGACCTATAAGATGAAGTTTGCAATAAGATGAAGTTTGCAAATATTTTTATCTCTAGTGAATATAAAATCTTTAACATTAATCACTTCACTTTTATCTTTTTAGCAAGTGAATCATATGAGATAGTTCAAATACTTCCTTGATATATAAAACAATGTTCAAAAGTCTTTCATCATCGGTCTTAATTTTGAAATAAGACTTGTATATTTATATATTGATTGGAGAGCTTCTTTTAATACCAGTTAATTTTAAGTTGAAGTCTAAAATGATACGAGATTTTTTACCATTAATTTTGATAAATAGTGAATTTGAATATGGTTGTTTATTTTAACAAATATATGTAAAGTGAGGTGTCGGAAAGTGTATTATGTCTTTATTTGCTGCTTCGTTTCCTTCTTTTCTATTTTGCTTGTTGATTTTTTTGGTTAATGTTGACTTGAGTTTGTGATCCATTGAGTGTAGTTTGGTGGCGTTCGTTGGAAGAAAGGTGGTACTTATAGTAGTGCTTTCGTGATGGTAAGTGTTAAGGTAAGTTTTCATACCTTAAAACACAAATGAAGCGCATGAAATTGGAAAACTTTCCATAATTAATTATATGAAGCACAAGATTATCGATTATATTATACATATAACATAATCGATATAATATAATAATAATAAATAAATAAATAAATAGTAATAATAAAATAAAAATTAAAAACAATTATAATAATAGTATATAAATTAAATATTGTAAAAATAAAAAAATAAAAAATAATGTTACTACATATAATAAATTTATAAAATAATAATAATGTGTTTATAAAATAATAATAAAATTATAATTTAATATGTAATTAAAATTAATTTATAAGATTAAAGATAATTTAGTCAAGAAATTTATGTTATAATCATTTTTATTTCATTTTATGAAAATATTTTTTCTACATTTTTACATGTATAATGTTAGATAATTTTGCATTTATTTTTTAGTCGAGTTCATATATCCTAAAAGAAATAATATTTGTAAGTGAAATAATATTTGTAACTAATAGTTATAATAACTTATCATCATTCATTCTAAATTCATTTTTAATACAATGACAACATAATAATCTTACAAATTTATTAATTAAAAAATTATTTTTTTATTTATAACATCAATAAAATTATTCACAAACTTCTTCTTTATTTTCTTTCATTTTTCACTTTTTTTTATCCATACAATCTCTCTAATCACTCTCTTACCTCTCATTTTTATCATTTTTCCCTTCCTCGAATCCACCTTTGAAAGAAAACACACCCTAAAAAGTAAAACCCTCAACGGTTACCCTATTAACCCTCACACAAATCGATGAATTATTTAGCATATCTTTTAAAAAGATTATTAGGCTTGAAAGCAAGCTTTTGGAGAGTGACTTGAAAAAAAAGGCAAGAAAAATTACACGGAAACTACACTACTATCACTCGTTGGAGATGTTAGATTTCACATCTCTTAAATTGTGGTGCAACTTCTGTTTCTAATAAGACACGTTGAAACAAGTTCATAATGTCATTGGAAAATAGAAGAAAACTTTGTGAAGGGAAAAGTGTGAATGATGTCTGATTTGTTTCTAGTAGGTGATCATTTTATGAAATTTATTCAAACATGCAAACATAGAAAAAAAGTCTCACTTGTTCTTGTCGTCTAATGGCAGCGTGTAAACTAGACATTAAGATGGTCCCTTGATTCATTGCATCATCTTCTTATTTTCATAATGTAATGATGGTTAACACTCCAATTAAAACAGATAAGAAGTTCCACCAGATAAACAAAAGAAAAAAAAAACATAAAAAATGTTTGTTCACGGGTCTCTCAATGGCATTATTATATAAAGTTTGTTAAATGTTGAAAGGAATTTTTCAGAAGGAATGAGTATTGAGATTGGATGATGAAAACAGCCAAGAGAAAAAAAGGTGGGATAGCTTCATGACGAAGCCTAGTTAACAACCCTTTTGGACAGACTTCAAGATTTTAGAAAATTAAAAGCATATTCGATTTTTTTTTTCTTAAAAAGAGTTGTCCACTTTTGGTTTTGCTTGCTCACGTTAGTCGTTAGCTTTTATATACTAGCAATGTTCGAGTTCGATTAAATTAAAACCCAAAATAGAAAAAAGTGTTCATCTTTACAGGTTGGCTGAAGGGAGTTCTTGGCAGTGTTGTGTATTTTAAGCTGTAGGGAGACCATATTATAGTCTTTTTTGTGGCATATCATAAAATTGGAATGAGACGTTTGTTGTCTACTATATTCAAACTAATTCCTTATGATTTAAGAATCTATACAGTTGGTAAGTTGGGATCCAACCTTTATACATGAAATCTGGACTTTATGAAATAAACATATTACTTCCTCATACTTTTTGACAAAACCCATGTGGTCATTTTGATTCTTCAAAACTTTTTTTTACAGCCATCAGATATCTAACTTTTATATCTGAAACATAACTTCCCTTAACAGACTTCATGAATGTGGTCAAAGATTTTCTGCATGACATGATAATAGAGGACTTAATTTAATCTAGTTAAAAAGTCATTTCATGTTTGTACTGTTTGTGTAAAATATATAATTTACCCATCATGTTGAATTAGACAGTAGACATGTGAATGGGGAGAAATTTGATTGCTATGAAAAGAATGGAGATGGAAACTGCACTTTGATGATGTTACAAGGGTCAAACGTCACCTTCATGGAATTCACTTGCTTTGAGGGGCAAAAGAATTATACAATAAAAAGAAAGGGACGACCCATAAAAGTTAGGTACTTGCACAATTGTTACTCCCCATTCCATTATGACCCACCCACACATGTATAGTTGAGTCAGTCTAATTAAGTTTAACAAAGGAATGTTTAAATTGGTATAGCGTAACTGAAGTGAGAGGACCAAGTGTAAGAACACAATTAATTTGTCACAGTGCACCTGCTTCCTCGTACTGTTCTTCAGGGATTCCACTGTCCACCCCCTCATGGGTAGGATGTCTTTTTCATTTTTCACATCACAATGGACTAAGATAGTTACTTTCTTCTGCTACTGAGATGATGCAGGTCCAGATCCGACAATGAAGGATAATGAGGTGAGGTCTATTATGAAACCAATAACTTTGAGGGGACCCGCACGAATGTTAAAGTTAAAACTAACATTTAAGAAACCCCCTTTACCCGGGGCCAAATACCTAGATTCCGACATAATCACTGTACAGAAAACTTTGAAAAAAACACACAAATTTAACCTTGTAAAATTGTATGCTTGTCATATCAGAGTTTTTAAGAGGTTAAACACAACATTAGTTGTCAAAAATCTAACTTGTTGCTAATTAAGATTCCTAAGTATCTAAAATGTCACTATCAATGTGCAGCAATTCAATTATTGCATGAGTTGTGGTGGTCCGGTTGGTGCATGATATGTTATTACAAATTAATCTTATGCCAAAACCGCTGTGAAAATTTCACAGGATTTTCCAAAACTTTCCAAATATGGGTTGAGATCACAGACAAGGTTAAGTGAGTATTTCCAAATAAAGTGTGGGGAGAGGGAGGGAAAACACTTCAACAAACCGCACAAAAAACAAAGCAGCAGGGCCGCATTCACATGTGTTAAAAACCATTTAACATTGACACTTGCATTCCAATGCAAATGAATCTGAGCCTGAGATTTGACATCATTGCAACTTCCTCTAAATCAGTTTATGGACTAATTTGCTATCCAGAAGAGGATACATTGCAATTTCGGGAGATTGGAAACCAGTCACATGCTTCGGAACAAAACAAATGCAACAAGGGTAATTGTTCAAATAGAAACGAACAATAGATTTCCAAAGCACCATGGTAACTGTTCACATTAAAAAATAACCCCAAAACAAGTGTTTTTGTTGCATCTTGTTAGTTGATACATCAGATTGTGCATGTTATATCGCACAGCATCTGATGAACTAAAATATACATTAAAATTACAAAACACAAGGGCTCAATCAATATCTACAGAAGTTAAACTTACCTCCCTAACTTGTTTCTACAGTGAACCATCAAGGCATGGAAAATCCAATAGAATATTTGAAAGCATTATGCATAAAACTGGGCTAACATACATAGTTACAAAGAAAAAAATAGAAACAACTATTAATTGCATATACCCAGCAACATAAATTGAACTCACACAAAATTCTAATACTAAGGATCATGGTCGTGAAGTGCAGCAGAGATTGATGATGATGGAAGAACCAATATAGGTAATTCATTATGTACAAATTCAGTGCATAGAGAAACGTGCTCTGACTTACAGTCCCATATATGTCCTGTCAAGTCCACGTGCTGAACATTACCTAAAGCAAGATAACAAACAGTTAATCAGAAGAAAACATAAGTATTGACTTCAGAGCAAACTTGTGTTATCTAGATTTAAAATGGCTTCACTGTCTGAGACGAAACACATATACTCTTCTAGTAAAAGCCTAGGTTGAACTACGAGTCTTTTAACTGAAGTTAGTAGCTTCTTTTTACCATAATATTACTATACTAGTAGCTAGCGACCACGTAGGCCAAAATGGGAGTTTAGTGGGTAAATTTAAGCAGCATATCAAACTTAATAAGCACAAAGTTACAAACACAGGCAAGGATCAATGGGCCAAGTGGTCACCCAGAAGAACTGACACTAACATACCTTTTGCAAACTTTAATGCAGAGCAGACGATGGCCAGTGATTCTATTGGCATAAGATTACTGGCTGCATTCACTTCAACTAGTTGTGGAGCCTGTGACAAAAGCTTGGACAAAAATTTGGCAGTTTCAATCCCACCACGATTTTTGCTGAACAAATAAGAAAACATGTCACGGGATTGTATGTGCAACATTAAAAGCAATGAAGAACATTACACATAAATCTTTACCTTATATTAATTTTCACCAGTTTAAGCTCTTCTTTTATTAGATTTTTAAGCTCTTGAAAACCATAAGAACCCAAGCCAATCCCTGCAATGTCAAGTACTTCGATTGGGGTACTAAAAAAATTTCCCAATGCTTCGGTTACTTGACTGTGTAAGAAAAGTCAAAATACAAATGGAGGGATGAATTCAGTGATGAAATGAGATTTTAGTGTTGTAGACAAACCTGCCAAGGTAATTGTCAGCAATAGAAAGAGACTTCAATGGCCCTTTGAAAGAAGAAAGGACATGTAGGAGATGATTCACTCCAACGCAGGACAGATCACAGTTTTCTAACTTCAAACAATTTATGGGAGAAAATGTTTCAGATGCTCCAACAAAATAGGGAATTAAATTCCTGTAAGATGATACACAATTAGAGACTATATTCTAATTTCATAACTTCAAACTATAACTAGAAATAGAAATTCAATTGACCTGATTCCTTCATCTTCAATTGAATTGTCACTTATATCCAGCTCCTCCAAGTTAGGCAAATGTTCAAGAGCATACCTAAGATTTTCTGCATCATCTTTTCCTAAATTGTTTTCCCTACAACACTATAAATGGATTAAAAATCTGTCTCTTCGTCACATACTGATAGCCATGAAAATATAAATGCAAAAAGCTTATAGAGAAACCACTTCATTAATTTTCAGTACACATTCTATTATTCATAGCCAATAAAAGATGATTATTATAGTTCTAACATTACACAAAAAAATACAACTATATTATTTAGTACGGTGTTACCTTAGATTGAGTACTCGCAACATTTTCAACAACTTTCCACTTCCAAAGCACAGATGTGAATCACTCAAGAATCTCCTGTTAAAGTCAGAAAGCCATCCAGCTATCTTAAAGCATGTGCACCGAACTTTTTGTCAGCCAACAGTAACAACGAAAAAATATAGAATGTATATGCTGATGAAATACTTACTTTATTATCAGAAAGGTCAAGGACAGATAGGCCAGAGGAAAGATCGAGAAGAGTCACTAAAAGATCTTTGGCAAAAGTTCGTCCATGGTGGTTGTCAGATAATTTTAATGAGCACAAGGACCTAGTAACAGCATTAGCATGAGTGTAACATGAATGAAGACAAATATTCAACAAACAGAAAATCTACTATCCAGATAGATGTCCAAGTGAAATACAGCAAACGGTATAAAAAACATTATGCAAACAGTTGAAAATGTTTAAAATAGTACTTTTGAAGAGATTAATAAACTTAGTGTGTGTTGGAGTGGTGTTCAGAAAATCAATTACGTTTCCATGTCATAGTGAAGCAACTCTCCTTCACACCCTTTTTTCATGTTTTCCCCACAATTACGGCCCCTTACACTACACTTCATATACAAACATATGCTTAGAATTCTAAAATTGCTCAAGTTAATTGCACTCTACAAGACTTGTATTTAATTCTTCAATGTGTATTGTTAGATATAATTAGATATTATTATATATTATGAGATATTATATATATTGTTACATATTTCATATTTATGTAATGGGCTTAACTCATATTTCTTTTTCTATATAAACATAACCCTATGTGTTCAATATATATAAGGGATTTACCCTATTCTTTCTTTTCCTTTAATATGGTATCTAGAGTATAGGGTTAGGGTTTAATTTTTATTGGTAAACCCACTGTTCACTGAAATTTTCCAGCCACTGCCCCACCGCCTCGCCGGATCCGCTACCGCCTCGCCGCAGAATCTCCGTCGGAACAGCCATCGGAGACTCTGTCGGGGACGCTACCGAAATCCCCACCAGAGATGCTGTCGGAGCCTTCATCTTTGCTGTTGCCGCCAATTGACCGGTGACTGGATTTGTCCTTATCCTCTATGGCTTCTTCCGCTTCCGCTGCCACTATGGCTTCCTCCACTGCCACAGTGGCTTCTTCCGCTGCCATTATGCCAGATTCGTCTATTTATACTAATTATGTCAATGTTCATCTCTCCATTGACAAATTGGATGAAACCAATTATGACACTTGGGCCTCAGATATTAAATTATGGCTTAAGAGTCAAGGTTATGTTGATCATGTTACCCGTCCTAACGTTGTTGAAAATGAGGTTTCTCGTTGGTTGAAAATTAATGCTCAATTATGCATTGTTATCAAATCTACCATTCACTCAAATTAGGCATTGGCTTCTTGTTGTTGAGTTTCTCCTTTTGAAATCACAACTTTCTGTCCACGCTCATTTCTTTTGCTACACTTTGCATTAGGCCTCCTCCCACATTTGAATGGTGGGTGACTCATTTTTCCACAATGTTGACAAGGTTGGTAATTTTTCCGATAACCCTTACCCTTACTTTTGTTGTTTGCGGCACTTCCCACTTCATTATGTTGGGCATGTAAAGCTCCTTCAACCACATAATCTTGCCTCATATGCCTACATTGCTCCTGAGCTTGAAAAACATGTAGTACTTCTTTTGCCAAAGTGATCTTGGACCGATCCTTTGTATTTTCCAAGGTGGTTATTGATGTTTCATACCTCTCTGGCACATTGAACAAATCTTTTTTGACAACTTTGGAATCATTGAATGTAGTGCCCAACAATCTAACCTTGTCATCAATGATCGGTAATTTGTCAGAGTAACCCTTGATCTTTTCAGATTCGTTCAGTTTTTAAGCTTAAATTCGCAAATCAAGTTCAGAACTTGCATGCCTTGAATCTGCTCATCCCTAGCATACTCTTCCTTCAAATAGTCCTGCCTTCTTTGGTGGTTTGAGAATCATAATTTGAGTAAAGATGGTTTGTGAAACACCAACAAATAAACTTGATCTCACATTTGATTTCTTTGTTTTTCTTTCCTTGTGATGTTTAATTTAGGCAAGACTGGGATTGTCAATCAATGTAGGTATTAGAAAATCTTCTTCCACAAGTTCCCATAAATCCAAAGCCTCCAAGTAGGACTCCATCTTCATTGCCCAAAGTTCATAGCTCTCTCCATCAAAGATGGGAGGAGTAAAATGTGAAAAGTCTATTTCAGCTTCCATTTTCCTTATATAGGTCCCTTAAGAAGATAGCTCTGATACCAATTTGTTGGTTTTAGGAAAAATAGAGAGGTTATAGCACGCATAAGAATATATGAATGAGGAGAGTACATTTATTATTCATCAACAACACTACATGTACAATATTTCTATAGAAACAAAAAAAGTAACGTTACCAAGATTTTAGCTATCTTGTATAACCGACGCTTTGCTGCTTAAGTGTAGCAATCACTTATTTGACTAAAGTAAAAAATTAAAAACAGAAGCATTAAAAAGTAAAACAGAAAAGGCAACATAATGCAACAGGCCAAAAGCAAATAATTAACACTTATCACAAGATGAATGATTCCCAAGAAGTTAGTCAATTTCTTCAATAACCCTGAAATTGACATGACAATCATATTGTCTTGTAATACTACATTCAGGTGGAAGCTATTTTAAAGATTTCCTTATCTAACCCTAAATGGTAGAGAAAGGGGAAAAATGAAGAAACAACTAGACACAGAATTCCTTGAGAAATACATGTATCAACAGTTGTTTAGTTATGTAGATTGTGAAAAGTGAGAGAAAAAAATAGAGGTATATGATTCAAATGTAATTGGATACACTACAATGTGAGCAACTCTCTTATTTATATGACTAGGTTAAGTATATACAAACATATGGGCCAAGCCTGGATATATACTAGAATCCTTTATTCTTACTTAGCAAAACCTCCTAAAAAGTTACCTTAAAATCAAATTAAGTCTTTGAAGTATTTATGAATACTCAGGGAATACGTCAAACATCAATAAAACTACAAAGTGTGAATAAAGTTGCTAATAATAAAAAAGTGAATTTACACTCGTGTACCTTCCATAAGACAAAAATGACACAAGTCCACTAGGTAGAGAAACTGTGCATGGTTCGAGAAAACATGACGAAATGATTGACAAATGTTGGATCCCATGTTTTTGTACACCTTCTATGACTAAAGAAGCAAATATTGCATTAATAAAGTCTGCGGAGAATGTGCAGTGAACAAATTCCAGAGATGTTAACGTTCTTGAATGTTGCGCAAGAAGTTTGCATAATCCATCAATCTGTGAAACCATTGATAAGGTCACAAAGATGCATTTTACACTTGGACAAAGTATTGATATAATCAATTATATTTGCAAAGTAAGATATATTTTAACACCAGATCTAGAAGGTGCTTCACCAAGTAGGAAACTTGAACATTCTCCTCTTTGAGCGAAAGGTGTTGAATTTGAATTTATAAATCATCATCAGGCCCCATTGAGAGAGAGAGAGAGAGAGAGAGAGAGAAAGATATGTCTTTCTACTTTTAATAGTAACCATCAATATCAACTATTCACAAAAGGGCCATGGTATCTCACCTTTACTTCAATCATCATATAATATATATGACAACCCAATTAATTCAAGTAACTTGAACATACGTAATTTGACCAATGAATAATTTTATAATAGGAGAGAATTTAAAATATAATTATTTTATTATTTTGGAGAAAATATTATCTCTCCTTCTATGCAAGATCTTGTAAATAAGAGATATTATGTTAAGATCTTTGTTGAGATTTACTTCTAAAAATGCTCTAAGAACATCTTGCTTTAGCTCAGTGTAGCACTATCACAGGAATAGCAAAACTTGAAAAAATACAATTAGTTAAAGATTTGGATAGATATAACATGTACAGACAAGTACAAAAATATAAATTCTTTAATACAGATTATATAGCTCTATAGGAAGAGGGAAGCCTACTTGTTCCTTGGATCTGATACATCTTAGTACCAGACTTTGCAGCTTACATTCTCTCAACAAAACCTACAAGTCAGAGTATAAGACAAACACTGTTTTATTAACAGATCCTAAACTAAAAAATTGTCAATTATAAGAGTTCCCAATGTAAACTACACAAAGTTATGAATTTTATAATATAAAGAGTAGCTGGTGCATGCACTATCAATGTAAAGGTTTTTTTTATTGTCATCCATTCATGAACAATAAGGTCATTACAATAACTACCTTTAAAGTCATTAAAGTGGTAATTCTAATTGATTGATGATGTTAATTTTTTAAATTGACAATAATAACGGTTAGCATTTGTTGTAAGCTTGTAAAAGCTAAATATGTGTTGACCTTATGAAAATATAATGACCATAACTCCAAAAAGATAAAAGCCATATGAACTCCGTAATATTCTATAAAATACAACTTACACTAGCTTCTGCAGTACATAGAACATTTTGAAGCCTCAAACAACTGCATTAAGAGATTAAGTGATATAAGATGCAGAATAATTGGCCAAGATAAAATGCAGAAATATAACATAGTTACTACCATGGCTATAATCATATATTGTTACTACAGACAAAAGACAGCATTAAACTTTGAACTAATGATGAAAACAGTGTTGTAAGTGGTTCATCTGGTCATCTAGGCAGGGTGAAAAACAGCCCACTGCCTCAGACAGACTGAGGAGAACCAGTTTGATGTGTCCCTAATGGGACCAAACCAGATCCTGCCATTTCAGATAGCTTGTCAATTTACTCTTGTTTAAAATACTCAATAGCCAATGGTACGTAATATAAAGGAGCATTCTGGTATGCTAATACCATCTGAACTTTATACTACCTATCAATCAAAGAAAAAGCCCTAAAAAAGGATCTTAATTTATATTTTGTGTAAGCCACAGTCCAGAATTCAAAGCTCCCTTTACCCTCTAATTTCCATGATCTTTATTCATAGCCCTGTTGTGGACTGAAACTATTGACTTTCCCCCTTTGCTCTAGTTAGATGTAAAATCATTCATGATCCTCATTGAATATATTGTGCTTTTAGGAGAGTTAATCTGTGACAGTATTAAAGTTTGAGGAAGTTGATCATCATTGCCCAAAGGCAGGGTGGAATTTGGTATCCCAAAGGAATCATGTGTGAGTGGGTGTTAGATTAAAATCATTCGCGAGCCTTCACCTATGAATTAATGTTTTGGGAGAGTTGGTCTACAACATCTCCCTTTATTCTTTAATATTTGCCTTTGAAACTTGTTTGGCCTCTTGACTTGCATTCGGTTGGATTTGGGTGTGCATTTTCATTGTTACTCTTAAGATAGTAGACTTTAAGTCTAACTCATCCTCACAAAACCAACTTGTAAGGTGAGGTTTTCATCAACTTATATACTATAATCTGACATTATCGCTAGTCGATGAGAACTCTTCAACACACTCCTTCATGCCGAGTATTGAACATCTAAAGCGTGTGACTAGGGGCAACCCGATAGCATGTGACTAGAAGGAATCCAATAGCATGTGACACAAGACCCAACAACTTTACTATGATAATTTTTGAATGACTCTAAATGATACGACCTTAAATAAATGGACTTTAAGTCTAACTGATTCTCACAAAACTGGTTTGTAAGGTGAGCACACCCACTTATATACTATAATTTGGCCTTATTTCTAGTTGATGTGGGCTCTTCAACACACTCCCTCACGCTAAGAACTAAACATCTTCAACATGTGACTAGGGAAAACCCGATAGTAGGTGACACGAGACCCAACAAACTTGGTTGGAATAGACTATGATGAATGACTCTGATACCATCTTAAGAAAGTAGACTTTAAGCCTAATTCATCCTCACAAAACTAACTTGTATGATGAGGTTTGCACCCACTAATATACTATAATTAATTTGACTTTATCTCTGGTTAATATGAGCTCTTCAATAGTTATATTTTTATATTAAGCTTTTAAAGAATTTTTTTGACTTAATTTGCATTTAAATCATAAGTGAGTTATCAATAGGCATTATGAGTGATTTTAGATTTTTTAATGTGCACATATACACATCACTCCAATGATATGACCAAACTACAATGCTTCACCTCATTAAAGTGATGGATGTAGTTTGGGGGTTATCCGTCATATCTTACTTATCACCGGGCAACAACACTGATTGAAAACTCAACTTAGCTAGTGAGATGAATCTGAAACAGATAAGTAAAGAAAGATGGAACTAACTATTCAACACTTAAACTTTTCCATCAGAAAAGTATTTCACTATATCAAAGAACAGAAAAATGAAATCCATGGCTCTTCCCTTTATTATTTAAAGGCAACCCTAACCAATCATTTGCATATAAAATATGACACTATAAAATTTATATCTAACCTCGCATGGCTACCAAATTGTAGGCAATGGTAAGACAATTTTGAATGGTCACATGTTGAATGGCTTGTATCCCCCACAAAACCAATATGTTTTAGTGTACTGTCTGAAAAAAGAGGGCCAAAGTAAAGAAAATCCAGTAAGTTATCAATAACAAACTAAAAGGATAGAAAGGGAGAATGAAGTGGGTTGTGCAGCTTGATAATAAGATTATTTACTCACAAAGTTGAGGACACCTTAAACATACAGACACTGTAATGGTACTGATGAAAAGCAAATACTTAGTTTCTCCCAAAATGCAGGAGATGTATTAGAAATTATTTAAACAATTAACGGTTGATGCAAAAAAGGATGATCAAGCAATTCAAGAAACTTCCAATCATTCATATTACTCAATCATTCTTTGTCATCAGTCAACAACATCCCGGACCACATTCAATACGTCAAAGTCACAGAGATTATCTATATGCCTAAAAGTTAACAAAACACTAACATATCATTCTCATGTCACAGACTCACAATCACATCTCTTCTTCGTGGATAACAAGAATAGAAACTGTATCATAGGAGTAGCAAACTTAAATTATTCCATAACAACTTTCAAAAGCGAAAATACTTCAGCCTAAGCTGGAAGTGGAAGGCAAATTCAGACGTAAATTTTCAATAACGCAAATAAAAATCCATAATCAAAGTACCTGAAATCTGTATGTCACCAATAGACCCACTAAACGATGGGATTAGTGCTACCTCCGCCGCTTCATCTAAGCAACTGTTATTTCAAGTTGATTAAGTTTAGAACGAAACCCACATTAACCAATAAACACAATTAAACACGGGACCTATTTAAGTAAACTTCAAACACTTCTAGAAAATGAAAATAAAGAAAATAAAGTAGCATAAATGTCTCCATAAACTAAAACTAGCTCATATTCAAGTAAAAAAATTGTTTTTGAAGAAACTAATATGAAATAACTTTTACAAATTAACACATGCTTGATTTAAATTTAACTTGTAGAAAAACACATTTCATTTTTTCTTCCTCGTTTTCTTTTTCTAGAGATGTTCATCTAAACATACGCATTGCATAAAACTTAATTTATACATGGCTTATAACATACTCTTGCAAATGAATTTCCCAGTAGAGTTGCTGCCAATCCGTTGGCTGAATCAGCTGAACACGCTGAGGCCAGCGTAGGCGAAATAATATCTGCCAAGCTGAATTCAGATTCCAATCCCTGAAACGAAACAACATTCTCCATCACCAATAAACATAACCCAATTTACTTACAGAACGAAGTTTATCCTACGAACCCCGCGCGTTTCCTCTTGTTGGTTGAGTGATCGCGAGAAAAGCCTTCCTCGTCGAAGGGCCTGTTCCGGCAACAACAGAAAATGGAAAACGGTTAGAAGGGAGAGAGGAGAAGGTTTGAAGGTGGAATGATAGAGTGAGGGAAGGTACAGGTGGTGGTGGAATATGCGGAGTGCGAAAGGGGGCAAACGCGTGATTAAGGTGTTGAGCAAGTGAGAAGGAAGGAGGTAGATAGAAGGAAGAAGAAGATCGTCGAATGGACGGAGAAGTTGTTGCGTCAGAGCGTCCATGCAGAGACTAATCAGAGACGGAGTCTCCCCCATTCTGCTCTCACTGCCCAACAACGATTCTACTTCACCTCTGCACCAAGTTCACTAATTGAAAAAGGCATTAGAAAGGGGACATTTTGAATTTGTAAATTTGTATTGGTTGGATTCGTTTAATATGTCAATTTTGTGGGTTAGATAAAATGGGAATGGAACGTCTAAACTTCTTTATTTTTAACATTTTTAAAATAGATTTTATGTTTTTTAAATTAAAATTTGTGATGGTGAATATTTTATATATGATTTTATTTATATTAATTTTTTTATATTTTTAATTTATTAAAGTATTGTTGATATTTACTTTATTTTGTTAGGTATTAATTTTTTTTTATTACAATATTAAAGTTTGATTCAATTTTTTTTTATTGTGAAAAAAGCGATGTCAATTATTACAACTAAGTAAATAAATCCAAAACAAAAAAATTGTAAAAACATAAAAAAATGATTTTTTTTAAAAAGTGGGGGGTCAACCCGTCAATTCACCAACTCATCCTATGATGGGACAAATTACTAATTTCAGCCTGTATAACCTTGACAGGCTAGTTCAGCCCGCCCTACTTTAAGCATATCAATGGTGGGTCGGGCAAAAACGAATCGGACTAACCCATTTTGTCACCCCTATTACTATGTCATTAGTTGTATTAATGTTTGTTTGTGAACATTGTGAAGGTAGTGGCATACTTGGTTGTACTTGGTGTTGGGGGGTGTATTGGTTGTTGGATTTTGGTAAGCCTCTTGTTGTAGTTTTCTTTTATTTAAGATTTTCACTTTCAGTTCCAAATTTTATAATCCATAGACCTTCTAGATTACATAATCTGCAATTGTTAAACTAAATATTTTTCGAGTTTTTGATTGGTCAAACTAGAAGTGAACATATCATTCTTGATTGCACAATCTGAAATATAAATTATAAATTATGACTTACAAATTGTATCTTTTGGAATATAATTTATTTTAAGATTTTTTTGAATTGTGTATTGCACATAATCTTAAGTATCACATTGATTTATACTCACTCTTCCGATTACTTTGGTGGTGACTGTTGAATATAAAAATGGAATTCATTTTTGAGCAAAATATCTAGTGAAGTGAATAAGTTGTTTGACATGGATGAGTATAATATTATGAAGTTTTATGACAACAAAAGATAAATTGGTTGGAGGAGACTATGTTCACCCTTTTACAAAAGATGAGCTAAGTAGAATTTTATATTATTTGTGTAACTTTTTTGACATAAGACATATACTTGTGTTGTAATGTATTTGTATAGGTATTTGATACGCAAGATTACTTGTTTGAGTTATGTATAGGGTATTCTTTTTCGACTTGGTTTTGTAATCATCATTTTAAGGTATGACAAAACAAATGGACAATAAAGAAGAAAAACATATGTATTGTTAGGTTGTAAAATGGGTGATAAGTATAGGAAATACAAAAAAGATTTGGATATCACTACAACTAATACAATAAAATGCGATTGTCATCTTAAATTGCGAGATCCCAAATTTACTTAACTTTTAACCATGTAAAACCAAATTTCCTTATCCTAACACAAAAATATGGGTACTTGTAAATAAAATAATACCACATGACCGAATATCATAATTAAGTAAATTTTTTATTCTTACTTCACCATCTCATAGTGCTAAGAGAACATGATCAACAAAACTAACTAGTACAAAAGTATAATAAGTCCTTTAAGAAATTCATCTTGCAAATCATATCTTATTGCATGTGCACCCATAATATCATTATCACTACCATGAAAAACTTATTCACGATCTTTTCTACAAAACGATATCATAGGTCTCTATTTATCATCGCCTTGAGACACACCACTTCTTGTTGTATAATTATATATGCATATTAAAATATTTCATATATTAATAATAACAATTTAATAAAAAAATAAAAAAGAAACATTCTCGCAAAGTCTCGAATGACTTTTTCAAGAATATAATGGATTATGCAATTTTAAATGCATTTTATATTTTCCAAAGACATAATACATTTTAGTTTGTACAATTATGAACCCAAAAATACATTTTAAATTTCATAATTTGAAATATATTTTTAAATAACATAATATATTTTAGTTTGTACCAGAAAAACATTCTAAACTATACAATCCATAAATTTTAAATTTATATATATATATATAAAATACTGGAAAAAAAAAATTATAGACTGAACAATCCAAAAACTTTTCAAAATAGTGAATCCAAAATAAAAGTATACAACAACAAATGAATTTTTTTTCAAAGCCGAACCTCTCCGAGGATAGGCACATTCTCCCTGCACCCAACACATTCTAACTGACACCCAATCACTTAATAGTAAAAGGCGAATATATTCTTAATGAAATTCTGAAAACTATAATTGTGATATGCACCCAATCACTTGCACCAACCCTATTAATTGTGATATGCACCCAATCACTTGCACCAACCCTATTCTTCTGTTCTTCCATTCCATTGTGCCTGCCGCAGCCACCGAGCCACCGTAAGCCACCGTGTTGTGCAGCCACCGTGAGCAAGCTTGTTGTCCAACCACCGTGAGCGACGTTCTTCTCCATTCTTCTGCACCCACCATGACCTCCATTATCGCAGGCAGAGCACCAGATTCGAAGGTACGTCATGCTTCTGGATATTTTTATCCATAAGTGAGTGAGAGTTGCGGATATTTTTATCCGCAAGTGACTTTTGAGAGGTGCGGATATTTTTATCCGTAAGGGAGTTTGGGGTCCGGATATTTTTATCCGTAAGTTTGTTTTGACTTACAGATATTTTTATCCGGAATATAGTTGGGTCCGAATATTTTTATCCGTAAGTGTGTTTTGACTTACGGATATTTTTATCCGGAATAGGGTTATGTGTTGTGGATATTTTTATCCGAAATTTGTTGTTGTCTTGCGGATATTAATATCCGTATTAGTGTTGTTGTTTTGCTTGTATGGATTAATTTATATGTTCTTTTATGCTATATGTGTTATAATCTTTTATATATGTTGGATTGAATGTTAGATGGTGAGGACTAGAGGTGGAGGAAGTTCTAATTTGGACCTTGTGCGATCAACTGCATCGGTGAGAAGAAAACGGGGTGGCCCAAGTACGTCAATTCTAAATGAACAGTTTGAAGATTATATTGAACAAAAAGAAGTTGAAGTGGATGATGAAGGCTATCCAGGAGGGCCATTAGATAAGTCCTTACTCGTTAATTATGAACATCATGTAGCTAGACAGTTGTGGAATGGTTTGGTAAGTAACGAAAGATAATTTTTTGAATTTAGTATGTATCTATTTATTGATGATATATGTTGATTATTGTAGGATCGTGGTGAGTTGAAGGTGGTTTCACATGGGAGGAAGATAAATAAGTTAGGAGAACCTCATGAACGCATACAAGCTGCTGTAGAATTGTCTGGCTTAGGTGGTTTGCTTCATGCTAGTTATGAGAGTTTAGACCGAGGACTGCTATGTGCTTTTGTAGAGAGGTGGCATGCAGAGACAAACAGTTTTCACTTATCGGTTGGGGAGATGACCATCACTTTTGATGATGTGTCAAATTTGTTGCATTTACCCATTGTCGGACAATTTTACACGCAGGAAACCTTAGATTCAGACTCGGCGAATGATTTATTGGTAGAATCCCTCCGTGTTGATCGTGCACTTGCATCTGAAGAAACAAGACACTGCCGGGGAGCTCATGTGCGCTTGAGTTGGCTAAGAGATGTGTATGGAGACGCATGCTCAAGGAGGCAGTGGACTGTGGCTGCCAGAGCATATTTACTTCACCTTGTCGGTTGCACTATTTTTGCGGACAAGAGTGTTACATCAGTCAGTGTCTTTTATCTTGGATTTTTTGTTGATTTGAGGCTTACCGGGGGATATTCTTGGGCAGCAGCTGCCCTAACTCACATGTATGAGCAGCTAGGAGATCGTAGTTATGCAAACACCAAGCAACTAGCTGGTTATGCGACATTGCTGTAGGGGTGGATTTATGAGCACTTCCCGTCTATAGGGATGAGACGTATGCAAGCATTGTATTCTGAAAACCAACCTCGGTGTAGGTTGTATGATGCTGGAAAAGGTACTTCAATTGTTGTTGTTCGATCACAGTTGGATACATTGACTTCAGCTTCCATTCGGTTTTGTCCATACAACGAGCATAGGGAATAACGTCCATTCGAGTGGATATCCTTATTCTGTGGTTATTTGAGGCTTGGAAATTGGACACAGTTGCACATGCCAGAACGTGTTCTGTGTCAGTATGGCTATACACAGATCATCCCTTGCAACCCATCTGTACTTGGACATGGTCATCCGGATACAAATGAAATTGACCGTCGATGGTTACATTTCAATGATTATGTCATAAATGACTATGCCATAGCACCTCATCCTGACGCTTGCATTCAAGAGTACATGGCTTGGTTTAGGGCTGTATTACATCCATATGTGATTAATACGGATGAGGATGACCGTCCTGTACCGGTACCCTCAGATGCACGTGATCACGAAACAGTGCCAAGTCATCCTGAGGAGTCACATCCTGCTCTGGTATGCTTCTAACCTTGTTAACGTATTAATTTGTATTATTTTTTTTCTAATAGTATGTCATTCATGCTTGTAGGGTATTTGTCGTAGAATTACAGAGACATTGCAGCCATTACTTGATCATGGCGATGTCGTGGAGGGCAGCCCTGTTTGGGAAGGCATACAAGCAGCCATTATGTTAGCACGAGGAGCGACTGATGAAAGAGTTGTTTATGTCAGAAGACATGCACGTAGGAATGATTGATTAGGATTTCTTTTTATGTCAGATGTATTACGATTTCTTTTTATGTAATATTTTTATCCATGACAATGTATCTGAACCTTATCTATATGTTTCAATATGATCCTTATCGGTTCTTGTTTCAATATGTTTCAATATGAACCTTATCTATATGTTTCAATGTATCTGAACCTTCTATTTTAGTACACAAATCACTGGCTTACGCATATTTTTATCCGTAGGCATAACTGTATGCACAAATGTGGGTTCCGGATATTTTTATCCGTAGGCATAATTGTGGCTTCCGGATATTTTTATCCGTAGGCATAACTGTGACTTCCGGATATTTTTATCCGTAGGGTTAACTGTGAGTGAGAGTTCCGGATATTTTTATCCGTAAGTGAGTGAGACTTGCATCTGATTTTTATCCGTAGGACAGCTGCAAATGTACTAAACATGCATAAATCTAAATTATGTTATTACAAATGTTATAATTACAAATATTGTCTAATGGACATTAGTTGGGTATAAACTTGTATCCGGCTAGTGTAGTATGTTGACCAAGTTTGGGCCGCTGGATAACGATGTGATGCCCACAATATATCCGTAGGTGGAATTGGACAACCATCTTTGAGCTTGACCTATAAAGGTAATAAATATAAGGTACACAAATCTTGATTTACCACATCAATCTTATTGGTTTAGTTTATACCTGCACAAAATGATTTCCGTGGACATGTCCAATTGCAATGATTCGGTGTTGACGAAAGTTACTTGGTGCTTGGATTCTTAAAGGAAAAATAATTCATAAAAAAAACATTCACAACCCAACATTGACCATACCTCATTTGTAGAAAATGCCTCACTACATTCATGTGCCCTGTGTTCATTATCTAATGCGTTATAACTTGTTGACTGCTCCAGATCAACATCATCTAATCCATCCCACACATCAATCTCCCCTAAAACTCCCATGTATGACTCTGTTGTATCCATTCGGCTGCTGAAAAAAATGAACACTTCACTTCCGGATAAATTAATCCATAACCAAAAAAATATCAACAGTTAACTTCCGGATATATATCCGCAAGGCAATATTATGAATTACGGATATTTTCATCCATAAGGAAAATACTAGTTCTGGATATTTTCATTCGTAAGGTAATTATGAACTACGAATATCAGCGTCCGGAGGCAAATCTTAGTTCCGGATATTAATATCCATATTGAAAATTTTGACTTCTGGATATTAATATCCATAGGCAAAAAAAAAAAGAATTCCGGATTCCGATATCCGGGACCAGCTGAGCTCGAGAAAAAAACAAAAAACGAATGAAAATGGATTACTTACCTCATTAACTTTGGCAAACGAAGCTTACACTCAACTTAGCAACAATGAACGAAGCACAATCTTCTCTTTTGCAGCTCAAAGCAAAGCTTCACACATTCATGAACTTCCTCTTTCTCACCATTCAATGTTTTCATAAATGAAGAAGACAAGGGCATTTTAGGATTTTTAAAAGTGTGTCGGGTGTCAGTCACAATTGATCGGGTGCAGGAAGCAATTGGCCCGAGGATAATACCGGTTTGCAGGGCAATGAGTGACTAAGGTAGTTCCTAGTAACGATAGAGGGTTCTAGCAGTGGGTTTGAAACAACCAGCGAATGAGCAGTGGTAGCAGGCATAGTTTTTCGATGAGAAAGAAGAAGAAATGAAGAAGAAGAAGAAAAGTAAAAGACTTTTAAAATATATGTAATCAAAAGCAAATTAGTCATTTCATCACCTAATGGGGGTGTATATGAAAATTATCGGGTGCAGGAAGAAATGTCCTAGAAAGAACCATCTCATGTTAGTTAAATATGGGCTCTCAAATAGCCTTAGTTATAGGAATTTTCACCTCCTCACCTCTTATTTTTCTTTTCGCAGCTCCAAATATTTAAAATGTTTATTTTCCGCTTTTATTTTGTACTTTATTCAAACATTCATTGTTATCCTCTATTAGTGTGACCTCGTGCTTTGAACATTCATAAGTTTCAAAATTATGTAAAGAATTACTTTCAGAAGTTATTTTCAGTTCTGAAATTTAATTTTGGAAGTTGATATGGATATTGGCCTAATTAATTTGATGTGAATAATTTTGTGAGGCTTTGAAGTACTCATAATGATGCACTTTGTGTTGTAAAAACTTAATACATTGGTGAAATTAAAAGCAGAGTAATGTAAACAATTATTATTGAAAATTTGTTTAACAAAGATTGAAAGTTGAACAGATTACAGAGATGCAATGTATATGGGCAACCATTATGTAAATTAAGGTGTTATTATTATTAGATGTTTGAGTCGAGGGCCATGATGGTGGTGAGATTCATAGGGCTCATAAGCTCACTTGTTCCATTAAAGATGGCATCCACAATGAACTCAACTGCACGTTGGCTTGGATGAAAACCATCCCAAAATGCATAAGCATCTCGGTCCGGGCACAGGCTCGACTGAGGGGTACACAGGCCCAGCCCATTGTACGGGCCTTGTCCACAACATGCTACCTTCGCCGTAACAAAACCTACATTAATCAACAAGAAAAAATGTTATTTTGACAACATTAAAACTGTAATTTAACCATGCAATCTTAAAATTGATCATGTCAACCAAAAGTTGTTTATTTTTCATATTGTAATCTGCTACATGATTCCAGAAATTAATTAAATGTTGAACTGACCATATTTTTGAGGGTTGGTGATGTAGTTCATGTTGATTAGGAAGGCATTGACAGCAATAAAAATTTGATTGCCAAGTTGGGAGTTGAGATCTTTGATCATGTTATCGAGGAGAGGGTTGAAAATCTTCATGGCTTCTTGCAACTCAGGAACACATTCCCCGTCTGTGCTCTTCGTAGCAAGTTGAGAAGGAAGACACCCTAATGGACCAGTTCCTGTCACCAGCACCCGTCTAGCCCCTAACTCATACAGCCTCTGCACTCATTCATTAACATTCACCATTTAGAATCTACATTATTATCGAGTCACTCAAAATAAACGAGGAGAAGAGGAGAATATTCACCATAAGAATTTTTTTGTACTGAGAGACAAGGTAGCGAGAGAAGTCAGGGACAGTGAATTGTTGAGACCTTGGAGTGATAGGAGCCAAGAAATAGTTGTTGACAAAGTCGTTGCCACCTAGTGTGATCAGCACTAGACCTTCATTCACAACGTTCTTCGCCCGTGGAACCCCTAGAACTGCACTTAACCGAACCTGGTACTGCTCAAAAAATGCAAACTGCTCGAACATTCTGATGATGTCAACCTTTCATAGTACCAAAATTCAATTATAAGTTAATCATTCACAACCTTGTCAAGAACCAAGGTAAGAAAAATGACAGCACAAGGGAAAATATATGCAGCATGCAAAAGTTTATTACAAATTGGATGCCTGTGTCATTGAGGATTCCTATCCCAGCAGAAGCAAAGTTTGCCCCAACCAAAAGCCTTTCTCCATATAATTCTGGGCTCAGGTAAGGCAATGTGGGTTCAGATCCAATTCCCTTGCCTACAATCACATTCAAAATTCACACACCCACATGAAAACAAATCATTTTAAATAACTATATAGTTATGTATGAACATGAACATGAACATTAAGTTGAAGTAAAAGCAATTTGTAGGGTTTATATGATTGGCGTACTGATGAGGTCAGGGATATTGAAACCATTGGAGAAGCGTCCAGTGGGGAGATGAGTGGGATAGTCGATGCCATAAGGGGGAGAGTCAGCACGTGCTGGTGTTGCCAAGTAGTTGTTGTTGCCGCTGTCAACCAGTGAGTCACCAAACACATAGAAAGCACGAGATGCTTCTATTCTCTTTGGAGCAACCACAACCACTGCCATGGCCACCACCAAAATTATTCTCACAGTACTACACATGAGCTTAATCATGTTATAATTAGCACTGTTATTTCCAAATGGTGCAATTATATAGCAGTGAAATCCTAGGTTAACATCATTGGTCATATGTAATGTAACTGGAAAGTTGAAATACTCATGTTTTATAGAGTCATCCAATCAAAAACACAGTGATTGAGTTTATTTGGAACTCTTATTTTATCTTTGTACCTGTGTGAAAATGCAACTTTTCTAAACACCAGTTAACTAATTATACACATGCAGCATCTGTTTTCTTCTGTCGAGAATTTCTGATAATGTATTCAATTTTCTGATAATTATTACTAGTGAATATAAATTTTGTGTAATGAGAACTAATTGGTATCAACAGTTAACTGGTTTGATGTGTGCTGGTTTGAATACATTTAATGTACAAGAATCTTCCTCCCTTTCTAAAAGAAGGAATAGTGTTATTGCGTACTGAAGATGAGAACCTATGATTTTCTGCAAAAAAAAGTTAATACATGAGACTCAGTGATAGTTGGAAAGTTATTATGACCATCCATTTTAAGGACAATTGTTTGTTCTATATGCACTACACCAAACACTACTTTTTACTGTTTAATTATTTAGCAGAAACTATCATCTAATAATAAGCATATTGTATGACTAATATAAAGTCTCAATAAATTGTTCACACGTAACTTTTATTCAGTTTTAACTTTTTTTGGTTGTTCATATCAATGAAAGATTTTTAATATTGTGTAAATATGTTCTATTTTTTTTATCGTGGATTCTGTCACTTTTTCTCTCACTTCTTGAAGGTGAGAAACCTAATTTGCATTTCTTATCAGCAAAGCAACCTAATTTGCTATGTACCTTTTGCTATTCAAAGGGAATGATTTGATTTATTTCAGAGATTATTCGTTAATCCTTTATTGACTCGTTTGTGATTTTGATTATTTCTTTTCCTTGACATTCTATTTAATTTAAAAAAATTAAATAATAAAAATAATAAGTTTGTAAGTCTTTCGTATTTATATATATTGTCACAATGTTGCTTATTTCTAATGAGATTTTTAAGATACCTCGTTTGTTTTTCATGCGGAAGAAAAAAGTGATAGAGTTTAGCTTTGGATCTACCTAAGAGTTGGTTGTTATTACATAATATATTTATTCTTCTTAGAGACCTCACATCGACCAAAAATCAAGACTTGTTGAAATATATAAGTGAATGTAAACTTTACTTTATAAGTTAATTTTATAAAATTGAATTAGGTTTAAAGTTCACTTAATATGGTATTAGAGTTATTTAAAACATATCCTAATAAGAATTTATTGGGTTTATTAGGTTATCCATCATCGAACCACTATCGAATCATCTATAAATATATAATCTCACACATATCATAACATATATATAAGTCAAGTTAATATTGAATTAACTTTATAAATGAATAAATTTATATAAAGAAAATTAATATACTCTTTTAACCTAAAATTTTAAAATAATAAGTTTACAAAAACTCTTATATGTTTTACTCATCTTTATCTTATTATGTCAATTCACTTTAAATATAGTGTGTAAACTTTTAATTCAATACTATATATTTTGGGATCAAGTGTTTGGTTATATATTTCAGAAACAACTTAGACATCAAGTGTGTGATACCATAATATAATATGATTATATATATATATTTTATATTGACAAGAAGGTACATAATTTAAATCATTTTTAAAAGATAAGAGATATCTTTAACTCTCAATTTTTTTTATAATTTTATTTATATATAATTTGTCAATTTTATTTTTCATTCAATTTCACTTAATTTGATTTTTTTTCTTTTCAAAATGAATATTTAAATTAATCTAAATTAGACCTTGAAAGATGAACATGTTGGTTAATAAATTTGTGATTAAATTTTGTTAAGAAAGAAGTGAAAAAAATGTTATAATATATGAACCTTATATTTAAAAAAAAATTATTAATTTATTAACTTGCTATTAAGTTAAGGTGAGATTAGGTCTTACAATGTTATATAAGTACAAACAAATGGGCACAAATGGGCTTGATTTATGAAGAAATAGGTATGTGTTCAAATTTTAAGGTGGACCATTTGAAGAAATGGATGACAAAATGCAGAATTTTTTTTTTGTATTAAAAATTTAAATAGTGTGAGAATATCTGTTATGCATATTATTAATTACTAAAAATTATTTGTTATTTGTATTCTTAGAATTATTATTTTATTTTTTATTTCAAAATTAATTTTATTAAGATTATTATTAATGAAAAAAAATATTTATGTGTACATATGTGTTCACATTATCAGTCTACGCCATAGTAACTCATTTAGGATGATGTCTTCATGACGTGGGTTATGAAACATAACATTGTCTTTAATTGATCATATCATTCGTCTTATGCAAAAATGCAAGTTAAATGAAATATTTTTTTTCTTACCTTCTTCTGATAACTCATATACTCTTGTATATAGGCTACAATTTGAGGTTGGAGAAGGAGTTTTCATATTAGAGGGTATACATTTTCTGAATGAGAAATCTTTGAAGAAGTTGAACATGGTCAACGACAGCATGACACTATTAACCATCGTCCACAACAAAATCCAAAAAGTGGAGATGAAAACTTGGAGGTTGACAAACATAATGATGAGTTCTCACACAATTCTAAGATGTTAAAGTAAATACGATGAGATATACCGGACATACAAGAATGTTTGAAGGAATTATTAGATATATGAATAACATTTCTCATGATTTTGACCATGTCCATGACATGATTAATAAGTTAAAGACAAAATAAAAAACGTTTGGATATTATACAATAATCTTTGACTTCATTAACATTTGTTATTATAATTTTAATTATTGGTTGTGTACTATTTTAATTATTGATTGTGTACTATTTGCATGCTTCTACTCATACCTTTTTTATTTCATTTTTCATTGCTGTACTGGGACTTATTTATTTAGCTTGCAATTATGAGATTTCATGCAAGTCTATTCTCAATGTTTTTCCTTCAACATGTTAGAAATTATACTTATCATTCTCTTTATATCATATAATATTAGTTCTATCAAAATAATTGTCAATTTTTTTCTTTAATTAAAACCTTAAAACACAAATATATAAATAAATATATAAACATTCATCTTTTTTAAATAAAAGCTTTCATGTTAGGTATCACTATGCCACTTAAGATCTCAGCTAGGCTGACACCTCAAGTAACAACAATCATTTACCATCACATGAAAAAAAAATATTATTAAACAAAAGAAAAAAGAAAAAAAAAATACAAAAATACGGGGGGACTAGACCAAAATCCATATGTTAACAAAAACGATACATAGGTAGACTATACCTATTCATAAAGAATTCTAAGAACAGACAAGGTGGAAGCCTATTATACCAAAGAAAAGGTTCTCTATGAAAAAATCCTAAATTAGCCAACTTATCAGCACACGCATTTCCTTCACGAAAAATATGAGTAACTGTAAACCTAATTTTCCCACAGTAATTAAGACAAGCATTCCATCGATTACGAAGCATCCAAGGAACATTTGTCCTAGCAGTAAACGCAGCACAAACCAAAGCAGAATCACATTCCAGCCAGACATTAGTAAGCCCCATCTTTTGAGCTTCCTCCATAGCATGTATAACCCCATAAAACTCAGCAACCAGAGCAGTCTGAACTTCAAGAAACGCAGAAAAAGCTCCAATAAATTCCCCCATACTCCCACGAATAATATCATATAAACATTCATCTTTATTTTAAATAAAATTATACTAATCTTAACAATTTTAAATAAGAGTAACAAATCAATAAATTATACAATTAAATCTTATTTATATTATCATATCATCTACAAACTTTTTACTCATTTCATTAACTTTTAACTCATTTTCTATATATCCAAACAATTTTATTTTTTTTCTTATTTATTTTATTTTATATTATCGCTTTCATTTAAACAAAACCTTAACTAATGAATTTCGACATCTTAATGAATTCTTGTAGCACAATAAACAAATGATATCTACATAAATTGTTTAAGATTTAGGATTTAACTTTTAGTTGAAGAAAATTAAATTATAAATGTGTAAATGAATATATATATATATATATATATATTATATTTTTCACGCTGAATTTTATCCTCTGTAATAAAGAATGTGATTAAAGTTGTAGATTTCACTTTCTTGGTGAAACTTAAAAAAAACGATAAAATTGTCAATCTTTTCATGAATGTTTTATAGAAGCTATGATATTCTAAAAAATGTTTATAAATACATAAAGATTGTGATACATACAAGTTTTGAAATCCAAGTTCATGCCACGTGTTCAAATTTTAAAAAATGGAAATAAGGTTCCATACATATATATATATATATATATATATATATATCACTTTTCACATGCACAGCATTAAATATCCATTAAACAAATAATGTGGATTTTGCATTAAGACTTCGAGAATACTAGCTGTTTATTTCCATAAACCGAAGCTTATGATTAGAAACTGACTAGTTTGTATAAATTTAGGTCAAATTTTTTGACAGAGTTTTAATGACTGCCCTTTGATATATTATCTTCATGATATTATCATATTTATTTTACCATAAAACTTGTATTTTATAAAATTCATCATTTCAAAGAAATTTTTATTTCTTATTTATTTGCCGTTTTAAAAAAATCACAATTTATTACTTATTTCTCAATTATACCATTATTTTAATTATTATTTTTTTTCTCTAGGTGCATAAGTAAATAACAAGAAATTGATTTTTTTTTATTTAAAAAAAGAAAGTATTTGTGGCAAGAAATAATAATGAGAATCACTACGTCTCACCGTTAAAAAATGAAAATAAAATTTATGAGTATAATATTTATAGCACAATCAATTAAAATTTTAAAATAAGACTAAAATAATGATTTTATACTTTCTTTCATACTTTAATACATTTTGATATTTTTATCAATCACATTCATAAACATTGCTCTCATTAAAAAAGTTGTTTATAGCTAATCATTTGGGAAAGCCTGAAACCTTACAATTAAAAGAAATTATAAATTATTTTTATTAGATCGGTTTTCTAATTTAGTTTTAAAAAATATATAATTTAAATTGGATAGATATATTTTTTATGTTAAAAATATTCTTTTAAAAGATATTCTTATTTACAATAAAATCATTAAATAAAAACAAATTTTAGAGACAAAAAATAATTAGTTGCTATATTGACCAAATTAGAAATCATTTTAGAGACTACAAAAATTATTGATTTCTAAATTAGTTTTTTTATTGATAAATAGTTTCTAAATTAGTATCTAATTAGTTACTAAGATTTTAAGTACCAATTATTTATATTCTAAATTTGGTAAAAAAAACTTAGATACCTAATTAAATAATAATTTATAAATTATTTATAATAATAGAAACTAATTTAAGAATAAATAATTTTTTTAATCTATAAAATATTCTCTAATTTAGTTAATATAGCAACTACTTATTTTTATCTATAAAATTGATTTTTATTTAATAATTTTCTTGTAGTATATATTTTTTTTTTTTAAATCTGGAAAGATTTTCAGAAGTTTTAAATATTTAACATATTTGGAAAATATTTTTTTGAAGAAAATACAAATAGAATGTATATTAATAAAAAATGAGACATATAAATAATAGTTTCCCATCTTCCACTGTGTACTGAACCACTGAGCCCAACTTCCTTGTTTTGATGTTGGTGTTTCTTATAGCACCCTATCAAAATTCTTCTTACACCCTATCAATTAAAAAAATGTTTTACCATTTTTTTAATGACTTTTAGATTATTTTTCTGGAAGCTGTCAGGAACATATTTTATGGAATTCATGAAATATTTTTTGGAAAATGTTTTTTCAGAATTTTCAAAAAACATTTTTTTGGAAACATTTTCTAGATCAAAATTTTCAAAATAAATTTTCCAGAACTTATATAATACGTTTCAGAATATATTTTTTTCATATCCTAGAATGTATTTTCTGAAATAATTTTTTTTCATAGTGTATTATGAAAAGAATTTTCCAAAATAAAGACGAATTAGATGAAACATTTAATCATTTCACTTATTTTATGAAATGCTGCATTACTCTCTAACAGATTTGAACTACATTTTATTTATAAATTAGTGAAAAAATAATAATTTATACAAATAATAAAATCCAGAGTCAAAATAAATAAAAAAACAAATCAAATTCCTTTAAAATTGTGTAAATGTACTAAGATATTACAATGTTAACCATAAAAATAACAAAAAAATACTTAAAACCTAATATTTATAACTTAACTAAAATAAGATTTGCATGACAAAATGATTGATTAGATGAAACTTTTTTGTGATAACTTAACATGCTCAAACTTCATCCTTATTGTCTTTCATTACCAATGGTAATAATTTTCTTATAAAAGATTTTTGTAGAGCTTATTGTTAATAATAAAACTCATAATATATTTCATGACTATTAAAATTAAGTTTTACAATTTAATTGAAAATGAAAAACAATAATAGCAAAAGTTTGACAGAAAAAAGATTCAATTGAATTTGAAATTATAATAAGTTTGTTGACTTTATAATAACTACTTCTAGGAGACTTTTCAAAGGATGATTTATGATTGAATGAAAGTTTAAACTGTCATTGGTGGAGTCTTTGAAGTAAGTTGCATAATGATACTTAGTTTCCAACTGAAAATGGTTGGGGACACAAAGGGGTGTTGTGCTTAACATCTTGTGAAGCCTTAGATTCCATGAAGACAAGTCATTGCTCAAGTTCATGCAAGAGACTAAAGCCATCATAGGTCATTAAAATGAACAAAAAGCAAAAGCTTTTTATAACAGTATGACCCAGAGGCATCTTTGTATCTTTTTTCTTTTTGAATTTGATAGTGAAATGACAAGCAAGAGAGAAACCTTAGTCCCTTTCAAGAATCATGCTTACTCTGGGTTGTGCAGTAGTTTTGGGATCTCAAGAATGGCCTCAAGTTGATTATTCTACATGTATGCCATGCTGATCATATTAAAACCTTATCTTGTGTGTGTTGAACACAGTGTAATAGATAAAGCTGTCACGGGTTTTCTGGGTTGTGCAAGCTTCAATTTTGAAGTAGAAGATGCCACATTTTTGGCTTCTAGTTTTGTTAGAATTTGCATACTAACAACACAACACCTGCCATTGGCTGTCATCAGCGAATATTCTCTTTCTTTTACTCACTTTTCTACAGTGTTGACAAACTCCTCTTGCTACCCTTTTACATTTTGAAAATATTTGTCCTTTTCTGATTCTGTTTCAGACTCAGCTGCTTGTGACTATTACCTGGCTCCTATCATATGCATGCACCCCAGAATCTTTTTCCTCTATTTCTCTTTCTTTGCATTCCACCACTGAAAAATAATACAAGTTGACCACTTCTATCTCCTCATTATCCCTCAGAGTTAGATCAGCTATCATTATTTTTAAAGAATGTTCTGCAATTTGCCTTCTTGTCAAGCAAGATTTTACACCAATATGTCATTATTGTATTGATTTCAATTGTTGACTCTAATTGGTGCTCATTTTATCATATACAATAAAATATCTACTCCTGTTTTGATCAGTTTGATCCTGAATAACCCCTTTTCCTCAAATATGACAGAAGATTAAAACAGAGAAAGAGATAAAAGGACATGGTTATTTCAATTTGTGACCTGTTTCATGGACCACATACTTTTCTTAGTACACTCCATGAGTTATAGGGCTATAGGAGAATCTGATTAAGGTATAGCTAAAAGAAAATATACATTGGAAGCCGAGTAGATAGTTATATAATACTATGAATAAAACAATTAACAATTCTCTTGTGTTGTTTTATTTTATTGTGCTGCACAAGCATTTCACAAGCTCGAAATTTGCATATACAGAATCTCTTGTATTGTAGTTTGAGCACAAAATATAATACAGAGGAGAGTAATTATAACAGTAGAATAACATAACCAGAGATTATTATAATCTCACATCCTATCATTCCTCTTATTATTATTACACAATCCAATAAATTATTATTTTGGCTGATGATAATTTATAACCCACCAAATAAAAAACATATCTTTGACATCTGTAATAATAATATTTACTTTATTTTTTAATTTAAAATTCTAAAATATATTATTATATTATTAAAGTGGGTTGTTAATGAATGTAACTTTTTGGAAGAGTGTCACATTTTTCTTTCATTAATGACAAGATGGGAGAGAACTATTAGGCCAAAAGGGAATGTTGATTAGACAGTGTGGCTATTGTATGATGTTTTTTGTAACTTACTGCTAGTATAGTGAATCAGTGATCACAAAAAAGGTGTGTATGAACTGTTTTAGAGCAGGCAAATTGAACTTGGTCTGAGTTTAGGTTTGTTCTGTGGTTTTGGGAAATTATAATTAAGAAGATCAGGGAAAAAGCATTATTGTTAGTGTGACTCGTGAATCCATTCTATCATTCATCATGCATTGTGATTGCCAGCAGATCATTGCAAGGGGGAGACAGGAAATAGAGGATTGACCTGTTTGGGGCTATGGTGGGTCCTTGTTCCATACAGGTTGTACAAATGGTGCAGCACCATAGGCCCACATATATGTCTACGCTGACAAAATTACGAAACTCCATATACACTCTTCATCATTCAATACTCAACACCGAGCGTGTATTACTAATTTATTCTACTGTCAGAACTGAATTAGATTACTCACTTATTGCAAAGTGGATTGTTACAGCGTATCGATCTACTTTTGATGTTTCTTTCTTCTTCCTGCTTTTCAGGATAGCCATTTCCAAAATCTGAATTTCCTTTTCTGGGTTAAAGTTTGGAGTGGTGGCAACCTCAGACGTCACACTGATAGACTTCTTCTGGACTAGCCAAATTCCATAGAACAAAATCTTTTTTTCAAGGAGAAAAGACATCTCCTGTTCAGTTATAGAACAATCTTGTGAAACGTCTTGAACTTGAACCGAATTGCATTTGTGTGTCTGTTGCACGACCTTTGATCACCTGTGAAATTCATTTTATTCTTTCTTTGAGCAGTCGAATAGGTGATTAATTTATTACAGATTCAGTGATGTGAAATAGCTGCAAGTTGAAATAATTTTCCAGAAGCATTTAATAAAATTAGGTAAGTAGGGCCGTGTGTTGATAATCGAATACAACAATAATAGAGTTACAATATTAAAAAAGCGAAGCCAAAGCGGAAAAGCCATGTCAGGGTTTCAACCATTCAAATCAACTACCGCATCCTCCACAAGTTCTTCTAGCAACTTCCCCTCTACTTCCTTCACCAAAATATCCATCTCTAATGCCATAAGCTCAACCCACCCTTTTCCCACAACCTCTTTCCTGACAACACTCTCTACCCCCAGGCTGTTACTGTCCCCACAGTCCCCCCAAACAGACCTCACAGCACCGGATATTAACTCCTTCATCTGGGCCACAACAAGGTCTACCAAAGGGGGAGGTGCACCCTCTGGGACTTGGAATCTGCTGTGGCTGCCACTCCATAACCTACCCATCAAGTAACTCTGTGATCCATAACCAGTAATTTCTATCAGTGACAAATTAACACACTCGAATACAAGCTTCTGATTAGATCTCCTCTGCCTTCGCTTGGCCTCATGGAGTTGCTGAGGCTCCTTGTCATTCAGATTGGCATAATTGTCCCTCAATGATGGATCCAATGGGCTTTCGAGGGAATGCCATCTAGAGTAAAAGGAGTCAGACTGCACTTGATCATCAATTCCAGCAGCTGATAGAAGTTTCTCGACAAAGACAAGCCAGTCTTGATCCTCTACCTTGGTATCTAAGGAACCCAACGAGGGCTTTAATTGGTATGGATTTGCCACCTCTGCACAAGAATCATCCCATGAGAGGGTCCGAGCTATTGATTCTATAGGTGGTGATTTGTCAATTAAATTAGACTTCAGAGAGCCCCGTAATCCTACAAAAAAAATCGAAGTCAGGTAAAAAAAACAGTGAAGACAAGGAATATCCAATAAGAACTTCCTGAAATAGAAGAAATAGTGAGAGAAAGGACTAAGCAATACCCAGGTGACGACCCTTACCACAGCCCAAGGACTCGTTAGCACCATTATCATCTTCAAATGGAGGCTCTAAAACTGATATTGGACTCGGCTGACCCTGGTTTTCACTTGAAATCCAAGGCACCACGGGCTTTGACAGTGCCAATCCAGACTGAAAACAAACACAACTGTCTCAGAATCCTCCAATCTATTTATTTACCAACTTTCAGTACATATATAAGATTTTAATTTATGATCCTACGACATACATAAGGAATTCAGTTTACAATTCCACAATCTGCAATAACAAGAAATCATAGAGGTTGTGTGTACTAGTTATGCTGACTGAAAAAAGCCGGTTCTATTATCTATCAAGTAGCTCTTAGGACTCAATGACGTCCATAGGCAGGTGAAATTTTCATTTGTTCCACCATTCCAGCGGTAGCAGAAAACCTAAAAAATTGGTCAAGCATATAGACTATGCTTAAATAGAACCTGCCATGCCACCACACCAAGCAGCCTCCAACTCATGCATAAGTTTCAAGGGACTAATTTCATTAGTTAGGTAGAGAAGGCACAACTGGAATTAAAAGACAGTTTTTATCTAGTTACTTAGCAAGATATATATAGATAATAAAGAAAGGAAAACAGCAGTACAACCCAACCACATGCTTCACAATAAGAATCAATAGATATTCAATACTTTTTTCCCTTTTTTGTTGTGGTTTCCATTCTTTCCTCCCTTTGCAAGAGGAAAGAGAGAAGTAAGGGACTGAGAGTTGGTGGAAAATTTATAAAGCATTGATGTATCTTAAGCCAATAGATAGAAAGAAAATGTGTATAACGCACAAACAAAAAGTGGATCATAATATACCGAAAAATAGAAGCTATTACCTCGAGAGGTATAGCACCTTGTCCATTAGAGATAGAATCTGAGAAAATTTTGCCTGATGATTCATATGGTGCTGGAAGAGAACACTCTCCAATGGATCCACTTTTGAAGCTTTGAGAGACATCATCCCTAAGGACTCCAAATAAATGTACTGGAGAATCTGATGCTACAGTGAGTGTGGATTGGGACTCATTTTTAGATTGAGATAGACAAGATTTTTCCCTGGTTGGTTTCTTGCTCCTTGAGAAGAAACTGGTGACTTTCCCTTTAAATGATGATTTCATACTCTTTGACTTTGTCAGCTCCCCAGACACGTGTGTTTTGCCAGCATCATTATCACAAACTCCAACACTGAGAGCATCATCAAAGACAGTGGAAGATGTCGGAACAGATTTTGACCTGGAAAGGTTTCTAGGAGAACCATCCATACATGTTTCAGCATTAAAATTTCGACTACAAGAAACAGATTCACTTTGTTCCTGTTGTTTATGAATACCCTCAAGCTCAGATATTTCAGATTTCTTTATATCCGAAAGAGCAAGCATCTCACCTAAGGTAGAGCTTCTGCGCATGTGCCTTTGTTCTTGAAGACCTTTATTTGATGCCATCATAGCCCATCTTTCCGAAAGTCGTTTCTTGGCCTCTCTGCATACAGACGACTCAGGAGAACAGGATGCACGGCTAAAGGATGACGAAGAAAAAGGACTGCCACAGCGATTAATGTAATCCCAAGAATGCCTTGGAGATGGTGACATAACTTCCAAATCACTAAAGTTCCCTGCATTACACTCATGATCCGATTTGTTGAATGAACTCTCATCGCCAGTATAGCCATTGGAAAATACTGAAGAATAGAATGTTTCATCTCTTTGATGGCTCCTCATATCTTCATGCATTTGCTGTGTAATTTCACTATCCATTTTTCTTGATTCATGTACATCATCCTCAGGTTCCTGGTAGAAATTTCCACTTGGCAAATTCCGAGGTGATAACATTGTTGGAGAAACCACAGCCTTAATCTCATGTGTCTTCCCAGGGCTGGGCTTCAATACCACTATACGAGTAGGTTGTACTGGAAACTCATCCACTTTCTGAGAGGGAGGAGTGTATCCAGGACTGTATCTCTCCCATGCAGCACCAACATTTGCCGGTTTCCTAATCTGCTTGTCATTTTTCTTCCCCTTTCCAACAGAATTTTCGTTGTCAACCATCTTCGAAGGCTTAAGAACAGTAATGCGCTTAGTCTCTGCTACTGGAGTAGACTGAAGTTCATAAAGATTTTGAGAATCCAATAACCTGATTAACAGATCATTATTTGAACTTAAAACTTCCAAGGCATCGTCAAACTCCTTGGACTGGCGTAGTCTCTCATCTGTAGACAGACGTTTAGCTTCCATAAACTTCTGACGAATGAGAGCCATTTTCTTCCCATTAGCATCTTCAGTCCACCTTTCTCTCTCCGGTGTCTTGTCTCTTACATTGCCTGTTCTTTGTGATTGCAGCCATATTTCATAAATATCCTTGTAAGCAATCTGTTCTGTGTTCAGATGAACTTCATGAAGCATTTCCTTGTCCATAAACCTATCATCCATCTGCCAGTGTTTGAATGGTGTCCCTGAATGATCACACATATGTTGAGAATAATCTCCTCTATGGTTTCTCTCCACAGACAAATTAGGATCGCCCCGTGGAAGGGCTTCAAGCCCCATCAATTTTGCAACTACATTTGGTGGTGGGTTGTGCTTTGAAACAACTTCTTTGGACATTTCTTGGTCTATGAGCATCTTAATGGGTGTTCCATTTATTTTCTTATTTGACAAAGCTCTCATTGAGTCAGAAACAATCTGCAAAGTTCGTGAAAAAGGAATATATATAGATAAGTAAAAACAAGTACAGAAAGCACATCATAAATTGAAAAAGTGAAGAACACTCCATATGACATTCGATTAATTTGGATTCAGTTAGCTTGAATGACAATAAAAAAAATAATGCCTCTCCAAAATTACCAGCTTATCCTCTATCTGGTCACCCAAAGTAGGACTTGTGATCCTTGCAACATCTGATTGACTTCTTGAAAGTGATGATGCTGTAAATCCAGGTACAATTTACTGAGAATGAGATTTTTATAATAAAATAATGGCATAGAAAAACTTCAACACTGAAAATAGTAAGTAAAATCATTCCAGTCAGATTGAAAATAAAGAAAAGCAATTGACAGTTTAGAGAAACCTCCATCTGGGTTTCATAATGCCCAAGAATATATAAAACCAGACAGATCATGAAGAGAGATATGTCTATCTGAAGTTCGATAAAAAAAAAACAAAAGGAAGCAAGCTCCAAATGAAAACTAGCAGCACTCCACCAAACCCCAAAACTAACAACAAAAAATAGACAAAAACCAAGTTTAAGATAACCATCAGAGACAACTCCAAACAGAGAGTCAATATGGTAAAATAGCAGATCATCCAAAAATTTCCCTAGCAAGCAAGGCGATGATTTTGGGGGTTAAAAAAAGAAAACAACCCAAGGCGAAGTGAAAAACCAAAAAGAGTTAACACAGATAGAGAAAGAGAGGGATTACCATCGCGGTGAGGCCTGTCCGTGAGTAGCTTGTTTCCATTGACACCCCCAGTCAAATCAAAGAGGTTCACCATTCTTCCCAAGCATCCTGGAAAAGGTTTCTCAATATTGTGAACCTTCCTATTCTGAGCCCCATTCATTTCAACAGCTGCAAGTACAAATCACCTAGATCTGTAAGCCGAAGGGCACTGAAACACAACATTCCATAAAGAGTAAGCACGGGCGTAATAAAATAAGACATAACCAAATGCATTAAAGTAGACTAAGATGCAATCAACAGAAAATCACAAGATCCAAACACTAATGCGAAGAATTTCGGGTACCTATAAGACAACTAGAACAAGTGTTATAAAATTGATGAGTGTGAACTTGAGGTGATTTTCAATAAATATCCATAAATAGAAACATGCGCGAAAGAGAGGGTGAGTAGAGAACACAGACACGACTATCTCGAAACACAATAACCAGTATTGCTCAAACACTATAGTGAATTCACATGAAAAACTAAATCACCTCGTGCGTCAGCAGTAGAATAAAACAAAAAAAATTGTTAAAACAGAAACACACACGACACAGCCATGATAGGTCCTATATTAACAGTGCTTGCTCCCGGAAAGAGGAGGTAGTTCCTCTTCCCGAATCCCGAACAGCGAAAAAGAGAGAAATGATGAAAGCGGAATCTCGGTCGGAGAAATTGAAAAGCTGCTAGAAAAGCAAATCTGGAAAGAGAAACGCAGAGGAATCGAGAACGGCGAGATCGAGACGGCGCGAAAATGAGAAGAAAGTGGCTGGATAGCGCAGAAAAGGTGAGAGAGAACGGACCTGGCGAGCGGTGACCGGCGACGGTGGCATTCCCGGCTGAGACGGTGGCGGAAGCGACGGCGAGAGAAAGTGAAAGAGGGAAATGGCGTTGGTGAGTGGAGTGGCGTGGTTTAGGTATGCGCGTCGTCCACCGACTCTCTTTGTCGGACTTCAAAGCCTTTCTTCTGAACTACGATTGGTAATATATCATATTTGGATTACGAGTAACACGCAGAATAATAATCACCTTCCTCTTCCTCTCCTTAACTTAATTAATTAACATTAATTATTAATAACAAATTAATCACTTCTCCTTTCTCTTTTTTAATTCCTTTTTTGGAGTATAAAGGAAGATTCATTCTTTCTAAAGTATTTTTCAGGAAAGTCCACCTTATATTACTCACTTCATTTAAGATTTTATATTATCCATATTTATTTCTACTATCCACCTTTTCACCAATTATACACTTTATCCATGACAAGGGTTTTCTTTTTAATTACTTAAAAACACAATATTTTTTTTAATTTCAATAATTACTAGTCTAATTTTATTTTATATAATGTTTTTTTTTCCTTAGCAATTTTTTTTCTTTTACTATCGTGATCTTTGTTCTTATTAAGTATCTCTCTAATTTAAAAGAATATTCAAAACTTCACATAGTATCCATCCATATCATAACAAGTTTTAACATTCTCAAATTCATTAAAACAAGTTAATATGAAATATCTACACTTAATCATCGTATTATAATTTTTTGTCTTTTAATAAAAAGAATTTAAATCTAATTTATAATTTGGTATAACTGATTTAATAAAAAAAATCATTTATTTAATCATATCTTTATAAGAAATCAATAGACCTAATAAATTTTATTAAAATCGACATCAATATATTATAATATGAGTCTAATAAATTAAACTATAATCTAATTCAACTTCATAAACATGACTTGATAAGATGAAGTTTCTACCTATATATAATTTAATTATATATCTAAATAATATGAGATCTTCTCAAATCTCATCAAGTTATTTTTATTTTTATTTTGTGACAATAAAATTAGTTAGAAAAAAAAATTAACACTTAAATTGTTAAAATTTATAAAATATAGATTGTACCCTGACACATAATTCTTAAACACTTCATACCTAATTTTATGGTGACAGAACAAATTAAAATTCAGGAAGATTATGAAGTTTTTATTATGCAAATTTATTTATATTTGTTAATTTTTCATTAGGTTCCTCTTCCTGGGATATGTGACATGCATGGTTGATCTGGTAGGATTTCCTCTATTAGGTTCATATTTGGTTGTTGTGTATATGATTAGGGTCCAGTTTTGTTGTTGCATGATTGTGCCATGTTATCATCCACAGTGTAGATAAAACATTTACCTTACAATGAATTGTCCAAAAATAAAGGCATATATCAGTAATTTTACATGGATTCTTAAACTGAACAACCTAAATAGAGGAGAGACATAAATTTTACCCGTGGTAAAGTTAATTATTAGGATTCATAAAAAAAAGTTAAAAGTTTCCGACAATATTCACTATTAAAAATGCTCTAGTTTTTGTTTGTCTTTATTTTATGAAATCCGAGGGTACTGTGATGATTTGGAGATCCACTGAAAACACGATTTAGAGGATAAAACAAATATTATGCAATTATTATGGAGAAAATTACCTTCCAAAAATTAGTATTTAGTTTTGAATACAAAACCATTTTGACTTCATATGGAGAAATGATTAAGTTTTCTTTGATTATAAAAAGACATATTTTATAACAGAAAAAAACATAGGTTAGTATTTCAGAAAATTTTATTGAAATAATTTTAATATGTATTACCTACCCCATACACACAAGCACCTAGTTACTGTTTTTTATAAGTAATAAATAATTAATAAATATGAATTACTTCACGTGATCAAATATCTTTCCATTTTAATCTTCTTCCTACTATTAAATAGGCGAAACTAAAAATACTAACGAAACAAAATTTCAAAAATAACATCAAAAAATCAATTTCATGCAAGTCATAAGGTCCAAACACCAGTTAGCATAAGAGAACGAAGTGAAACTTTGAATAAATTCAAGTCCAAACTTTGACTTGAACCATTGCGAACACTTCTGACACATCAGTCACTTTCCTTTTAAAAATGACTTTGTTCTTGTGTTTTCAAATTTCACTCACAAATCCAACCCAAATTGTTCTCCAAAAATTATTAACCAAATCTGAAGCATTGCACATCCCGAGCTGAAAAAAATTATACACAAGATCATTGTGAATCATAGACTTCGTAGCTAGACCACTTCAAACTCATTAACTCTTTAAATCTACCATCACTTTGCCAAACATCCAAACACCTAAAAGGTTTTAGACACCAGTCAACATACACATGTTTTAGCACAACTGCACATCAGTAATTAGCAACACATTAGCAGATAGACATTACATGATAATTACATAGAAATTATTATTAATGGACAAATTAGACTCAATTAGGTCGCATTAGTTCATAACATCCTAAAACCTAAAACTATAAATAGAAAATTACTTCATAAAACTCTTATCCTAATATACAATACTCCTACTTTAATATTAACTTGAACTTTAAAATATCATTGAAAAATTGCAAAAATCCTAGCGAGAAGACTAGAAGAAAAGTTTCGTTTATAAGAACAATATATGGCAAATTTGCTTATTTCAATAAATTGATCAAAATAACTTATGAAAATAGTAAAAGTGTTAGGTGAGAGATAAAAGAAAGCGGAAAACTTTCTGATTCATTGGAAATTGATAATCTAAGAATATAACAAAGAAATTATTTAAATAATGTAGAAGACATCTTAACTAAGTTCAATTGTAATATCAGACTTCAACTAACTTTTATAATTGTATCCAAGCATAGAATGGCGAAAAAAAAGGGAGTGCAATCAAAGTTGGAAAAACAAAGATAAAAATATAGAAAACGATGAGATTTTTTTTTAAAAATTATTCTCTTTCATAAAGAGATTTATGAAAGAGATTTGCAGAGAAAGATAATTATATATTATTTTTTATAAAAATTAATAAAATATATACTAATTATATATACAAATTATATTTTAATATATATATATAACATTTATTTATTATTTATTAATTATTAATATTAATTTTCATATTATAATAAAATAAATAATAAATAAAAGATTAATTTTAATTATAATTATTAATACGTATTTTTTAATATTTAATATTAATTTTTTAATTTGAATTTATTTAAATTCCAATCTATATTTATAAATTATTTTATAATTTTTTAAAAATTTATTATTTATCAAATTTATATACATTTAAAAAAAAAATCACAATATCAAATCACTTACAAACCTATTCTAATCAACTATCTACAAATCTATTATAAGAAATCACCATCCAAACAACTCCCCTTTTTCTTTCTTTTCAGATTACTTCAAATCAACTTCCTTAACTATTCTCTCCAGAACATTTCACGTTTCAGGAGTAAATATTGAAAACACCAATCCAAACATTTCAGGGAGTAAATATTCAAAACACCAAACGCAGACAATAAACCAAAACTGAATGTTGCAGTTGAGCATTTGTAAAAATGTCTGTTAATTATTGTTGAGGTAGGTAAGTAAAGCAGACTCGGAAACACCAAATTCAAATGTTGTCTCATGAAAGGACAATCTATGTTAATGTTTTGTAGTGTTCACTTGAAATTAGATTGATTGAAGGACAACAATTTCAAATGTGCAAAGGGATTGTTGTAGCTACAACCACTAACTGGAGAGTTGCAATGGTAGGTTTTTTTTTCATTCCTATTTATTAATTGGCTCTTGGTAACCAGTATTATTGTAAAAGTTTGTATTATAGGTCACATCAAAACATATTAAAAGATTATAGAAAATAATTTTTATAAATTTTTTAAAAAATAACTTTTTACCAATGTCCTAATTAGTATTTACCTTGTTTATTTACAGGCAATGAGAGAATGACAAAGGTATACACTAAATATCAGACTTATGGGTGAGGATAACAAATACCCTAACCAAAGTTTAGGTAAGCACAGACATTGTATTTTGTTTTATAAAACACTATTAAAGGAAAGGAAGTGAGATCAAAACAAATAATAATAATAATAATATGGTTAATTACTTGTTTGGTAAAAGAGAAAAATATAAAAAATGGAAATTTAAATTATGAAAAAGGATGTACTGAAGACAATGTTAACTAGTTGATATTTGTATTCCACTACAAGTGATAATTGATTTTTTTTTCTAATCAAATTATTAGAAATATTTTTTAATATTTAACTTATATTATAATTAAAGTTTGTAAATAGTTTAAATATAAATTATATTAATCAAAACTTAATACAAATTAATGCATTTGGATTATAAATTGTATTTTAAATATTAAAAAATAATTTAAACTATAATATAAGATTAACAAATATTAAAATTTTCTTTAAAAATATATATTGTACATTATATAGATAAAAGAGAGTAAACCAAAATATTACTTCTATGTTTTATATTTAACTCTAAAAGAATAAAATAATTATTATTGAATTTTAATATTTTTTTAATTTATTTAACTATATATATACCTATTGTTTCACAATGTTTTTTTTTTTCAATTACAAATTGTGAAAACATCTAAGTCAAATTATTTGTTTGATAAAAACAATAAATACTATACCCGTTATGGTCAAAATTTATATAAAATATATATGATATTTTCTATATTGGTTTTAGAGAAAATTAATGAAATATATGAACATTTTTATATTATTTATGAATAATAATCAATATATTTTTTTATGAGGCAGATAATTTATTTTATAATTTATCTATAAAAAAATATTAAGTTATTTTTATATGCATTCTTATATAAGGTTTTTTTATTTGCCGTTTATTTCTTTAAATAATATTTTTTTTCACCATAAATATTAATGCTAAGTCCTGCGTAGTCAAATTATAATTCTTTATTTCTAATAAACACTTTTCATTTTTGCTTATTTTTTTAATTAAATAAGTTTATATTTTTATATGTTACTAGTAATTTCTCTAATAAGTTATTAGTAACTTTTTATACGTTTCCTTGTATAATAGTGTGCCATGATGAGAATTTTATAATCTATTTTTATTTGTTTATGCATGAATTTTAAATTTTATGACGTTACTTTAATATATATATTCAATTTTAACATTTTAATTTATATTTTAATCTTGTTATTAATATTAAATATATTTTAAATGTAACGATTTTTGGATACTGTATAGACCTACAATAATAATGTGAAGTATAATAATTTGTCAAACCTTTTTTATAATAAATAAGGAACAAACTAAAAAAAAAATAGTTGACACCTCACAATAAAATAAATACTAAGTCATATCATCTGAATCGGAGCTTTTGGGATTAATATACTCCAAATACAGATATTGCATGAGTCATGCCACAAACACTTAATATAAAAACAGAAAATTGTTGAAGATAAAAGAATAAATAAATAAAATTATATAAAAAGGTATAGTCTCCCTTTACAGTATTTAGTCCAATTATAATTATTGAAAGCCTGATTTTCATTATTAGAAGGAATAGAAAAATGAAGATAATTTATTATCCTATAAACAGCTGGAGCCTATGTAAACCAGGGAATGTTTTGGTCCAGATCAAACAGAAAATCAATATTTTGACAATTTCAGTATATAATAATAATTTATAATACACATCTTCAATTTACAACTATATATTATTATTTTTTTACAAGTTTTACTTTTTCAATATATTCCCTCTGACTACAAAATACTTTTTTTTTCTTCATTTTCTAACCTTATTTCTTATTTCGATAATTAATAAAATATTCTCTCCTATCTTGATAATTGTACTACACAAATCACACCTAACGGAAAAAGGTTATCTTGTTAAAAGAACGTGTGGACTCCAGTCATCAAAAGATGCGTCAGAAAATTTACAAAAGAACAATAATTATATTCATTTACACCAATTTTTGAGATAATTCGTTACTTTATTTATTATTTTAACACTTACCATGTTAATTATCTAATGAAAGGAACACATTACGTTGTATATGATTATGGATCTAATATAAAAAAATCTGAAAAGCGTCTTAAAAGAAAAGAAGTATAAAATTGACAAATGATATTTTTAATAATATTTTTTTTCTGATTGTTGTTATTTAAAATATTAGTCTAATTAAAATGTTATAATATTTAACATGATACTTTATATCAAAAATAAAAAAATTGACAAGTGATACCGTTGGATAAAAAGCTAGAAAAAGACATTTCACACAGGACTTCAGAATTAACTACGGACATGGAAATTAATCTCCCAACTGGAACCGTGGAATCTTTATTTTTATATTATAATTGATTACTGTGCATGTGCCAGGTGAGACCAGTTGCCATGAAAGTGAATTCTCATCAATGTTTTTCATTTCCACAACAAAAATATTTTTGGAATTGTTTGTGTAGAAAATTAAAATATTTATAAAATTGAAAATAGAAAAAAATATAAAATATTAAAACTATAAATAATAATATTAATACAAAGAGAATGAAATGAAATATTTTATAGATATTTCAAACTAACTAATTATAATGGGAATGAAAAGTTATTTTGATTTTGTATTTTTATAACAAATTTGAATTGGGGAGAATAAATTATAATAAATTTGTAACTATTATTTTTTAATAAACTTTAAATTGACTAAAAAATTATAATGAATTGATGTACTATTTTGAGAGCTAATTCTTTAAGTCTTCTATTGTGTAAATTTTTAGTTTAGACAAACAATTTATTTTTGTAGTTGAATCTTCAAGTTGCATAAATTAGATTAAGAAGTTGAGTACTTCTTCAATGGCTAATCATTTATTGGACGTCAACATCATTTTGTATTTGTATGGTGTCGTGTACAAGTTTTCTGATTGAAAACTCTAGTTGGATGATAGTAATTTATTTTTGTAACTTTTTTTTTATCTCCATATTGTAGTATTTTTTATATATTGTGAAATAATTTATTAAAATAGTAGTTATGTAGGATTGACATTCTCTTAGGGTTGACACATGTGTAGGTTAGACCATAACCATTTGAACTTTATATTATGGTGACCCGTTGAATAAGTCATCCACAATAGATTATTGTTTCAATTGAATTGATGGAGTCTTTATTTATGGTAGAGTTTGAAGCATTCAATGCGTTTAGAATATGTAACTTTTTCTCGATAGATCTTGTTAACTTGACATACACTTCAATCATTGTAGGAAATGAAAATTGAGACTTCCAAGTTAACAATTCATAAACATTTTCATCTGTTATTATCTGAACAACATTGTACCTAATTTGCCCTTGTGTAGTTAGTTGAGGTTGGCGACAGTACAACTCCCAAAGCGCCACAAAATTTAACCTTTAAATGGGAGAAGGTAGAATTATTATTATGAGGGATGCGAACAAATTTAGGAGGTGGACGCCTTCATCATTTTGTATTATCTGACCATTTGCAAAGACAACAAGATTATAATTGTAAAATTCTCATGGTATGTTATGCAACTATAGTCCATTTGAAGATGAAAACAAAAATTTTGTAAAGAAAGGAAAATTTGTATATATATTGTGTTAGCTAAATGATTTCAAAATGATGTGTGGGTGGAAACTTGAATTTATAGTTGGAGAATGATTGAGATACAAATATAGATTATTGTTTATGACGTGTACAATGAACTTTTTCTACTAGATGGTAAATTTATTACAAGTAAAAAACCTTCAACTAAATTTAATACAAATTTTAATAGAAATATTATAAATTATCCATACCTTAGTTTACAATGTAAAATAAATTATAAAATAAATTTCCTATTTCATTGAGTATATATATATATATAAAATGATTACTTGCTACATTTATATTTACTTGATAATATTTAAAAACATTACATGAAATCATTATATTAAGAAAGGATACACAATAAATAAACAAGATGAAGTTATGAGCACCTTATCAAATATAAAATAAACATAACATTTTAAAAAGTGATTAACCTCTCCTTTTTCGAACCTGAATATTTGAATAAAATTTTACTACTTATTTATCATTTATTATAACTCTACTTCGTTCGCAAATGTTTTTCATATTTAAATGAGGAATGTGCCAGCTGAATTTATATAAGCCATTATTGACCCATGGAAATTATATGATGTCATTTAACATTTGGAATTGCTGCATTAACTCACATTAGCTACCAAACTCCTCCTCATATATGAAAAATGGTTCTTCTTCAAATTATCATCAAACACCACCAACATTAAATCACTATGTCCTTTTACTTAAATATTGTTTAGACAAAGATAGTTAAAAGTAAACTTTAAAGTTAATTCAATTTTAGAAAACCAGTTTATAAGATGAAGTTTGCACCCATTTATATATTATGAAACATTTTTATCTCTAATTGATGTGAAATCTCCAATACAACATCTTACAATGACACCTACCAAGTTGTGTGTGAGACTATATATTTATGGATGATTTCCTAATCTATCGAACCAACTTTTGTTAGGATAAACTCTATAGAACTTTTGATAACATATTAAGAAATGTACTTTAAACTTAATCAAAACTTATAAAACTGGTTCAAAATGTGAGATTTGCAACAGTTATATACTACGAAACATTTTTATCTCTAATCAGTCTAATATCTTCAAGAGAATCTACAAAATTAATTATCTTATCCTCTTAAAATAGTAATTTCTTAAATTTAAATTAGTTTTTTTCACTATAACTAAATTCGGACATATTCTCTTATGATATAAGTAACAATTCAAAATGAAAAAGAACCAACTAATATTTCTAACTCTCTTCCATCTCCCAATATACGTATAGGTTAAAAACTAAAAACCAAACCAACCAAACCCACAGTGTGTATCCATGAATACGCTTGTTAGTTATTTTCTTTAAAAAAAAACAATTTCTGTTTATGTAAATTTTTTTTGAATATTATTATTAGTTTTTTTTTTTTAAATCATCATGAATATTATTACTCGTAAAGTGTTTGAAATGAATCAATCCCATTAATATAGTAAAAACTATTAAAGAAAGTGCAGATTTGTCCAAAATGAATATTTTTTTAGGTATTTATTTCAAATGTCGATTAACATGTTTTTTTTTTTATACAAGTTAAGGAACTCTCACGTGGTGATTGAAGCAGGAAGTTGAAATAGGAGGAGTTTGGTAATAGTTTTTGTGAAAGAAATTAGGGTAGTTAAAATGTGAAAAAGAATAGTATATGTGTTCGCATGGTAGCGACCTACCACCAACTACTAGCACCTTTTCATGACCATAATGAGGTGGACTTCGTCATCCTCTTTCTCTTCACACTTTCAATTTCCATAACTGTAAAACCTTAACACTGAGGAAAAAGAAAAACAACACAACAACTATTAATTTCAGTCGACAATTTTAATAATACAACAAAGGTTTCTGCCTAACAACTTTCCACTGCCAAACTTTTTTATCATTCTAATCGCGGTTTTGTTAAGGGCTACGTAAACATGTAGGCGAACCTATAAAGTCAGCATTGCAACCTTATCAAAATTCTAAAATTATTTTTTTTACGATAAAATATTTAATATTTTACAAGCGAGAGAATTTAATATTTCGAGAATAAACTAGAAGAGTACAAGTTCATTGAAAATATTGAGTTTGATTCGGTACATTAAATGTTTTATTACACTCTGAATAAACTATAACATAAAACAAATTAGATTGAAGAAACAATTTTTTTTTTTTATCAATAAGAAACAATAAATAAATATAAATCATTAAAGAGGTGAGACTCAACCCTTATACATAAAATAAATAAAAAAATTATATAATAAAAACAAATAATGTAAAAAAATAAATTATCATGAAAATTATCCTTATTTGAACTTGATTATTTGATTTAAGTATCAAAATATAATAAGACTATCATAGTCTTAACTAATCATTACAAATAATCTAATATCACAAATGAATAAGATGAAATATAACTTAGAATCTTTATTACAAAATTCACTTATTAGAGTAAGAATAAAAATTATTGTTTATGATATGACAACTTTAATGTAAATGCAAAAATATTCTACCCCATTAAAAATTCTCTAGGAGTAATTTGATGAATTATCTTTCTACCAATGACATGAATGATTTATCTTTTACAAACTAACCATTGAAGTCATGATTCAATTGGAACAAAAATACAAAAAATAGAATTCAAATTGAGAAAAGTGTAATCATTACAAAGTTACACTGTAAATAAAAGCGTCATTGTAAGATGAGTACACACTATTACAAGAGAAATGACGAGATCATAAAAGATAATAGCAACACCAGATCAATACATTCATCTTCAAAAATAATAAAGTGAGTGAATGAAACAATTATTATATATAAACTATTATATTCTTCTTGTCGAGGGAGGTGTCTCTAACCTCACTATTATGTTTGTCCCTATATTTATTCTATTTGATGGATATATAATTGATTTAGGTAAGGAACCCATTTTTTTCTTTAAGTATACATTACAAGAAAATAGCAATTTAGTCACCGAATTTAGCGATCGAAAATAAGTGGTCGCAATTTGCAACCGAAATAGCCACCGAATACCCGTAGTGTCAAATCTGCGACCGAAATAGTGACTAACTGAATTATTAATGATGTTAGTTAGTTTTGCGACCGAAATTGAGAGTGACAAAATAATTGGTCGCTGAAGTGGTGACTGTTTTGAATAATTTGGAAAAATATATCTGCACCGAATTAGCCACCGATTATGTTTCTTTTTTAGCCACCGATTTTAATTCGGTCGCTAAATATTATTGCTTATTTTCTGCCACCGAATTAGTCACCGAATATGTTTATTGTTTAGCCACCGATTTTTCTTTGGTTGCTAAATATAATTGTTTATTTTTGTCACTAAATCAGCCACCAAATTTATTTATTTTTTAGCCACCGATTTGTTTGTGATCGCTAAATATAATTGTTTATTTTGTTCACCAAATCAGCTACCAAATACATATATTTCGTAGTCACCGAATTTCTTTTGGTCGCTAAATATAATTGTTTATTTTATTACTACTACTACTATTAATAATAATAATAATTCATTTTTATTTTAAAAAACTATATAAGGATCACACTCTATATATTCATGAGTGGTCATGAGTTTGTAATTTCTTAAATTTAAATAAAATTAATTAAATATTATTTTTAAAATATCAGCTCAAATGAAAATTATAAATAAAATTACGTAACAAAAAATTATTATTAATAAAATTAATTCTTTAAAAAAAAATTACGCCACATAATTAAATTTAAATAAAACTATTTCTTCAAAATAACTTTAGTTTTATAAAAATAAATATATTTTCATAATTAAATTGTAAATAATTTTTTAATTATTAATATTTTTTATTAATAGCACTTTTATCACTTGTTTCTATAAAAAAAAAGTTGTTTAAATAAAAATTATTAATAGAGATAATAAGTATATGCAAGTTAGAAACTATGAAATTTGTATTAATATGAAAAATAATTAAATGATTAAAATATCCATATTTATTATTATGAGTATTTAAATACTTATTTAATATTTATTTTTTTAATGTGTATGGCTATCTAGTTTTATTCATTTCTAATAATAAATAATGTAATTAGATAAAATATTGAGATGTTGATTCAAAATCAATTTTATTTTACGTATTGAAAAAGTAAATAATGTAATTAGATAAAACATTGGGATGTTGATTCAAAATCAATTTTATTTTATTTATTGAAAAATTTGTATGTCATAAATGTAAGTCAAAACATGAATAAACGTAAATTGAACACATACAATTTATGTTCACAAATAGATCTTATCATATCATGATTCTCACACAATCATACAATCAAGGAGGAATAAGCACTTACCTTGATCCATGGGTGATCCTAATTGAGGAGTTACTTTATCTCCTTTATCCCAATCTATCTCTTGCAATTCCGTTCTTGTCACACACTTTCGTGATGGTTAACAATGAGACAACTATTATTTGCAGAGACAGAACCCTATAGCTTTTAGTACTCAATCTCCATCAGATGTAGGTTTTCATTAGGTATATCATCAGATATATATTTCTCACATTAACCAATGGGCCTTTAATTCTATTATTATTATTAAATCATATTTGGGCCCAAAGCCCAAACTCTAAGTCATGTGAGTCACTTTATAGAAATTAATTTACATAATTTCTTACATTCTCCCACTTGACTCATATGAGTTATAATACTTTCATGATTTAATAATGACATAAATGCGCATTTAAAATGCCTTACATAAATTGGTTCTATCATTATTCATAATCAAGAATACATAAATGATAAGAGTCATGGCGGTTACATGTCATTTGAATCAACACATTTCCTTCCATGTACTACTATATCATTCTTTCTCATTAATATGACTTTATAGTGAGAAATCCATAATAGGTTCAAACATAATGTCATTGTCATCAATAACAACATAATTTATTTTCCACACCATAATAACATAATTTGCATGCATATACATAAAGTAGAAAACAACATAAATTTCAGAAACTTTATTTATCAATGAGCTCAGAGTGTCAAATAAGCATTAATAACAACATTCATCATTCACTAGTAGACATAATGCCCATATTTACAACATGACCAGTAAATGTTTTGGGCGGTAACCCTTTTGTTAAAGGGTCAACAATCATAAGATCAATGCTAATATGTTCTATTGACACTCTATGTTTCTGAACTTATTCTTTAACGGCAGTATTTCAATTCCATACGTTTAGCACCTTTGGAATACTTGTCGTTTTTAGAAAAGAAGACTGCTGCGGAGTTATCACAATAAATTTTCAGCGGCTTGGCAATACTGTCAACAATTCCAAGTCCTGAAATAAAATTCCGCAACCAATTAGCCTGAACTGTGGCCTCAAAGCATGCCACAAATTCAGCCTCCATAGTGGACGCAGCGATGACTGACTGCTTCGCACTTTTCCATGAAATCGCTCCTCCAGCTAAAAGATACACATAACCAAATGTAGACTTTCGTGTATCCACACAGCCAGCAAAATCTGAATTTGTATATCCAATCACCTCAAGATGATCAGATCTTTTATAAGTAATCATGTGATCCTTCGTTCCTTGCAAGTATCTTAAAACTTTCTTTGCAGCTTTCCAATGATCCAATCCTAGATTACTTTGGTATCTACCAAGCATACCAACTGCAAAACTAATATCTGGTCGTGTACAAGTTTGAGCATACATTAAACTCCCAACAATAGATGCATAAGGTATATTCTCCATCTGTTTCCATTCCAAGTCATTCTTTGGACATTGCATGAGACTAAATTTGTCTCCTTTCTGTATTGGAACAGGAGATGAACATTTATCCATTCTGAATCTCTCTAAAACTTTATTAATATATGCTTTCTGAGACAAACCTAACAGTCCTTGTGATCTGTCACGGAATATTTCAATTCCTATCACATAGTATGCCTCACCCATATCTTTCATCTCAAAGTTATTAGAGAGAAACTTCTTAGTCTCACTTAATAGACCAAGATCATTAGTTGCAAGCAAGATATCATCAACATACAGAATCAGGAATATAAACTTGCTCCCACTGACCTTCAGGTATATACACCGATCAACGATGTTTTCCTTAAACCCAAAGGACACAATAGTATTATTGAACTTAAGATACCATTGCCTAAAAGCCTGTTTAAGCCCGTATATTGATTTCTTAAGTTTACACACAATGTGTTCCTTTCCTTCTTCAATGAACCCCACTGGTTGGTCCATATAAACATCCTCTTCTAAATCCCCATTCAGAAAAGCAGTTTTGACATCCATCTTATGCAACTCAAGATCATATTGAGCTATTAATGTCATGATAATTCTAAAGGAATCTTTCTTAGAAACAGGTGAAAATGTTTCCTTATAATCAATGCCATCCTTTTGAGTAAAACCTTTGGCAACAAGTCGGGCCTTGTAACGTTCGATATTGCCATGAGAGTCACGTTTAGTCTTAAAGACCCATTTACACCCGACTCTCTTGCATCCTTCTGGCAATTCTATAAGGTCCCATACATCATTCTGTGCCATTGATTTAAGCTCATCTTTCATGGCATCTAACCACTTATCAGAATTATCATCATTGACGGCGTCTGAAAATGAAACTGGATCATTATCAATACTTAAGTCATTTTCTGACTCTTGTAGATAAACCACATAATCATTTGAAACAGCAGAATTTCTTTCTCTTTGAGATCTTCTTAATACTATTTCTTGTGGTTGTTCTACTACAGGTTCATTGTTCTCTTCATGATCATTAATTTGTTGTTCTTCTTCATTGTTGAGTGACTCAACTACATTAGGAACAACAATACTTGAAGTAAAGGTACTAGTTAAAGGAACTTGTACTCTAACTTCCTTAATCTCCACATTTTGTGAAGTATCACTCTCACTGGTTTCACCATTTTCAATGAACCGTGCATTTCCAGATTCAACAATTCTTGTGCTATGGGTAGGACAGTAAAACATATACCCTTTTGACTTTGCCGGATAACCAATGAAATATCCACTGATTGTTCTTGCATCCAATTTCTTTTCTTGCGGATTGTATATTCTAACTTCTGCCTGACATCCCCAAACATGCAGGTATCTCAAACTGGGTTTCCTTCCTGTCCACAATTCAAAAGGTGTCTTTTGAACTGCCTTACTAGGAACTCTGTTCAACAGATACATGACCGTTTTTAAAGCATACATCCACAATGAAATAGGTACAGTTGACTTACTTAACATGCTCCTAACCATATCCATTAAGGTTCGATTACGCCTTTCTGAAACACCATTTTGTTGTGGTGTACCTGACATTGTGTATTGAGCATAAATACCACGTCTCTCAAGGAA